>NC_069086.1:727604-1075157 GCF_947172395.1 Bicyclus anynana
ACAAAATACTGATGGAATGGTTGCATTTTTCAAAAGAAAACATTAGTTTTCTAAAATACTGTTTAATAATCTTCATAGACCAAAATATACCTTATTTTTTGTAAAAAAAAGTTGGCAATCCTTGAGCGAGGAAACGACGCATGACGTCATCTTTTTTTGAGTGTACAGCCGGCTCCATCAAATTATAAGACGTTGTCACGTCAAAAATATAAAGAAAAGCTTTAAAATAGAACAAAAGAATGGAATAGAATAGAATAAAAGTTCATATGATTCGTAAAAGGAAAGCTGAATATAATCACGTTACAGAGATGTGTTATAACACACTTGGTGAACTGTAAAAATCGGAAACACAGGTGAAAATTGCCACTATAAATGCAAATATATGTAATGCGTAGCTCGCGGGGCCACGCCGAGTGACGGATGGCTACAGTCAACTGTAAGACAGATCTTATGGTTCTGTACGAGTATATATATACTAGCGGAGCCTTGACTTCGTCCGAAATCAATGTAAACTTTCAACCTCTATAGGGGTTGAATTTTTAAAGTTCTTAAATCACATTATATTTTTAAAATTGTAACTCTTAAAATGAAGAACTTTCCATACAAACTTTCTGCCCCTATTTCACCCCTAAATATTTTTATTTTAGGGTCAAAAAGTATCCCATGTTTTGCTCCAAGGTGCTATTTACCATTATACCAAAATTCATCTTGGTCGGTTCAGCCGTGAAAAGGTAACAGACAGACAGTCAGACAGGCTAATTTCGGAATTTATAATATTAGGATATACTCGTAACTGCCCCGGTAGATCAATAGTTAGTCTATGTGGCTAAGGATCACAAAGTCCTGTTCGAGTTTTGGATCGTACTATGAAATATTCAGCATTTATTCCAAGAAATTTTCAGTAAATCTTCTCTGGTTTGAGTTGAAAAGTTGTATTACTTTGGGTTCTAGGATATTATAAATAATAAACTAAGCTATCTAAGATAGTTATGTTACAACCCCATACTTTGAAGAATCAGTCATTATCATTTATTTTCAGATCAGATCTCTTGATAACTTTAAAGATTTATTTTTAAAACTGTTTTTCGAAGTGATACCACAAAGCTAGTGCCTGGCGAATAGAGGCTTTTGATATATCGTATAGAAAAATAATAACTAAACTAGGTTTTATATTTGATCTTGGTAAACAAGTATTAAAGTTGCGTGTATCAACACACATTTCCTCAGAGTCATAGTTAAAACCTCCCACCGTTATTAAAATCCCCCCGCGCTGACATATCATACGCAAATATTAAAATTCTAATAAAGCCACCCCCGCATTTTATAAAACGCAGCGTAATTACCATTTAAATAGCCCACACGTCGTGTCACGGTGTCGCGCGGTGTCGTGCGGTGTCGCGCAGTGTCGCGCCGTGTCACGAGGCGCGCTCGTTAGACCCGTCGCTGATAACAACACAGCTTAGTTGGAACACGTAGCGTGCCGAGTGACTTATGCTGAACATCTAAATGCCTTAATAAGGTCTTATTAAAATAGCCGTTTCTGTTATCGGACAATCGGTTTGGCGAACTCACTGTATGCGCTGAGGCTTTTAAAATCCGGGTTTATTTGAAGAATGAAAATAATACGAAAAATTATGTCCCCAGTCAAACAACGACCAGTCTGGTTATACCACACATGCAGGGTGTTGCCCTGGAAGAGCATAATATTATAGATATATTATGATGTGTAGAATACTATTGAAATAAAGGCATTTTTTCAAAATTTTTATTTTCAGTCACTTAGTTTCGTGGCATTGCTTCGACATATACTGTTAAAGATTACCTTTAATTAGAGGCCTAGCTAGTTTAGAGTACAATAAAGCTAAGTCTCTTGCATCAGTCGCTTAGTTCCTCGGCAGTCCTTCGAAAAACACCGTTGAAATTTTTAAAAAATTACGTATTGCCTGGTCCTGGATTGAGTTTCTGGAGCCTTTACATCTGCTACTTTCCAAAATCACTACCGTATGAGGATGACCGTATAAAAATGAGGTATATCTGACTATCGCAGGCTTCTGCTCTATTATTATCGTCTTAAAAATATCGTTAGTCTCAAAGGTTTCAAAAAAGTCTGGTCTAGTATAATATTGTTTCTCATCCGTCTCACGATATATTTTAACGCAATGTAAATATTTTCGCGTGTTTAATTAAAATTTTATTATTATAGAAATTGCTCTTTACTAATTATATGTACAGCGTTTACGGCAGTTGACTTAAGAAAGCAGTTACGAACTGTGCATCGCTGAGCGCTTTGAAATTATGGAAAATTCACGGGAAGACCGCAATGAAAAAGCTTTTAAAGAAAAATGGCCGGTTTGATATTCAAATTAGGTAAATTTTACTCCCAGTCATAATTAGTAGACATTTTCAAACGGCTTTTAAAAATAACATTCTCTAATTATACGATGTGAAAATATTTTATCTTTATATTTTTGTAAGGCACGAAGTACTTCTATTTATGTGCTTGAAATCATTGAATATTAAAATAAGTAAATAAATAGCCGGCATCATATGAGGTGGGTGCAACCAGGGAGGAGCGTGAGTACTATCATTGTTTATTCTATTTTAACTTTTATATCTTGTTATTTTACCGAGTTATAAATTAGATATTTAACAATACTAGAGAATTCCTACACATTTAACAACAGATATTACCAAACCATTAAACCAGCATATGGTCAAGGTTAAAGCATTTTTGAATTTTGACAGTCAAATGCCATTTATTTGTGTGTGTGGTTGTGGTCAAGCATATACCTATTTTACATAAAAAGCAAGGCTAGAGTATTCACCTTAAATTCGTCAAATTAAAATTGAGTATAAGCATTTTCTGTTTATATCAATTCTATAAAGAAAAGCTGGGATAGGGTAATCTTAAGTCGAATCGCAGTCAACCGTCAGATTATTGCGGTAAAAAACATTTTCCCTTTACACGTAAACTTCGTTCTACCCTCTAATCTGAGCCAATAACAGATAACACCGATAGCTCCACGCCATACGGCATTCAACACGATAGCACTGAGCCAACACAAATGTGATATAAAGCCGCAAAGTTTTTCAATAAGCACTGCAGATGCCGTGATATCAGGCCCAGGGAACTTTAAGTTGCCCAATTTATTATTGTATGAGAGCCCGTGATGCTAAATGTGGATTTATTCGAGCGTTGCGGGGACCTATTCGATTTGGTAGATTAGATGATAACAATAATTACTGGTTTTACTTATTATGCTATCGGCGGTAGAGAAAAATCCAAGATTTTAAAAATATTTTCAATACTTTGTATTGAATTGTTCGTCAGAAAATACATCTATTATTTTACTGGAATTATTTTCTTCAAAATGAAAAAATAACCGTCCTTTTGCCTCGAGTATAGATAAAATACACGCCCCATTAATAAGGCACACTAAATTCGTCACTTTTTCGAAATGTACATTTATTAGCTATTTTTTTAATTCTTTACAAGAACCCTTGACTATAATCTCAACTGATGGTAAGGGATGATGCAACCTAAGATGGAAGCGGGCTAACTTATTAGGAGAAGGATGAAAATCCACACTCCTTTCGGTATCTATGAGACATCGTACCGGAACGTTAAATTGCTTGGCGGTACGTCTTTGTCGGTAGGGTTGTAACTAGCCACAGCCAAAGCCTTCCACCAAAACTACACTTATCTGACGCGCTGGTTTAGCTTTTCTGAACTGAGTTTTTTAGTTACCCTAAGCGTACCCCATGTTACGGAGCCTACTCGTATGCTTGGTGAAGCTATTCAACATCATGCAAGGGATCCTGCCGAATCCTCATCTCCCGCTATAGTAAATTCTAAAATTCCGTCTTTGGCTCTCATACTATTATATGGAGTTTTGCAACAAATTAAATATCATTGTATTGATAGTCTGACAGCAACTTGCCCAATAACTTTTCGAGCGTATCCTACTTTTATACACGCACAGGATTTATTAATGTGAATTTTTGTACTATTTTAGGTGTACAGATCCTATTATCGTATAAACGTGTCTACCTCTTTTTTCTTCTAACATCATTGGTAAAATTTATAACTCGTAAATATTCGATGGAGATAGGGTATTATGTTTTTTATTCATTGCGTGTCTGCATTATGTCTGACATCTTAGAGTGTGAGATCGCGGTCAAGGGTTAACTTATCGATGAAAAAATATTGTTATACTTGAAATATTCGATTTTGAATTTAAATTTGTAGGTAAATTAGACGAGCCAACTGGTTCATCAAGGGGGATTGTTAGTTTCAACAAGCGATATGTAGTATTACGCGGTGGTTGGTAGCGCATTTTACACGTCCATCTACTCATTAGTTTTAATGAGTAGTGACTGCCCCCGTGCTCATTACAGTAACACAATCGACTCTCAAACGCGCAGTTACCAATTAGGTGCATTTGTGAATAATTTACGTGCAATTTTACACTTGTACGCGTTGCTCGCTGGAAATTCGGTGAAGCGAAAAATCGTTATGAGCATCGCGCTAACGCTGATGGAATTATTGAAAGTGTGTTGCGGACAGCGGCGATATTGTTGATAATGATAACATTTGTTTAGCAGTTTAAAATAGCAGTGTATTGCTCTACTGGGACCGAACGATTATTACTGACAGGTATATTGTTGCCAATAGACCTGATATAGTTCTAGTCGATCAGTCAGTGCGTCGTGCAATAGTTGTTGATTTTACTGTTGACGATAATCTGGTTAAAGCCGAAAAGGAAAAAGTATCAAAATACTTGGACCTTGCTCACGAGATTACCGCCATGTGGAATGTTGAGTCAACTATTATTGTTCCGATAGTTGTTTCAGTCAATGGTCTTATAGCAAAAAGCTTCGACCAACACCTTAAGAAGCTTTCGCTTAACTGTTGGATCAAGAGTCGGATACAAAAGGCAGTGATTCTTGAGACGGCGCGTATTGTGAGGAGGTTTCTCACTCTGGAGCCCTGATACCACCGGTTGCTTTCGCACTCAAATGTCCCGCAGCGGGAGGGTTGAATTTTTTTTTATAAGTTTTTAATAGTGTTTTGTATATTTTATCTATAACATTGTTAAAAATTTAAAAAAAAGGACAAATAAATAAATGAGAGATAAAAAACATTTGTTTAGTATAAGAGGTTGTGGGTACGACTATTATTCCATTTAGAAATTAGATTATTGATTTTATATCAACTTAGAAAAATGGAGTAGATTCTCAATTCGTCAGAATTCCTTTTCCACTCGTATGTACGACTACGTGCTTCGCTTACTCCGAAGCCTGGCCCAATTGGGATTTTTTTTTGTTTCGTATAAATAAAAAATATTTATTCTAAATTGGCTCTGATTTGGCCTAGTTTTAGGGTAGGCAGTGATCTATTGCCCTAGACTAGACTGGTTAGCCCTACAAAGTACATAGGTATTAATTTGTCTATAAAAAGTAATCCTTTATATTTCATGGACGGTTGATTTGACCCTTGAAACCCTCCCAAAGCTACCACGGTCGAAATTGAATAGTTACCTATGTTAGAGGTATGGGCAATAATTAAAGTTTCTATGATAATAGCAAATTAAACTTATTTTAGAATTTTAGAATTTAAACTATCAATTAATATAAATTAAACTTATTTTTAATTCGATTGAAACGGCAGAACTTGTCTGTCACTGATATACTTAGACTAATAACCTATAGACCCGCAACGCCTAACAATTTTACTTGTGACTATGTGAGCGTAAGAACTAAGCTAATTACCTTTGCTGACACGTACACAAGCGTAAGTGTCGTAGCGTAGCGATGCGTCAAGTGCCCCTTTTTCGGGGTACATGAAACGGCTTGCGAATCCGGCGACTACACACTATCTACGAGTATGTGTTACAAACCTAGACTGCTGTTATTTTCAAAGCTAAGCTACATGGCTTTGTAAATAGGTGATCCAAACCTAACAATGGACATTAATTAGTCAGACTGATAATTGCATTAATTGTTTACTATAATCTAAACAAATACACAATTGAAATTCTAACTGAAATTAGTAATTGAATTTTGATAAAAACATGAATAATGAATAAAGCAAATTGTATTGAACCAAATCAAAACGGATTTGCTTTTGACAAACATACCGTGTCAAATTAGTACGGGCGCATTTAACTGTGGGTTTAACTCAACTATTTGAAACTCGCATCAGTGAGTAATATCGGCTCAAATGAACCGTGCGATTGCTTTACATCGCAGTGGATACGATTGTTAGTGTTGCCATTTGTTTTTGTGGAACGATCATTCTGTTACTCTCTCTCTCTCTCTCTCTCGATAGTGTTTTTGGTTAAAAATTATAATTTTTCATCGCATTAGCATCAGTCTAGTCTTTAGAACATTTAATATACACTGCTTCGTCAGTGCAGAAATCTATGATTACCTATGAAAGGTAATAGGGACATTTAGTTTTTTACAAATCCCGCGGGATAGGTACATGGATTTTTCCGAGATATAAAGTAGCTTAAATATTGCTCCTTTTAAAACCAAATCCTCTACCAGTGAAAGTTTTGTTTAAATCAGTTCATTCTAGAGATTAGCCAGGAGAAACAGATAGACAGAAACAATTTGTAAAAAAGTTTCATTAAGTCTCAGTATCGTGTAAAAAACACGTCATGATTTTTTGTTAATCACAGATATACTCTTGAATTTTATTTATTTGCATGTAGTTATGTATTGATAACATAAAAGCTACACAAAGTGTGCAAAATGTACCATATCGCTCAACGTAAGCGTGAACAAATTACGATCTCAAAATCATATCAGTCTCGGGCCGGGAACCCTTTCGGTTTGCGACTGACGTGATAACATTGAACGGTCGCCGTGAAGGGCCCAATTTGTCACGAACTGGGCCCTTGGGGAATATCCTTTTGGGCTCTGATTGTCAGTGCTGCGTGTACTATTCGTTCTCCGTTTGAAAATTATGATGTCTATTAGTGTGCATGACGTTCAAATTATAGTGGGCGACTAACGGGTAGGTTAACCTACCTACATGTTGCTGATGGGCCAATAAATAAATGCATTTCTCGTCTTAGTTTAAAAAACAAAACATTGTTAAATAAGAACATGTATTAATCAACCTTGAAATCACTGAAAACCGCCTCAAAAGTGGAATTAGTAGTCTTATCGAAAATAATGATAATAATATTTTATTTCAGGCTATACATATACACCCACTAAAAAAATATACAGAGTAGAGGCCAAATAGGTTTAAATCGATATTCGTAAAAAACATAAAACCTTTCATTAGTCTTTTTGTGTCATGAATTCCTTTAATTATAGTGGAAAATTTCTGATATGTTCAGACTAGCTTACTGATTTTCGTAGTTGGCTAGCTAAAACTACCTATTGTAAATCAACTTCCTCTTAGACAAATTCCCAAATAGATCCAATTACGATGTCACAGGCATACGCAAATACGCAGATAGGTACACTGACACACATTTACACAGTCAAATACATACATAGATACAGTTAACTGAATCGGTCCACCTGTTTATGAAATCCGATGGCACAGACGTACCTCCTTACCCAAATACACAAACACACAGATTTAGAACTTGAGCGCTCAAGAAATTGAACAGAGAACGAGAACAGCTCCATTGATAGAGCTGGGAATCGATCATACGACTTCTCTGCTGAAACGTTTGCGTGTGTGTGAATTATAACTTTTACAACTTTTTGAATCATTATATCTCAAAAACGGTGGCTCGTAGAAAAAAAAGAATAAATAAATTTTTGTAGATAATTTTATGATCTACAATTTTTGTCTGAGGAATTTTTATGATAAAACTTACCGTTTTGCTGAAAATCACGAAAAACTCATTCTTTTGACCTTTGACCTTGAATATTTTTTTTTCCTTACAGGGGAAAGATGGGGAACTTTCAGATTTTATTTTTAATGATATTTCAAACAATCTTACCGATATTCAGCTTGGTGGGAATTTAGGTAACTTCGAATGTTTAAATTGACCGGACTATACCGACTGCGCCAGGAATTTCGTACAAAGGTTATAACAACTACAACCTAAACTCCACGTTCATCACGTTTTCTCATAATGTTAGCGCACGTTCGGCGAAGTTGGCTCATTCATCATCTGAATACATCACGAGTGGATTGCGCGCCCATTACGCTAACCCCGAGACGTGGAGCACCTATTACTTAGTGTTTGATTCATATTTATGTGACCGCCGTGTGCGGACTTGACACGATGTGTCTGTGTTACGCTGATTAAGTGACAAATTCGATAGAACGACACGTTTTTGTGGCAAACGTCTCCCGAATTCGAAATAATCACACTTAATGTCGTCGCCTTCAAGCGTTTTATTATCTTTGGTGTGTCTATTGATATATTTTACTTCACTGACTACTTTTAAATTTCGTCGCATAGAAGCGTGCAATATATTTTACCTATAGGCAAACAATGTCAACGCATTGTTAAATTTCGGCTTGTAAGTTTGACTTTTGTGTACCGAAGTGATTCTTCAAAATACACTTTTATAATAATATTTGTCTTTTAAATGCCGGACCACACTATAACGTGCAAGGCTGACGCCTGCCTGGTCGTGGCTATTGCCCTAAGCATGCCATAAATCATAAGTGTACAAATTTCTAACCTTACAGGATGACCGTTACTTGCAGGGTTCGGTAGCTTTTGGACTACTAGAATGTTTCAAAGCTAAGACTTTTTGCCGCGATTCACCCTTCTTTTACATGCAATTTTTTCCATCATGATGAGCTGAAGGAACTCATATCTCTCATAATGTAGGTACTACGTGCCTAAATGTGACTTTCCTGATTTTAACGGTTTGCAAAAGTTAACGCTTCACACAAGATTATAAAGCCTATACGAAACTGACCTTCACTAATAGAGGCACTACAAGAAGAAGAAGAATCTATTAATGCTATTTAAAGAGTGTCCATAAAAGTTGATAATTAATTTTTGAACCATCAGTATCTGAACCCGCGTTCCGGACTATTAAGAATAACACAGCATAGCTAAGTGAATGCCGACGACATGATATCTAATTTAACATTCAAATTCCACAAAATTAGGCCGAGCAAATTCATAAAAATTCAGTGGTAATTTCATTTCATCTCATTACTGGAAGGTCCGTTTTGTTTTAAAAAATGTTACTTTGTATAAAAGGTGCCTCATCAACAAATCTGTTTAGGAAGGCCTCGTCCGAAGGGCCCTAAGCCAATTTAGATGTTAAATTTTTACGTCCTAGCCTCTCTGGGAGGATACCTATTATTTTCCTTTTTAAACCGTTTTTAAGCTTCAGCTCAACTATCTACCCCGTTTACCAGATTTGTTTGTCTAATATATTTTAACGAGTGATAAAATAAGTCTTTATTATATATTACGAATACCTATAATATATATTTTGTGATCTCGGAAACGAATTAGGTAATTTCGATCAACTTAAGGTATTTAAATGAATTTTCTTTTTGAAAGTCATTCATAAAAACAGTTATTATGAAGCCATTCATTATCTAATTTGTCACTACAAGGATTGACCATCTTATAGGAGAAGGAATATAGAGCTTCGGTCCACCACGCTAAAGTTAACGATAATGAATGATCGCAACATAAAGTGATTTCCGAGGTACTGGGTGTTACACCATCAACTTATCTACTCGGGGCTGATAATTTTTAGAAGTTCTTGAATGAAGAGAAGATCAATATTCCGTAGCTCGATCCAGGACCTCGTGATCCTATAGGCTAATAACCACAGTACTACAAATGCAGTCACATAGGTATGTACAAATCATGTAGGTACCTCCATATGTTATAATATAGGCAATACATACTCGTATCGTAACGGTTGTACGAGGAACAAACACTTCATTGTACGAACTCTTACTTAAAAAGTAATAATACTAGTATAGCTAACTATAAAGAGCAAGCGTGGTTAACAATTCTATTAATTCAATTCAATACAAAAGATAATTTTAATAAAATTCATGGAATAAATGACACTCGAATTGAGGTTAAAGATGCGTCACATTTCTCATCACTGACTCATTAGTTTTAATGACCTTCCGATTGCGTTCGTTGCAACAATTCTGCGCCAATTATGTATAAGTCCGTGCCAATTCGAGATCCCGTTGTGTTCCAAACGACATTATTCCGTGTGCTGTGTTTTATACGACAAACTTTTTGTTTCCATAGTTCGAAAAGGTTCTACTACATAGTTACAAAAAATATTGAATATCTGTGGTACTTAAACAGATGAACTGACTCTCAAATATATTGTAGGCCATTAAAAAAGACTGATGATGATGATTAAACATTTCAATTCTCCAGTCATTGATATGACTATATTAATTGATGCATCCATTATAACGTACGTAGGAAAATACCACACACGCTCTAGTATGCAAATTCCTTCCATTTATCAAAGAGTAATAGCTTAGACAAGTAGCCTCTGACTTAGCACATTTGCTCGGTTGATAATACCCGCAACCGATGTTCCGTTAACGGCCACTCTAAGTTGACCTCTTCATTTAGCACCACCGTCTCTTCTTACATACAACTTAGTTGCAAGTCGGAGTGGGGGGAGGTCTTGGTAAGTTTGTCCAACCGGATGAGATGTTTGAAATTATGGGCGAGCATTTGTCAAAGTCTTGCTTGCACTGATCGTAACCTTAGATGGTGGGCGACTAAGTTTGACAATTCTGCAGTAGGGAACAGTTTAGATCGTAGGCAATTATCACTGCCAAAGAGCTGCGAAATTAAAAAAAATGTAGTTTTAACTAAATTATAGACGATTATTATTGAAGATGAGTTCCAAAGTTGCCGCTAACTGGTGAATGCATAGATGTTAAGCTTTATATGACTGCCACAATTACTCCACTTTTAAAGACACTACAATATTGTTTAGCGTGCCAGTTATAAACACTGGTTACTAGTGGTTCAAGATGATGGAGTTCAATAGTATGGCATATGTTCCGCAACTGAATACCACATCATAATGACACGATGCAAATAAAAATGTTATTTGTTCGATGACAACAACATATTTAAATAGTAAATTTGTTTCTGAAGTAAAGCTGCTAACTAAAATTTTAAGTTTTGGGATACAAACGTGTCTTAGTCTGGAAATAGCCCTCAAGAAAACAATGTTAACCTATCCTCATTATCATCCATATTGTGTCACCAGGACCTTCGTTTAAGAGTGACTTGACCTTGACTTTCGTGCAGAACTGTATGATTGTTAAGCTAAAGTTTGCGGGTAGTACACATAAATATGAATCAAATATTAAGTAATAGTTGCTAGTCCGGAGCTTTAACTTAATGGGAACGGTAACCCACTCTTGATATATCCGGGTGATAAATGGACTGACCGGGTCGGACATAAACCGCCTTTATGAATAGTTAGAAGATTCAATGCAAACCTTGTTTCAGCCTGGTTTCTATGTATGCGTTTAATCGGGCTTAGCTTGGCCTATAAATATTTTGCTGTATAACTGAGCTTGTGACTATGTGCGCGTAGAATTTGGAATATTTTTGAATTACAATTTAGATTAAATTAATCAAAATATTTTTTTTATTCTTCACAAGTTGACTACAATCTAACCTGACAGTAAACGATGATGCAATCTAAGATAACAGCTGGCTAACTTGATAAGAGGAAGATGAAAATCCACACCCCTTTCGGTTTCTACACGACATCGTACCGGAACGCTAAATCGCTTGGCAGTACGTCTTTGCCGGTAAGATGGTAATTAACCACGGTCGAAACCCACCAACCAGACCTGAATCGAACACAGGGCCTCCGTCTTGTAAGTCCACATCACCATGGAGGCCTTCAAAAACAAATATCTGATCTATAACAAAGCCTTGGGCATTCTGGCATAGCCTAATTTAAAAAGGCCAGGCTTCGTTTCATAAAGGAGATAGCATATGGAGCTTAGACCCACCACGCTGCTCCAGTAAGGATTGGCAGGCTTAGGGTTATAATGTTATATTATTTAACGAACACTATTGGTGATAATTTACAGAAGTACTTAATGAAACCATCTAATGCAACCGTGTTAATAATTTTCCCTTTCTTAAATCTTTATTATGAAGAAGAAGGAACCATGAGACGAATTACTTACAAAATACTTACAATTTTCACCGTATACATAAACTTATAGCTAAGAAAATTTTTAAAAATCATTTTTATTTGAAAAATACACACAAATACAGATAGACACAGATAGGCATAAATAAAATAACACAAACACAGACACGGTAAACTTAAACCGCATTTACCTCGCAAGCTCAAAACCGTTTATGCATACACATTAAAGAATCAGAGGCCACAGTATGATGGATGACAGCGACGTACTCCCGCCCAGGTAAACATGTCCGCGCACAATATTTACTTAGTCATAACCTCGTTCGTAACGCGGATGTAATTAAAACTTAACTCTGCGCCGGTAATCGCCTTTGTTCCTCGCTGCCCATAATTCATAACTCTCTGTTACTTTATGATTAGATGCTGACCGCAATCTGTTTTCATAGAGCTACGAGTAAACTATAGTATTTTGAATGGTATACGTTATAAATCGCTTCCGGTGGTAGAATCACTACTAACTGACTTTTCAGAAATGTTTTTGTATGTAGCCTACCTGAAATTATTAACTTCGAGTTTGACTTTGAGGTCAAAATTTGCTTTTATTATAAATTATTGACTTGTTATTAAAGACTTTCTGCAAGACCCAGGCTTTCTCTCTCTCTCTCACTCTCTCACTCTCTCTCTCTCTCTCTCTCTCTCCTAATATGAGATTTAAACCTATGCTCGATGTTAATAAGCGTATGGTAGAATCTTGTAGGACTAAAGGCATTGGTTGGACCAAAACCTCATGATTTGTAAAAGCGAACCAATGACAAAGTATATATCTAATCAGGCCTACAAAATTATGCACTAAAAATAATTAACATAATATAATATAAGATAGATGTACTAGAAATACATAGAGCCTTAAATATCAATAACTGGCTTGTATATTAGACATATACAAGCCAGTATATTAGACAGTATATTAGACATTTTGTAGGGAATGTGCCTTCAACAAGGCACATTCCCTACAAAATGGAAGATGGCACGAATAGTACCAGTGCACAAAGCCGCCGATATACGCCGATGACCTTAAAATATTTAAAACTATCGAAACGCCGGATGATCATCACAACCTTCAAGCTGACTTAGATAGATTTACAGAATATTGTTTGAGAAATAAACTTAGTTTAAGCCTAAATAAATGTAAATATATCACTTTTACGAAGAAAAAATTTGTAAGTAACTTTAACTATTCGCTCTGTGGTGTTAGTCTCGAAAAAGTTAATACTATCAAAGATCTTGGAGTTACATTAGACTGTAAACTACACTTGGACATACATATTGAAAACATTATAAATAAATCATATAAAATGTACGGATTTGTAATGAGAGCAAGCAATAATTTCAAGAAAGCATCAACATATGTTCATCTGTACAAAACACTAGTTCGTTCACAACTAGAATATGCTGTTGCTATTTGGAACCCTCATTATGAAAAATATGTTAAGAGCCTTGAAACAGTTCAGAAAAAATTCTTAAGGACTATGCACTACAAATGTACGAGAAACCGCTTATCCTATGACCAACTTTTAAAAAGATATAAACTGCTCGACTTAAAATCAAGACGTAAGCAGTTGGAAGTCATGCTTTTATACGATCTGTGTCACAATAAATATGATTGTACAGCTTTAACGCGTAAACTCTGCTATAGTGTGCCATATAAAATGCGTGCACGTAGTGGTCGCGAACATCGACTGTTTGCAACTACTAGGTGCCGCACAAATGCAGGTAAACGGTCACCAATAGTAAGAATGACACAGACGTATAATAAGCACTTCAAAAACATAGACATTTTTGCCAGTCGAGTAGGTACTTTTAAAAAGTTGGTCATCGGTACACTTAAAAGCGATTAATAATTTTGCTATTTATTTATATACTTTAATTTTTATTGTACTTGTGTCATTTCTTTTTTGTTTTTTTTTTATTTCATTATTTTCTTTTCTTTGTATAAAAGCACTTTGTTAGATAATTTAATTTGAATATCATTTTTATCAGCCCCATCTACATTTTGTATAATTACTCGTGGATAGAGATGTGGGTTGTGTATGCAAACTATTTGTTTTTAAATTTACTTTAAGTTTTGTAATATATATTATTGTACACAACTGTTTTCGATCCCAAATAAATAAAATAAAAAAAATAAAAAGAAAAAAAAAACAAAAAAGAACAAAAAGGATACAATAGCTTTACTCTTCAACTTCCCTTCACAGGGAGTTGATAATGTTACGACTGAAACAGATCGTATAAGCAGAATGGGTAAATCTTTTCACTATTTATTATCTTGTCATCATCTTATCACAATTTTTTTTATCAAACCAGGACTCGAACCAATTTTACATCAAAATAATGCCTCGTCGTTATCAACCCATATTCGACTCACTGCTGAGCTCGAGTCTCCTCTCAGAATGAGAGGTATTAGACCTTAGTCCACCACGTTGGCCCAATGCGGATTTTCAGACTTCACACACGCAGAGAATTAAGAAAATTCTCTGGTATGCAGGTTTCCTCACGATGTTTTCCTTCACCGCAGCAAATAATGCTTACCTATACTGCTAGAATACAAAATCTGTCCCTGTCCATCCATTGTCTCATTTGTTACATTATCACGATCTCCGCAGTAGACGTGAGACAAAGTTGTAAGTACATCAAGAGAGAACAGTAAATTGTAGCTCAACTGCTTGAAGCCGCAGGAAATGTAGCAAAGTGGGTCCGGAAGTCCACGGAGCAGGAGTGGGACGTGCCATCTGAATGTGGAATGCATTGTAGTATCTAACTAATAAATGGAAATCTCTTATCATAGTGTTTTTAGCAAATCTCCGAAACGGCTCGACAGGTTTTGATAGAAGATAGGATGATAGGAGGTGTTTTAATCGTATTTCTTGCGAAAATTTAGAACGCATAATAACGTTATCCAGATCAGTTCGTCTAATAGATATCTGAGTTTGTTATTCCTATTGTATAACTTCGTAAATTTTAATTACTTTAAGTTTGGTCTGTTAGTTAAATCTTGAAAGAGACTATTACACTCCTATCAGCAAAAGCATTAAGCTCAGTCTATTGTAAATAAAACTACTAAAGTATGTACCAACACAAAAATACGAGTACATTAACATAATAACATAAAGTCATAAATTAAATAGAAATGCAACAACAAAAACATGGAATAAAACTAATAAATTAAATAGAAACGCGACAACAGAACTGAAATCAAATTGCAACAAATAATTCCATCGTGCAGCGCTTCGGACTGGACACATAGACCAAGAGCCTCTGACGTTTGTATCTTCGTCATTGGATAAAAGCTTGTAAACTTGTAAAGTTTGTAAACACTTTCTTCTACTACAGGTAAATACTGGAAATAACTTTGATTCCTGGTAGCCATAGGAGGGAGCAGGTAACAAAGTTGTAAGTCCTAAATCATCTAAGTATAAAGCTATTTTTTTTTATTATCTTTAAGATAATAATATGTGAAATTATAAATCCTCAGTTGCTAGACACAGTTTTATGTTAACTGATACATATATTACATAATTATGTAAACTGTATTAATTAAAAAGTATCTACCGGCCCATAATATATAGTCTTATTGCTTATACAATAAGTGTACACTAAGCTACCGACTATTTTATTCAATTCTTTTACTGGCGTTATGGACTATTGGCGCATGTAGTTTGTCAGATACTGTTAAAGATTTAAACTTTTACCTGCTATCTAAAGCTACTATATAATTCAACATCTGTAGAAGTCTTCCGTACTTATCTATGGTAAGAGCATGAACTGACAAATTGTCAGCATTTGCCAAATGACGAAGCTCTGGTAGCCACCGGCTCTCGCTCCACAAGTAATGCCATCGGAATTAATTCGCCACATAAAGTTCGAAACAAATTCTTGAGCGAGTTGTATCTCAGGCGAACTGCTAGATTAAGTTCTCGAGTTTACAACTATTGCACGAATGAGATAGGCCGGGTGTGTTGAAGTTTTGATTCCGTTCTTTTCAAATATTTATCTCTATGTTTTTATTTCTTTCTTTCCCAGCGCTTGTATCTGAGAAGAAAAGTAGATAACCTACTTTTCTTTGATATATCGATATTTCCATAATAAATTACATCTTAGGTCTTACTTCATAATATTTCATCAGAAGTCGAGGAGCTATTCTCCTCGACTTTCCAGGGTGCGATCCTGCCTTCCGTCTGAGTTCCGCCCAATTGAGTACTCTATTAATTAATTATTAATCGCAGTTACACTGTTAATTCTACGACATTGTTCTACTACTAGCATACTCGATAAAAATATTAATCATATTGACTGGGGCGAGGTAAGTATAATTTATATGTGTCACTGCTTGCACTGCAAAGTATTGCTGTACTATAGGCGATGATGTCTGGTATTGATCAACTATTAAACATTAAAACGAATTATAAATCGAATAAAAACTCATCATCAAACCAAATAGTAAATTACCACGAAATAATGAAAACGAGTCGTAGTAATGGCAACAATCTCAATTTATTATTAGCCAAATTGTAAAGTTGCGGTGAAATTAAATACGGCGGAACAGTTCTGCGGTTTGCTCAATAAGTTTTAATTCAGTGTAACAGCGCTCCCCATAGATCACGGCGGCCTTAATTACCTCGCTACCAAGTTCAGGGAACAAAGCGTTTGCGATACGCCACTAGTACTGCCCCCTAGCCAAGTACACGTCGATTCTCTTTCTACGATCTCTAACGCTTCGAAAACTAAAAAGATGCATGGGAAGGACATTTGCTATCGACAGGTCACGTGAGCAAGATCTGTCATTCCCATACATGTTTCTAGTTTTCGAAGCGTTAGCGACCGTAGAAAGAGAATCGATGTGCCACTTGGCTAGGGGGGCAGGACCTGTAGCCATGTGGCATGTCGATTCTCTTTCTACAATCGCAAATAAGATAATTAAAGAATGTATGGGAATGACATTCTTCATCGATAGGTCACGTGATCAAGTTATCGATCGGATCTGTCATTTCCATACTATTTAGCTATTTAGTTTTTGAAAGCGTTAGCGTTTGTAGAAAGAGAATGCTTGCCACAAAACTTGACTTCGATTTAGATAAGAAGACCCAGGTCTTGTTATCTAAATCGACACTTACAATGTTCACGAATAAAACTTGAATAGACCCCTACGGTACGGTTTGATCTTAGTTTAAAAAGAAATCAAAATTGGCTTCTTTAAAATATAGATCCATCGTGTACTGGAAATGTTGTACACCAAAGTTTTATCACACGTTATTTAAAGTCCATACTTTTCTGTGATATTTTGTTACACAATTAAAAATTTCAAATTGTCTATGAAATGTTATATTGTATATATTTAAATCAAAGAGCAAAGCTACCGGCAAAGACGTACTCGTACCAATCGCCAAGTGATTTAGAGTTCCGGTAAGATGACGTGGAAACCGAAATGGCTGTGGATTTTCTTCCTTCTCCTAACAAGTAAGCCCATTTCCATCCAAGATTGCATTATCACTTACCATAGGTGAGATTGTGGTCAAGGGCTAACTTGTAAAGAATGAAACGAAGAACCAGATAAAATCCGGGATTTTTAGTATTTAAAGTATTTAATATTATATACTTTATTTATTACTACAGAGCTAAACTCCCTCCTCTGAAAAAGAAGTACCTAGCGTAGTACTCATATCTGTAGGTAGTGTTTTGTAGTAGTCTCCAAATCCCCT
Organism: Bicyclus anynana; assembly: GCF_947172395.1. Taxonomy (NCBI): domain Eukaryota; kingdom Metazoa; phylum Arthropoda; class Insecta; order Lepidoptera; family Nymphalidae; genus Bicyclus; species Bicyclus anynana. Next base: position 745,481 of record NC_069086.1, read on the forward strand.
ATACATATGAAGCTTCGAAGGGTTGGCGAGTGACAATGTTATGAATATTTAACGATCACTATCAAATGTTTATAATCAGTGGCGTGCACTTCATAAATGCAAGACTGCGCTGCCTATCCTGAGGACTCCTTACAAACCTGAATTGCAGAAGTGTCCGCTTTGGTTGATTTGTACATAATATAGTACATACGCTAGTTGAAATTCTTGTGCAAGATTATAATGACCAGGACCATCAGCTTTACGTAACTTAACACAACAATCTTTATAACTCCGGGCTGAAAATAGGCACTGAAAATTATTAGAAAGAAAATATCTCAGTATTAGCCTGACCCACAACTCGAACCCACGTGATCCGAAGCACAAGGCAGCCATTTTATATTTAGAGAATTTAATATTTTTTAACTTAGAACCTTTTTATCGTTAGTTCAATCTTTTTCAATACGATTTTTCCAAGTTATCTTTTAATAAAGGCTGCTGCTTTTATCTTATTAAAAGAAATAAAAGGAATCTGACCGGTAGTAGCTATAAAAGAAGTACAAACTTTACTTCAGCAGTGCGAGATTCAAGATCAAACACATAAAACTGGCTGTTAATCATTGGGAAAAGAAGTTACCTTTAATTATACTACCTTAACTAATTTGCATTTTTTTTCGTGTTGTAATTTGATTAACAGATTGATGTAACATGTAGTGTAATATATTATCTAAGGATGTAATAAAATAATTATTACTTTATTCTAAAACTATTTCGTACGTTGTGAAAATAGCTAAAAGTTGACATTTACTACATACAAACATTACTCAGTACGTACAAAATTAAAACTAGATAGTATAGCTGTTAAATAAAAATGCGAGTGTCAATCAACCTCATATAGTTTTTGGCAACCTGGTACTTTGACGATTTTGTATCAGTATTTCTGTTTCTGCCAGTTCAGTCTACTGTGAGCTAAGAACTTTTTCAAAAAGGTAAATATCGTTAAAACTAGATAAGATTTTTCATGATTGTTTGTTATGAATAGGTTCCGAAGCTACGTGCCCGATTTACAAAATCCTTTCACCAATGGAAAGCTACATTATCAGCGAGTGTCATTAGCTATATTTTACCCCAGTATTTTACGGAAACCGCAGGGGTAACGAATAAGTATAAGGTACTTCCTTATCGTGCAACTAGGCCAGTCGGGTCATAACATGTAACTCCTCCATAAAATACTTAAACGTCCAGCAATATCCGACAATGTATCGACAGTTTCAGACCTGTGACTCCCCAAAGGCTACTCCGCTTACAAATGGCCCCTAATTTATTACACCGGACTTGTCGACCTTCGACAGTTTCATCGCAGTTCGTGATAAATAGTGCCTCTGGCCCTCAACTTCCTTGTTACGCATAATGTAAGTGACGTAATTCACAACTTTCATTGACACTTTAAATTGGCTACGGTGTTTTTTATGAACTACCATTGAAGGCTCATCATCATCATCATCATATCAGCCGATGGACGTCCACTGCAGGACATAGGCCTTCTGTAGGGACTTCCAAACATCACGATACTGAGCCACCTGCATCCAGCGAATCCCTGCGACTCGCTTGATGTCGTCAGTCCACCTGGTGGGGGGTCGGCCAATACTCCACTTACTAGTGCGGGGTCGCCATTCCAGCACTTTGGGACCCCAACGTCCATCGGCTCTTCGAACTATGTGCCCCGCCCTTTGCCACTTCAGCTTCGCAACTATGTCGGTGACTTTGGTTCTTCTGCGGATCTTCTCATTTCTGATTCCATCACGCAGAAATACTCCTAACAAAGCTCGTTCCATCGCTTGCTGTGTGACTCTGAGCCTTCTTATGAAGCCCATAGTTAGCGACCAAGTCTCGGAACCATAGGTCATCACTGGCAACACGCACTGTTCGAAGACTTTTGTTTTCAGGCTCTGAGGAATTTCGGACGAAACGCACTTGACTACAATTTGTTTATTGAATGATAAATTAGCCATTAAACTGCCATTGACCAGTCATTGACTTGATCTCACCTGATGATAAGTGTACTATACAAGTGTAATATACAGCTAAGATAGAATTGAACTTAATAGATAAGTACAAGTTAATTTTACCTACACCTCTGATGGTTTCTACGCAACATCGAACGGGTACAATGGATCGCTTGGTGGTAAGTCTTCGCACTGGCAAAGACGTACCGGCAAGCGATTCATTGTCCAGCACACAAAGGGGATTTTAGAAAAACATGATCTCTGTCATTAAACTGATAATGTGGATTCTTAATGAGGATTTTTTTCAATGGTTCGTGTTATGGATATGATTCTTTATAAAAATTCAATGTTAATTGTAATTTTTTTTATGTATTTAAAATCTTGTTTTAAAAAATATATTTTTAAATAGCTTTTAATTTGGTACAGACGTAAAAGCTTACTACTGTAACTTTCGTTTGAGTGTAATTCGTGGTCACGCTTCTCAAAATGAATAGCTGATGTGCATAAATAGAATTCTTAATGTGCATTAATAGAATTCTTAATGTACATAAATAGAATTTTAAATTGTATGCTCATGAGGCGAAGTTTGGTAGTAACACGTATAAATTACATTTATTATATCGTTCATTAAAAGTATTTTCATTAAAGCAAGGACTATTTATTTATTTATATTAATAAAATAAATAATAAATAAGTTATGGTAATCACACGATTCAGCCATTAAAAATATAATGTGAACTCGCAAACGTTATTCAGTTACTTTTGACCGGTACCGATATGCCTATGTACCTATATGCGTGAAAAACAATGGTAGGACTGCACCGGATTAGCTCTATCACAAAGAGCTCTACTAGACGTCTAGAATCTAGATCCTATCTAGTAATAGTGTTATTACGAGTCTACAATGTCTATAGCCAAGCGGATAAGCAACGAAGGGTCCATGAGACCCTAGGGCATTAAGCGCCCCGCAGATACTTCAAAAAGGCGGCAGACAAATTGTGACCTTCAGAACGTCCTCCCAATGTAATCACGTTACGTATACACAAAGGGACGGACACCCTTTGAACACTTGAAGGATTTAGTTTCAATGCGAAATTTATTTCTTTTTTAAGCTCAAAAAGGCAACATAATTATTTTCTATCGGAATTCTTGGAATTCAGATTTTGTTTTATGTAAAAATTTTGGATGGACGATTTGTTGAAAGTTACCCGTGAAATACAGACAGATCTTTTTACAACTAAACTAGTTAACTAATTTTTATAAACTTTGGCTTCCTACAGAGGCAAATGAATGTGAATAAAGATTACTTTACTTTCGAAAATTTCACCTTAAGTCCACATGGAATTAAATAAGAGACCTTTAAAATTTGATCTTTTACTCTGCTTTTCGAAGGGTTGTCGCGAAGCTGGTGACTAAGGATATGATTTCTGATTATTATGCGGAACAAAATATAAAAAATACGCTTAAAAAAAATTTAATATTGAGTTACCGGTTTACAACTAAGCGAAGTTCCTAAGCAAATTAGCGAGAGATTACCGTAAGATAAATTATTGAAAGCGGCTATTATCCCGACCAGATATCGAATACCTACACAATCAGGGAAAGCTGATAATGCGTCTTCCAAAATATTTTCCTCTCGGAGACAAAGAGGACCCGGAAAAAAATAAGTGAACTATTATCATAACTGCGATCTCTTTGTAAACGAGGGAGCCGGCTATCTGTAATTATGCGCCACGGCCATCTTGGAAGATTTTCCTTTTCCCAGGATAATGCACGGATAATGGTATTTATGCCGATGACTTTATGACTGATGCTTTGTTTGCTTGCAAATAATGTCCTAGTTTTGCAACAGTGAAAGCATTTTGGCTTCTTGTTCCTGATTTGCAATGCGAAGTTAAGGAATTCCCTTCTAGCTTCTATTTTGCGTAGGTATATCTTCATGTGACGATTAAATAGGCACCTTTTAGGCAAGCGTGTCCCATTGTAGACTGAATTTTTTCGCTTACTATCAGTTCTAACGCAAACATTGGTTAAAATGTTTATTTTATTATTCATTTATTTGTTCGACCATTTCTAGCGTACAACAATTTAAAAAACACGATTTATAATATAATCAACATTTAATACAAATAAACGAAGAAAAAGGCTGTATTTGAATAATCGATTTTATATCTAAAACTTCTTATTGAGGTGATTGACGTGGCATTTTTAAAGATTTATTTAACTGGTATTCATAAACAGTTTTAAACACAGGATATAAAATACGTTAACGCTGACGCTTATTTTCAAAACACAGAACCTTCATAATTATTTCTAATAATAGATAATAAACAAACAAGATAATCTCAAAGCTCTCTGTAAATCTATTATCTGCTTTGTTTTCAATTTTCTCGTGTAACATTTGAAACTACAATTATCTAAGAGGCTTTCACTGATAAACTCCACACAAGAGATGCTCAGCGCTGAGATAAGGAGAGATAAATGAAACGGCGCTACATCACCGCCGCAACCATTACTCAAGTCACAAAAACATTCCTCACCCGAAAGTCGCTACTGTAAAGTTTGCTAAATTGTTTGACTCATTTATACAAATACTAGCAGACGCCTTGCGATTTCACCCACCTAGTTCACGGTCCATTCACGGTAACAGAGGGGTAAAGTATAGCCTATTTTACTCGGTAAAGATGCAGCTTTCAAATGGTGAAAGAAATTTTAAAATCGGTCGCGTAGTTTTTGAGAATTATTAGTTTTGACTAGCAGCGCCCAAGTTCTTTTTATTATTCTAAATAGTCATGCACTTGCATAAAATCATATTTGATATTTAGTATTTGAATTTTTTCTACTACCACGTTATTTATCACTATCATTGGCTATATTCTATTCTCGTATTCTTATGGGAACGGGAACTACAATTTATTTCATGTAGGATGGTGCTGGTGACAGTTCGTTTCACTCTTGGCAGTTTGCCACGATTGACGAGAATAGTACGTATTATGAACGTCATACAGGGGACTGTCACCGTACCCATGCTATCTGAAAAACACTCTAAACTACGTGGATGAAACCGCCCGCTTCGGCTAGCAATAAATAAGACTTTAAATCTATAATTTCTATAACCTTGTTATTAATTTATGGTGTTAACAGTCAGGAAGATATGTAGACAATACTTAGAGAAGAGTAATTTTGCGTATTTGCACTATAGCAGTCAATAATAACTTGGATAAGTTTTAAAATTTGCCGCATGTATTTAGTAGTTGAAAGTTTCCGTATATTACACCGTCTGCAGTGGTTATTGAAAAAAGTTTGCAAACAGCGATTTGCTGCAGCAGTGAGCTTAAGTGTTTAGAGTCGTAGGTATAAATAACAAAATACCTATAATACCTTGATGGTATGCTTCTATAGTAATGTTGTGTGTAAGCTATATTGCTATATACTTTTTGACAACCTCTGTGGTAATGTGGTTATAAACAGTTCCTGGAATTTATTCCCAGCTGCAACTTTGACTGAGTGCCGCTAACATGCGATCAAGTAAAGAGAAAATAGACAAAATATTTTCCAATGACGGAGAAGCTGTCCCAGTGTATCTTCCGTCAAAACGCCATGAAAATAGCACCCCCATTTTGAAGTTTGTCTATTTCTCTTCACTATCTTGCAGTGGACGTCCATCAGCTGATATGATGATGATGATGATGATGAAACGAATCATCATCCCGGTATAATGCCGCATAGAAACTGACGGCATCTCGTATCCATGGCTAGACTAACCTTGTGCCTCTTCTAAGTTTCTAAGCCCACTGCATAGTATTAGATTACTAGCTGACGCTGCGCGGTTTCACCCACGTGGTTCCCGTTCCCGTGGGAATACAGAAATATTTTAGCTTATAGCCTTCCTCGATAAATGGGCTATCTAACACTGAAAGATTTTTTTAAATCGGACCAGTAGTTCCTGAGATTAGCGCATTCAACCAAACAAACAAACATACTCTTCAGCTTTATAATATTAGTATAAATAATACCGTCACTTAATGTCAGGTGATATAGCAGACTTTTAAACATAAATAAATGTTAAACTAATGTTCAAGATGTTATAGTTACGAGTTTATTACTGTAGATAAGGGTTATCTTACATGTACAATGTACATCGTATCTAAGTTTATGGGAAGATTTCCTGTTATAGAGCATCTAAATATTACAACAGCATACCTTCATAGAGGTAACGAAGTATACACCAAGTAAGGGCACCGAGTGTCAGAGAGTCCCCGTAGGCCATTTCGCTTGCAAGTGGCCCTTAATTTATTATACGGGGCCTGTCGACTTTCGACAGTTTCACCCAAATTCGTGATAAATAACACCCTCCCCTCTCGGGGTAGGTTATAAATAATGCCATTGTCAACGTGGCTTACGATCAGTCTTTGGACTTTAATATTCTTTTTTTAATTTTAATAGCTTTTTCGAATAAATACGTAAGTTAAGTTATAATTTTGAACATTTTTTTTTTTAGAAACTTTCATATATTCCTGTTTTGAGTAGTAATTTAGGGCATAATTTTTAGTGGTGTATTGCTGGTATGTGGGCTACACTAATGACTAATACTGTTCTTTATATTGGTTTTTTATATTGTTGCCATACCTTTTTTTATATAAAAAAAACTATTGCATATTGCTTTTTTATAAGATATATTATTGACATAATTTTAAATGACAACATATAGGTATTTTACTTAATTAGGTTAGAGAAAATAAATGATAAAAAAATAATGTGTTAACATCTGTACAAGACAAGAATGTCGCTTTTCATATAAATGAGATTAGAGGTGATTATAAAATAAGCTTGACACTTCAAAGAAAATTCGATGAAGAGACACTCGACACTCGGAGGCCTTAAGTCGATAAATTAAGGACACTTAAATGGCGCAAAAACGAAAATTTTAAACCGAAGGGAATCTCGTCATCCATCATCATTAGGGCAATGAAGTTTAAAAGGTCATTTGTGAATGGAAAGCAATAAGTTACGTGATGATAAGACGAGTAGAAGGTTTGACTTCATCACGGTTTCACAGTGATGTTCATCATTATCAACCCATTCGGCTACTACTACTACACTACTGAGCACGAGTTCTCTCTCAGAATGAGAATTAACACAGACAGTTTACACACATTGAGAATTAAGAAAATTCTCAGATATGCAGGTTTTCGTCACGATGTTTTTCTTTCACTGTTTGAGACACGTGATATTTAATTTCTTAAAATACACATAACTGAAAAGTTGGAGGTGCATGCCCCAGACCGGATTCGAACCTACATCTTCCGGAATCGGAGGCAGAGGCCAATGAGGTAATGCGTCTGGTGTTTTTACGAAATTAACTCGGTTTACTAGTACATAATAATACTTAGTTCTCTGCGTGTGTGAATTCTGCCAATCCGCATTGGGCCAGCGTGGTGTACTATTGGCCTAACCCCTCTCATTCTGGGAGGAGACTCGAACTCAGCAGTGAGCAGAATATGGGTTAATAATGATGATAATGATGACCAGTACATAAGACTGAAAATGCACATAACTGCCATGTTACTTTTTGCCATGTTTTTGTAAATATATTCTCAGTGTTCTCTGACTAAACGTTTTTCTTTTAACCATAATATTAAATGAACTTGTAGAGGTTAAACTAAAGATTAATTTGATTTCAATCTTAGCCCGGGCCTTTTGTTAGTTTGTAGAAGGAATCATAAGAATCTTGTAAAATTTATCACAGCATTAATAAAATTGATACTCAGCATATTGGTAGCTACACCTTATTCACATTTTTTTTTATTATAAAAATATCTTTGTTCAACTCGTTCTTTACTTCAATTGTTTTTTTAATGTAACAAATTATTGCAAGATATAAATAATTATGTATCTACACGTCGTGTCTACGGCGTAGACGGCGAATTTTTTCCTAGCTCCTAAGAAATGCCTTGAGGCTACCCTAGAAAATGCCTGTAATAAATGAACTGTAATCATAACTTCGATCTTTTTGTGGCCGAGAGAGACTATCTGTAATTACGCGCCATCGGCCATTTGGGAAAAAACTTTGTTTTCTTTGCAGGATACTGTTAGGTAATACATTTTGCAGGTTTTCTACTAGGAAATTTAGTAAAAAATCGTTGGTAAAGTAAAATTGAATAAAATCATATACTTTAAATATTCAACTTTACCATTTTAATATCAGCCTCGTTTTACCAGTAGTTAGCTTATGCTACTTAAGATCGTGAAGGTTCTAGTCCTGGGTCAGGGTATAAAACACTGAGCTTTACTTCATACCTACAATTTTTCAGTACATAATGATTTCTTTTAATATTAAGTCCGAAGTTGAAAAGTTGGGGTCAGAAAATACGTTATGCCGTAGCTTACAATCCTCATGGTTAGCATTTGATAGTCCATATACACCATAAGTCCGCAAACCTACATTGGAATAGCGTGGTTGGTCAAAGCTCCATATCCCCTTTCCTTTAAAGAGAAACGTTTTGGCCATGTTATGGACCATCTTAATAGGCGGATAATGTGGAATATTAGTTCAATTTTACAAAACATCGTATGATACCAATTCCTTTATTATAAGCTTTAGGAAAATCTTTATTCTCCAGCAGGCTAATTCACTAACTTTGACGCATATTAGTTGACATCTACGAAATTGAGATTCTATGTAACAAATTGCATCCGGTGCCTACTGACAACCCTTTGTGGATGTCATACAGTAGGTAGATGACATTTCTCAGTTGATTTGATAAAAAAATATATATGTTTATTTCAGGCCTCGACCCATAGTTGTTAGTGTACAAAAAAAGACAATAGCTTAAATTGTATGTTAGTAGAGTAAATTTAACAGGTTGTTAAAAATACCAAATCAGTGAATAGGATAGAAGGGCTTGTACCTATTTGTGAATTACTATGAGTACTAATTAATTATAACCAAGATGATATTGACAGTTTCTTGTAAAGAACACATCATCTAATATTTTCAAAACCAGCCTTAGCATTGGAATCTAGGACCTCACAATCCATAGCTGAACACGCTAACAATTAGATCAACAACGCAAATAATTTCATGCTGTTCCGAAAAGTAGATTATTTCAATAACCCACGAACATATGTGTATCATCCTCCCAAGCGTATTACAGAAAATTCATCGTTATTATTTCCCACGTATGAAAACATTGTCTGATCTCATCCCGGCCTCTAATCATAATTAAGTAGCGGCGAATTATGAATTCATAGAGCGAAAAACGAAAGCCATTACCCGCAGCGGGTTAAGTTTTAATTACTTCTACGGCCGCAGTTTTAGGTGAATAAATATTTTCACCAGCCCGTGTATACCGAGGCTCTCTTTAAATTTTATATTTGAGAACCTTAAAATCTGGTATGCCGATGGCGATCAGTATTTCTGTATATTTCAGCTTTACCAATTTAGTAATAATTAATTGGTATGAACCACTATGGTTTTTATTTTTTATTTCATTTTATTTATTAATTGGTATGAACTGGCTGTAATCATTTTTTTTTATTTTTTTTTTATTTTTAATTGTTAAGGCTTTATTTTTATTCCAGACTGCGAAGGGATTATTTCGAACATAGGTTTCGTCTGTACGAGTATGTAGGTATAAATGTATGCCTCATTCTTTGGCATGGTTACTTGTACATATGTTTTCTGTGGCATGGCTTAAGCTGTTTGTTGTTTTAGTCTTAGACTACCGCTTTAGCGTTTTTCTTAAACGGATTTTCCATTACGAGTACTTTTACCTTTACACTATACATGCTATGTATCAGAGAAAGCGCTGTGTGTGAAAAAAGATTTTCCCGCATTTCTGTTGAACTTTTTCCTGAATTTCTTTGCTATAAACCTCACGGAGCCCGAGACCTTTCCAACGAATGCCAAACCGTGGAAATCGGTTCGTGCGTTCTGGAGTTATAGCGTCAGGAAGGAAAACCCGACTTATTTTTATATAGTAGATTATTAGAGCAATCCGACACGAGTATTAAATACATAAATACTGTGTCCTAAAAACGTTAAATGGATATACTATTTTAACAAGCAACATAATACTCTTTCTTAGCCGTTTATTAAAACCTTGATTAATAATGGCATGAATAATTTCGCATCATCGCTTTGCAAAATGTTTCATAATGTCCGTTTACATACGAATAGCTCGGTCCATTCATCATCGTGAGCGTATCAAGAGATTGCCGTTCCCATTCAGTTATCCTCGAGAATAGTACTGATATGTGTATAGACCCGTGTTTACGTGGATCTCTACACAATGGGAACTCTTGTAAGTATTGCGCTGATATTTTGGCATTAGTTTTAATAGTGCTTGTAATTTGCTTGTAAACAAAACAATTATGCGCCTGTAGTAATGAAATAGCAATAATTCTTCTATTATAAAACAGGTGTCTAAATGAACAGGCGTATTAAGTTTTTGCGTTAATTTATGAATTTTGTGAATAGAATTATAATACAATCAGTGTCATCAACACCATTATTAACCTATTATGACGGCCTACTACAGAAAATCCATCCTTATAGAATAGGGGATATATAGCTTAGATTCAGTGTTTCAAAGTGAGTTGGCAGCCTCAGAGTGACAATCAGTTCAGTTCAGTTCATGATTGCTATTAGATGGTAATGATAGTGACCGGGACCAACGGCTTAAAGTGCTCTCTGAGGCACGAGGGAACTTCAGTTAATAATTTATAAATAAAAAAGATACTTACACAAGAGTAAAAAATGGCAAGTTATAGGAGTCTCAATAGAAATGAAAACTAATATAATGCAATAAGCACGTCGGTTACACGAACGCACGAGATTTCACCCATTCAAAATGTGTCTCAGGCACACTTCACACTGCGCTTGCGCCAGTCATGAGCATGCCGATGATCTGAATCAATAAGATTTTCCCCTATCAAAAAGAGCCTAACGTGGCTAAAGAAGTTTTCACTTTGGTAATAAAAATAGATAATAGTCAAATTTTAACCATAGATCCAATAATTAAAACACTCTAATTTACAAACTTTTTAATTCTTCATTTGAAATTATCTATTTCAAAGAGTCATTAATATTTCATAAATAAAACCAACTTTAGTTACGTAAATCTTTTAAAGTTTTAATAAAATGTGAAATGGATTTTTCACATTTCATATTCTTCAAAATATAGAAATGTTGGTACTTAGGTATAAGCTTCCTATTGATATTCTATCTCTGCGATACCCATGAAATATAAATCGTATAAGTGAAACTGAATGGAGCGTGGAAAGGCTTTCAGATTTCGTTCAAGACTGACGCACGATGCGACGTGTGCCTTTGCATATTTATGACCGTGCTATTTGCTGTTTTGAAACTTATTTGCACTTTACAGAACTAATATTGGGTTTGGAAGTTTGCTCAGAAAGTTTTATTACAGGTATGAATGAACTTCATTTATGGAGATGACGGACGTTGGTAGTTAGCACGCTCGTGTGAATTTTGTAATTATTGTGTGGTGTTGTGTGTTCATAAAAATATGTGAAGCTTGATTTGTGTTTGTTGTATGAAGAAAAATATGAAATAGTTGTACACTGTTGCTAATGTCATCCCCAAGACTTAGTCTTGACCCATAGCAGTAGCTAAGGGTCAAGACTCTTAAAACTGACCGTTGGTTTTCTTTAAAAGCCAACGGTCATGTTTCAACTTTTTCATCCTAACTCCATACTTAATTAATAGGTAATAATAGAGACTGACAAACTTTTAGTCTGTTTCATATAAAGTCTGACTATTTACTCTTAGTCCATTGCTTTATATTTTCATTTAATTGACAGAACGGGCAAAATCTGATCTCATACTTAGGCAATTATTTCATCCACAACTAATACATTGAAATATAATAATGCTGCATTGTGGCTGAAATAAGCATGGCAGTACTTTCCATGTAAACATAAAGTGCTCCCTACTACCTGCTAAATGTTGATTTCAATTTCCAAAAGCGTACACTCATTTTCAAAATCTACTCGTGTATGTAAATGCAATTTCAGTATATTTTATGTTGCATTATTCCTAAAATTTATTGCGTATAAATGAAACTCGAACGTGAGAGATTCCATATAATATTCAGGACCTGAGTAGCGATAAGACATGTGACCCGAGTCTTTGGATATTTATGACCTATAATATATTCTCGCTGTTCAAAATAATGTGCAGAAAATAACATCGAAATATATATGTTCTGTATATAATGCCGAGATGCGATTGAAACCTCATCATCATTTATAATGTATGACTTTAGGACTTTTAAGAGAGAGGGAGATATGGGGCTTACATCCACCACGCTGCTTCAAATATGAGTTAGTGGAATTCGTTAAATAATGTTGACTGTAATGTTCATCAAATGAAACTTCAACTTATTGTTGTGAACACCATCAACTTCTAGTTTTGAAAACTTCTTTGAAAAACATCCAATGTCATAGAAAAGTATAATCAGAACCTTATGATCCATATCCGCATATTATTGATTATACTAGCAGACGCCCACAACTTCGTCCGCGTGGACGTTTAGTTTTTCACAAATCCCTCGGGAACCATGGAATTTTCCGGGATAAAAAGTAGCATATGTGTTAATCCATTTTATAATATATCTCAATACCTAACTAATTCGGTTCAGTACTCGAGGGTTGAAAGAGTAACAAACAATCATATTATCAAAATCATCAGTTTTCGCTAGTCTCGGGAAATCATGGCTTTTTTCTGGATAAAAAGTAGCTTATGTGCTAATCTAGAGTAAAATCTGTTTCCATTCCAAATTTCAGCCAAATCACTCCAGTAGTAGTGGCGTTAAAGAGTAACAAACATTCACACATCCATACAAACTTTCGCGTTTATAATATTAGTAGGATTATTTGAAAAACCTTCTAGACTAAAATATATTTGCTTTTTTACTAAAGTCAACAACTGTTTCAAAGTGAAACTTTTGGATTCTATCTCCTTACTTTAAAAAACACACACAGAATTTGTATTGCCAACTTAAAACTTAACTTTGAGCCAAATTAGATTTTCTCTGTGTCTCAGACATGTATTCCAGATGTCGTGCGGTACTGTTAAAGAGTAATTATATTTACGAGAACAACATACTCTCGTAGTTTTAAGCAATCTCCGAGTACTAAGTTTTTTAATTATTTCTATATTAAAATGCCTATCAGACATCCATGGCTTTGTTTTTTATAATATTTTGCCAGCACTTAATCTCAATCATGTTATATCTTAATTGAAAGAGAAAGAAACCTATAAAACTTAGAAGAAATCTTTTATAGATATTTTAAAGGTTAGCAGGTACTGGTTAATAAAATTAATGTTGGTGTGTACTTTCTAATATTAAGCGTGTGTTAGGTGCAACATACGGTGCGGTTTCATGCCTTGTTGGTATCAGTGGCATACGTGGCATCAGATCACGTGACCTTGAGTTCGTGCCCTGAGTTGAGCTATGAAATACTGAGCTTGTATTTCTTCTAAGAAATTTTCAATATTAATTTCCAGATCAAAGTGAGGATGTTAATAGTGTTACACACTCGTGCCTCGTGGTTATCATTAACATCTGTAAATGATCATAAAAGAGTTTACCATTATTATCCTAAACCCGCCGACCCACATTAAAGCAGCGTGGTGGGTGTAAATTCCATATTAACTCTTCTATAAAGAAGAAGGCCTGGCCCTGTAGAGGATTGGTTACAAATGATGATGAATTTTCCTTGCGTTTACATTTCTAAACAAATTTATCGTCATTGTCATATATCTTACTGCATACTGCATATAGATCGCGATACAGCAAATATATAGGTCATAAATATGCAGTGGCGCTGCCCGTATCGTCAGGGTATTGAATAAAATATGAAAGACTTTCACGCCCTATTGCGTTTCACTTATGCACTTCATAGATTGAACGATGCAATAAATTAAAATAGTGCTAGTAAACATTTTAATTTAGTGCCTGTGACAAATAAATAGCAAATGTTATCTGTTGTTACAATATACATGTTACATTATTTAAAGACAGGCGCTTTATATTTTCGGCTTTAACGTTTATTACGTGTTATTATGTAGAATAAGTATTTAAAAATATTGTCTTTATTATACAAAAGACTTGTTTTGCAGTTTACGATTAGAGGATTTGGTACATGAATACGCCTGTCTATGTAGAGATTTCATTCTGCATAATCATTTCCAACATTTAGAACAATCGTCGTAATATTACAGCCAATATATTATATAAAAAATTAATAAATTTAAGTACCTACGAGTACCTACTTACTTATCTACGAGTAGAACTTCTACTAGCATAATATAATTTAAAAAAATATGTTCAAAGATATTGCCTTCGTTTTAATTTCTCCTTACAAGATAACTTCATTGTATAAAAATAAAACGCAGAAAGAGCATCCGTAGAATAAACCAAGAGCCCAATAACGAATTAAGACTCAACTTGTAGTTTGCAAACATAATTATTCTTCTCGGCAAACTGCGAAGAAGTTTCTGCAAGTAACAGATACAAATAGTGAGAGTTGCATTTTAAGTAGTTACTCGTTTTGTTTATGACATCATTGTAAATGTGGGCACAATCTGAGAGATAATATCTGAGAACAGATATTTTAGATCATGTGCAGAAAAGTAGTCTTACCATTATTATTGATGCAACGATTGAACGAGCTATGTTTGAAGTAGCTCTGCGTGATCGACTCAGAAATGAGGAGATCCGTAAAAAGATCAATGTCACCGACGTAGCTCAATAAGTCGCGAAGCTGAAGTGGCAATCGGCGAGGCACATAGTTCGAATCAGACCAGTAGTTCCTGAGATTAGCGCATTCAAGCAAACAACAAACAAACTCTTCAGCTCGTTAATATTAGTATAGATGACTTTTGACCTTCATAAAATGTTGCATGTCTGGCTATGACAGGCCATAAGGCTTCGGAAAACATTACGACACGATTCAGCATATTATGATGTACTCGTATTACAACAAGATACATTAATTCGTATAATCATGATCATATCAATAAACATAAACAGTTTAAAAGAAAACTATAAGATTTTATCAAAACATCGAGTTTTATAGACAAAATTACTATTAAATGATTAAAACTTCAAAAGTATCCGTATACTATCTCTGCAGTATACCGTAGAGAGTTAATACAGCTTCAGTTTCAAGAGCAGTTGCAGTTCTAATAAATAAACGCAAGGAGTGTTTTGTAGCCAACAATGCCAATTACGTCCAGCTTCTAACGTTTTTGTGGAAGCAATGAACGATCTTTTACTGCTAAACTCTAGTTTTTAATCTGTTTAGTTCAATGGAACCTACTTACTTACTTACATATAAATAAAAGAATCCTTTGAAATAGAAAGAAAAGAAAGAAAGAAAAGTTTATTTAGAATACACATCATACAAAGAAAAGAGAGAAAAAAAAAAAAAACAATAAATTAAAATACATTGCAACTTGCATGATGTGATCCTAAAAGGGTCACCACTCAGCATATTGCAGTGTCCGTGGGGACACCGCGCTGATCTTCCGTGGAGCCATTAAGGTGACGTTTGGACGGTATCGAGACGTGCGGAGCGCCTCTAACAAACATCGACAAATATTAAAAGAAGACAGATACGTAAATTAAATACAAAAATATTACTAGTAGAAACAAGTGGTAAAAATAAGCCAATTATAAATAATAATACAATAAATAAATGATAACATAATAATTTGGTAAATAAATATTATAATAAATTAAACAAAACAAAGGACCCATTACTTATATGTTTTGAATTAAAAGATAATGTTTTCGAATTTTGGTTTTAAAAGTGGTCTTGGATATTTTTAAATTACGAAGAGGAGGAGGCAAATCATTCCAGCACTTTGTTGCCGCGAATTTAAAGCTTCCTCGAAAGGCAGCTCTGAAATGTTGCGGCACTTTAAGGGTCCAGACTCGATTTGATCTTGTCAAGGATGTTTTGTTCCACTCTAGCTTATCAAATAAGTAAGCAGGCTGCTGAGACTTCAATACTCCAAATAGAAGTGTAGCAAGGTGAAGATTCCGTCTCGCTTTCATATTGAGCAGTTTAGCTTCGTTAATAAACGGCGTAACATGCGTTCTGGGGGGAATATGAAAGCAGAACCGGGCACATGCATTTTGGATGCGTTGTATTAGCCGTTGAGTGCGAACGAGCAGTCGTGGCCCATACAAAGCATCAGCGTAGTTTAATTTTGAGAGTATTAAAGACTCACATATCCCAACACGCACATCTACACTCATATAATTCCGTACACGGTATAAAGTTCTTAATCTATAAAAACAGCTGCGCACTGTTTCCAAGATATAACCTTCAAAACGCAATTCAGTGTCTATCAGTACCCCTAAATTTCTAGCCTCATTAATACGCTGCAGCACTTGATCTTTAATACATATAGCAGAGAGGTTTGGCGATACCTTTGCGACTGCCTGACGAGAGCCAAGTAACATGAACTTTGACTTGTCAGCATTTAGCACTAACTGATTATTATTCGCCCAGTTTGCTATATTTTCCAAGTCATCGTTTAGTTTACTAACGGCATCACTATAATCATCAGGTTTAAAAGAAATATACAGTTGAGTGTCGTCTGCATACATATGATAATTTGAGTTATTAATACTGTCTACTATGTCTGCAGTATATATAATGAAAAGTAGGGGACCTAAGATAGAGCCTTGTGGGACTCCTCGAGACAAAAGTTTAGATTCTGAGGATGAAGTTTGAAAGAAAAATCATAATTATCTGATTGATGAAACTGCGTCACTTTTTCAGAGGCTAGCGTATATGGCTTTAGATCATTATGACGTGGATTCGTGTCCTCGGTCGGGTTAAAAAAATACTGAAGTTGTTTCTTTCAAGAAATTATTAGTAAAAATCTAAGCTTAGAAATATGCATTAGATCAACCACTTCTGCATTGCGAGTCGCGAAGTTGAAAGCTGGCTGGGCACATCGTTCGAAGTGCCGATGGACGTTGGGGTCCCAAGGTGCTGGAATGGCCACCCCGCACCGGAAAGCGCAGTGTTGGTCGACCCTCAACTAAGTGGACCGAGGACATTAAGGCGGTTGCAGGGAGCCGATGGATGCCGAAGAAGTAGAGACGATTCATAACAGAATGTGTTGAGATTACCAGGTACCAATAAATAAAATAGTTATACCTAACCTATAAAGTTTAAAAATATCTTCATATTGTTCTTATCACGCCCGAAATATAATTATAGAAATTCTTATGTTTTTATCATAATGATTTTTAAGAACTTTCTGTTTAACTTCACAACTATAACATGGTAGCGTTGAACTTGGAAAATAACAAAAAGTTCAACTTATATTTACTTAGACAACTCTTACTTGAGTGAGACCAAATGCGTTCAATATTACTTTCACTTCGCGCTTTCGCCATGTGTTATGTAAACAAGAAAATAAGTGTAAAATAAATTGAAGTAAACTTTTAATACATTTAAATATGAACGTTCAACAAAAGTTGAAACTTTCTTTGATTTTTCAAATTACTTTCAATTAGAAAGGAAAACACTATAATACAAACTTTCAATATTTAACGGTAAAGAAGCAAAATTTATACAGTTTGACATACCTACACAAGTACTTTTTAAAAGTATTAGAATAAATTACCAAAACAGTGTTTTCCAGTATCTGGGTGTGTTTATCTATACTCTATACTAATATATAAAGCTGAAGAGTTTGTTTGTATGATTGAACTGGCTAATCTCAGGAACTACTGTTCCGATTTAAAAAATTGTTTCAGTGTTAGATAGCCCATTTATCGAGAAAGGCTATATATTATCCCCGTTTTCTTACGGGAACGGGAACCACGCGGGTAAAACCGCGCGGCGTCAGCTAGTACGTTATAAAAGTATTTATGTTTACTAGGTATAGGAGTATAAATGTTTAGATGATATCAGGTATTTAAATACCCATAACACAGGTAAAAAAAAGTTATAAAATATATACCAATAATTTGTCAGCTGTCCATGATGCATGAGTATTCAATCATTGTTAAGAGAATCGTTTTAAGGCTGGGGTTTACTTATGGGTCAGCGAAATTCGGAAAGATCTCTTTGTATGCAACTATTAAATTGGGTGATTGTATTGTCTGCGCCCGCTTGTTCCGTCCTTGTTTCATTACAACAAAATTCTTATCCAAATTTTGTATTTGCAGCTCGAAATGCAAATAATTTAAACTTCAAGCCTCGGACTGCAAATACAATTATTATTCCCGGCAAACAGCAAAGAAACTTTGGAGATGCAGACGAAAATATTTCAATACAAGACTTACATTTAAAAGTTACTTCAGCATTGGACTGACTGGACAGAATGTAATAAAGATAAAAACGGGGCACAAATTCCAAGCACATTGTAGCAAAGTTTTTACTAATAGAACTTTTTAAAGCCAAATAAAGAACTAACTAGAGATTTTTAAAGTGATCACTATCAACTTTATTAATGTAAAAGACGCTTTATCTAACACTGAACGCTATTCTGGCAAATGGGTAGTTTAATAGTTTATTTTAGTAGATTCCATATAATTTTACTGGATTCGTCCGCATACTTCAAGCACCAGCGACGTAGGATGAGAAGTAATAAAGTATAGCGAGAGATACGACATGTATGGGGTATATGTATACATTAGAAGAAACCACTTATTGGCTTAAAAACCGTAACAAGTCTTTAGAAATTGAAAAATTAAAAAAAAAGTCAGGAGCAAAGTCAAAATTCATTTATTTCAAATACCTAGACTTAGTTAACAGGCATTTTTGAAACGTCAGATTGTGTTATGAGATAATGGTGATATTTATAGTCGAAAACATACAGTTAAAATTACGAGGATTCCAAACACGCCGTCTCCTTTGTAGGCTTAAAATATGAGAGCTCGGATCTTCTCGTTATGGCTTCGTGTTAAAACATTGAGTTGTTCTTTCTCCCAAAAAATTCTCTGTAGCAGCTCGGAATTGAAAAGTTGGTGGTATTACATTCTTGTGCCTCGAAAATCATGTTAATCCGTATAAAGGCTGGTCATTTATAGTTCTGGTTAGTGTCAAACATATTTTCCTATCAATATGTCCGCTAAAACCTATTGGAGCACTGAAGTAAAGTTCTAAAATTTTCCTATAAGGAGGGAGGTGTGGCCCTGTAGTGTATCAAACGGAGTTATAACAATGACTCAATAAAAAGGCAGTTCAAAATAAAACCTAGGCTTCGTTAATACAACAGTAAAATCGACATTTTTATAAGCTAACATAATCCACCGTAGGCACCTTACCAGCAGATATGATTGTGGTCAAGCGTGAGCCTATTTCGTGGAAATAACACAACTAGCTATACGTATAACAGTTATACAGCATACAATATTGCAAGGAGATATAAATATTTGAATATTCTCCGAGGTGCGGGATCGTGTGATGCCCTTAGTCCCGCCAACACCTCCGCATGTCAACACTCGTGTAATTTTGATCCGTCATGCTCGCCAGGGGCTATTTGCCTTCCATTCCATTTTAACAATGTTGAAAATGGAATGGAAGCAACGAACTGCTTATGTTAGTTATATTATTTGAGGTTCAGGTTTGTTCTTCACAGACGACGCGTGCTGAAAAAATATTCAAATTTGATTTTTGTTCTTTACAAGTTAGCCCTTGACCATAATCTCACCAGATGGTAAGTGATGATACAATCTAAGATGAAAGAGGGCTAACTTGTTAGGAGTAGGATGAAAATCCACACCGCTTTCGGTTTCTACACGACATAGTACCGGAACGCTAAATCACTTGGCGGTACACCTTTTGCCGGTAGGGTGGTAACTAGCCACGACTGAAGCCACCAACCAAACCTGGACCATTTAAAAAAATCTCAGTTGGCCCAGCCGGGGATCGAACCAATGACCTGCGACTTTTAAATCCACCGCGAACACCACTGCGCCACGGAGGTCGTCAAATTGGCGAATTTTAAAAATCCTCATTCATCAGAGACAATTACATGCAAACAAACACTTTGGCTATATTATTGTAATAAGTATAGATTAATCAGTTTATAATAATGGTCTAGTTTCAACAAGCAACACTCATAATAGACAAAAGTTACTAACTTTTGATGGCGATCACGACCGTGTAATGCAATTAACCCTTCCATTGCCGACTTCAGAGAAAACGTTTACCGATAAAGGAATATCGATATTCCTTATTTCCTTTATCGGCCAAGCGTTTCTTTAACTACCGATGGTGACTACGTCGATAGCAGTAATCGGTATAAAGTGGACGACTGCCCGTAATGGATTTCCTTAGCATTAGAAATACGGAGCGCTGAGCTGTGTGACACATTTCCTGTATGCATTCTGGCTTTCGAAAGATTTTATACTTTAAAAGTAGATAGAGCGTTTTAGAGTCAATGATCAATAGGGAAACCTTATAGTATATCATGTTTGTCTGACTGTACACGACTTAGCTCAGATGCCTAATCCTAGAAATGTCTTTACTACAGCTAACCTAGCTCTTCGTAGATGTTGGTACTATATTGCTCAAGTTTCTTCAAGAATTGATGATTTTTCAAATGGGGGAAATCTTACTTTTCGCTACGTTTATGTCACTTGAACTGGCTAAAATATACGGTCTTCCAACTCGTCGTCTGACAGCATTTTCAAACTACCACAGCACTAAGGGCATCCGCGAAGGTAAGGTCTTTTCACAGAAATAGTTCATGGTACCTTGATTTGTTGAAGGCGCTGGTAATGGAACACAGACAGTATCTACCAACTTTAGTACCTCCTCTTTTTGTTTGTCTCCTGTAGGCGACAGGTTCTGCCGAATCTATCGCTACTGAACGATGATTTAAATGTAAATTACAAGTACTAGCGTACTGAAACTTCAACGGCCCGTTGAGAAAAACATTAAAAGTTTTCAACATCAAAAAGAATATCTGTTTCTAATTTATACGCAAAGAAAAAAAAACAGAAAGATATTCGAATTTTAATTAGGCTCACCTTGGAAGTAACGCGCCAATCTGAATTTTTTATTCTTGCGCTCATAAACTTCTTCAGAAAGCGCCTTTTAAAGAGAATAAATGGGTCGTGAAATAAAGTTTACACGCGGCGTTACATTTAATTTCATCTTGTATCATTACACGGAACACCTGCAAACCGTAAGCAAAATAGCGGGTAAACAGTGCACATACGGGCACTCATGTCGCTCGGTACTGCTACGATTATGGTATAAAAATGTGACTGCTTTATAGTCAACTCCTTAGTAAGATTTGTGGTTTAAATTTATCCCAGAGTTTTATACTTCTTTTAAAAATTTTGTAATTGTTAAAAAAATGATTATTATCAATATTGAAATATTTTTTTTACAAATTGCCTAACTGGACTAAAGCTTTGGGTCAGGTGAGTGGCCGTGAGTTGTTGGGAAGTTGTCGATGTACGACTTCGAGCCTCGGAGACATTAATGTGCTGTGTAAAGCTATAAATGTAATGTAAACCATAGCCAGCTTCATAGAATGAGTGAACCTTGGCCCCAGCATATTATACTGCCGCTTCTATTCAGATACAAGAATACACGTCATGACATAGATTACCTGGTGTAACTGATTTTACAACAAATCAAACCAATTTTCCACAGCCCAATGAGCAATCCGGGTTTAATTTCTTTTACTGAACATCAATGATCAATCAAGCTAGATTATATTGTTAGATGATGAAGGGAAACAATTTGAGAAAGTTCTACGAAAGTAAAGCAAATAGATAAGCCAATATTTAAGCCAAGAGAGGGAGAGTTGGAACTCGAGTAAAATATATTTATTTGTGACCGAGTGCAGCGCTACTTAAGTATTCAAGCGAACAGGATCTGGCATGGACAAGAGCATTGCAAATGCTTGCTTTTACTCGTGTGATACTCTATTTATACAATAGCCTCCTAAAAACAACTAGCGCACTAACTCTTCACAGATTTATAAAGTTTCTGTGGAAAATAGCGAAATAAATTGGTTGTACGGCCATTAAAAGCTGTTGGCAAGCTTCTGACAAGAGTCTAGCGTCTAGTGGCAAAATATGCTCCCGTGTGTAGCTGAGCCTAGGCTAAGTTCGCAGTGCGAGTCCACTCAGTCTAATTAAGTTGTTCTTAAGAGCGCAACTCTAAAGTAATTGTTACAAATAGTGCACTAAAGAACACTTTTATAAGCTTTCCGAGTGAATCCTTATGGAAGGAGAATTTTAAACCTTATTTAGTGAACGTGAGTCTGTTTTACAGATACGGCCGTGTATTTTACCTGAATACGTGTTCGTACGTAACGCGACCAAAATTATATTATAAATGTTAAAAATCTATACTTAATATTATAAAGCTGATGAATTATAAAGTTGAAGAATTTGTTTGTTTGTTTGGTTGAACTTACTAACCTCAAGAACTACTGTTGAACTGTATGTACTATATATATACCCAGTATGTTAATTTTGACCCTATGACGAACGAATAAAAACCAAAAATACCTATTATATAATTTTAACGTATGCGTTAAATATTAACAAAGTACTAACAAAATAACGATGTGAAATCGATGAATTTTAGTTTGTAAATAAATAATTTATGAGAAAAAAAAGCAATACTTGCTGGGGATATGTACGTATTCTATGGCTGGGGTTCGTAATGTAATAAAGGTTTCACAAGTATTATAATTATTGTTCACTTGAATCTCAAGCTTTTTGTTTTAGTCCATTCCTCAGAACACTTGGTAGTATTTTGATTCAATTTCCAAAATAAACTCAAACGACCGAATGGCTATTATTGGACCTACCTAGACCCTCGGCACAGGGGCCTAATAAATTAAATCCGGTAATTTACGTAGTATCTAGAATTAATTAATTTAGGTAGGCTAACCTATTTGCTAAGTCCCTAGAGTTTATTAATAATAATTTACGGCTTGTCTGACTGCAAGATCGATAATGGAAATTTACCACACTATTAGGTAATATAGATGTGTAAGCCATTTTATTTTTAACTCTCGACATAAAAAAGAGGTGTGGTTTATGTATCACGTGTCTGTGTATTTGTGTGTGTTTGTTTTTTAAATCGTACTTTCTGAACCAATTAAAAAGAGTTTTATTTTTGTGTCAAGACTCAAGACTGACTTGATTGGTATGCGATGGTACATATAAACACGTAAAGAAATATACTATGCACAAAAATTAAGGGAGCAGAAAAAAAATCCAAATTTTTGGGGGATTTTCAACAGGCTGTAACTTATACAAAAATGGTCGTACAGCAAAAAAAAAAAGCAAATTGTAGCTCTAAGTGTTTAATTTTTGGATCTGAGTTTGAAAATTTTTTTCGAGTAATCATAAGAAAACCACCGAAAAAAAAATTTTCGAAATTTTTTTGGTTTTTTTTTAAATCTACGGTCGTGGAAAAAATTTTTTCGACTCAACCTCCATATGGACCGGATAGCTTGTTTATTCAGATTTAATTTCGTTTTTTTTAAATCTCAATACGAGCATTTCTCGCTGAGATATCGATATTTGAATGGAAAAAGATCATTTTGTCTTTGATTACCAATATCTCAGCAACCAATGATCGCACAGAAATTTTGAGGTTGGTTTTAAAAACTTGAATAAATTTTCTACAAGGATTGGCAATTGAATTTTGAAAAAAAAAAATTTTTTCAATCATTACATAAATTTAAAAAAGCATCCAAAAAAGGGCTTTTTGGCGTTTTTTGGAAAATCAAGCGCCCAATCAAAAATATTGCGGAAACCACTGACGTTAAGTGTGCCTTTTACTGTTCAATATACCCACAAAAACCCTACAAAGTTTCAATTCAATCCAGCCAACCGTTTTTTTTTTCCCACTTGATCGAATTTTTGAAAAAATTAAAGGAGCAAGAATTTCGCTCTGAAAATGTCATAATTTTTATCAAAAATGAAAAAAAAAATTTTTTTCATTTTTCTCTCCATTCTGTATTAGTGACTTGAAAGGCAAGGCAAGTCGAATACGTTCGAATAAGTTCTACGAATATTGGGACAATAATTTTTTCGTGCGAATTCCAACAGTGTCTAAATAAAAACAGTTTTTCTTAAAACTAACCTGCTTTCTTGGTAATCGAGCCAATCAACAGTTTTTCTCAAAACTACCGTATTTTTTAATTTTTAGAAAAGCAAATTAACTGAGTTTTTCCAAACTTTAGTTTTCTTTTTTTTCATAATGCCTAGGCGGCATTTATCCGCGCCACAAGTCGCTCAGATAGTGAATCTAGTGGAAGAAGGGTACAATTACCGACAAGTCGGGGATCGTATGGACGTTAGTTCATCTGTCGTATCTCGCGCATACAATCGGTATTTGGAAACCGATGGTTATCAACGACGAGTTGGTCAAGGTCGTCGTCGCGCAACAAATCCTCGTGATGACCGAGCGATCGTTCGGCGCGTTCGTCAAGAACCTTTCGTTCCTGCGAACGTTGTCGCCCGAAATTTTCTGAACCGTCGACAACAACAACAACAACAGCAACAACAACGATGACGACAACAACCGCGGAACATTTCAGTTCAAACGGTTCGAAATCGTTTCCGTGAGACTGAAGTGCGATCAAGAAGTGCCGCCCGAGTACCGATGTTATCACCCATACATCGCCGAAACTGTCTGGCTTACGCTCGTCAACATGTTCATTGGACCGTAAGGCAATGGAACAAACAATGTTTTGTTTTCTGATGAGTGTCGGGTATGCCTGTTTGGAAATGACCGAAGACCCCGAGTTTGGCGCTGTCAGGGAGAGCGTTTTTCACGTAACTTCACTCGACCGGTAGCTGCTTACAACGGAGGGTCGGTGATGGTTTGGGGAGGAGTTTCGAGATTTTCACGAACTCCTTTGGTAATCGTCCACGAAAATCTAAACGCTACGCGTTACATTAATCAGATCTTACGACCTGTTTTCTTGCCTCTACGGCAGCAAACTAGAGGTTTTATTTTTATGCAAGACAATGCCCGGCCTCACACAGCAAACGTCACCCGTCGGTTTTTCCAAAGACACGACATAACGTTGTTAAGGCATCCAGCGGTAAGCCCTGATCTTAACCCTATCGAGCACGTCTGGGATATCCTGAAGCGCCGATTGCGCCAGAATTATCCCAATTTACGAACGTTAGCAGCATTAGAGCGGGCGCTAATCGAAACTTGGCGAAGGATTCCGCCATCAGGAGCAGAGGTGGCAATACGCGATATTAGCACAACACACACACACACACACACACACGCACACGCACACACACACACACACACACACACACACACACACACACACATCTTCGGAGAGTGAGTTTGGAGTCACAAAATACTGTGGAAGTGACGAACCACAGGGTCTCAATCTCTGATAAAACCACACACATACACGTGCGCAAGCACAAAAGCGTAAATCCGCCGTGCAACCTCCACGTGGTACGCTTTGGGTAACGCTAATGTCGGCGGTAATTTTTTTTTTAATTTTTTTTAAGTTATTAGCCAATTGAAAAAAAATTAATTTTTTTTTTTTTTTTCTCAAAAATTTTCGATTTTTTTTTTCTTACATTTTTCAAGTCACTAATACAGAATGGAGAGAAAAATGAAAAAAAAAAAATTTTTCATTTTTGATAAAAATTATGACATTTTCAGAGTGAAATTCTTGCTCCTTTAATTTTTTCAAAAATTCGATCAAGTGGGAAAAAAAAACAGTTGGCTGGATTGAATTGAAACTTTGTAGGGTTTTTGTGGGTATATTGAACAGTAAAAGGCACACTTAGCGTCAGTGGTTTCCGCAATATTTTTGATTGGGCGCTTGATTTTCCAAAAAACGACAATAAGCCCTTTTTTGGATGCTTTTTTAAATTCATGTAATGATTGAAAAAAAATTTTTTTTTCAAAATTCAATTGCCAATCCTTGCAGAGAATTTATTCAAGTTTTTAAAACCAACCTCAAAATTTCTGTGCGATCATTGGTTGCTGAGATATTGGTAATCAAAGACAAAATGATCTTTTTCCATTCAAATATCGATATCTCAGCGAGAAATGCTCGTATCGAGATTTAAAAAAACGAAATTAAATCTGAATAAACAAGCTATCCGGTCCATATGGAGGTTGAGTCGAAAAAAATTTTTCCACGTCCGTAGATTAAAAAAAAAACCAAAAAAATTTCGAAAATTTTTTTTTCGGTGGTTTTCTAATGAAAAGTATTTTCAAAAAAAAATTTTCAAACTCAGATCCAAAAATGAAACACTTAGAGCTACAATTTGCTTTTTTTTTTGCTGTACGACCATTTTTGTATAAGTTACAGCCTGTTGAAAATCCCCCAAAAATTTGGATTTTTTTTCTGCTCCCTTAATTTTTGTGCATAGAATATTTATAAGACAAAGCTCAATTAGCTTAATTTATTTTTCATCACTGTCCATTTATCACCAGGCCTTAACCATTCACTTAACCACTCATTTCCAGTATTTTGGTCGATAAATTAATGAAATGTTACAACCGATATGATGAAAAAGCGTTATCCGCGAAAGTTTGTGTGGATGTTTGTTACTCTTTAGCGCAAAAACTACTAAATGGATTTAGCTGAAATTTGAAATGGAAATGAACCCTGGATCACCAAAGCGGGATTTGTGAAAAAACTCCATGTAGTTGCGGGCGTTCTCTAATTTTCAAAAATACAATAACTTTTATTAAGTAGTTAGTCAATTAAGAGATAATTTAATGGGCAAAAGTGTTAAGCTATGCTATTTATGCTCTTCGTTACTAGTAAACTTCGTATTTCAAACAATCACATCATACTAATATTATAAAGGCGAAAATTTGTGTGTAAGTATGCTTTATTATTATTATTATTATTAGTATTTTACGCTACGGCTACTGAAGCCATTTGGCTGAAATTTGGAATGGAAATAGATTTTACTCTGGATTAACACAGGGAAACTTTTCATCCCGAAAAAATCCATGGTTCCGCGGGATTTATGAAAAACTGGATTCCACGCGGACGTAGTCGCGGGCGACCGCTAGTGAAATATATTTAGAATATGGTAGCGTTTTACACGATGAAGATTCTAGGAAAAATTATTTGAGAGTAGATAGGTAAGTACTTGAAATGAAAAAGGAAATTTTAAAGGAGAATTTTTTTATAGAGTTCGGACAAACACTTATTAAAAGTTCTTCTGTCTGGTTATTTCTTTCACGTGCCAGACGGGATTGAAGTTTTTATTGATGACGCAATTTAATATTACTTACTGACAGTAAGCTGTTAGTTTAACTTTTGGATATTGGTACTGACGTAGGTGATTATAGTTAACTCCATTTACGGATTTCTAAATAACATAATTAATTTGATATAGTTGGAATTCCAATTAATATTTTTATTATTTGAATACTTTTAACTGTTTATCTGGGAGGTCTTTTTGGTTAACATCCAAATTCACCTACGGTTATGAAAATAATGGCAATGTTTTCCAGATTTTCCTACTATCAGAGTTGGGAAATTGGTTGTGATCAACTACATTTTATACTACAGGCATGCTACTTGCCTACAAAATCACCACAAAAAGTCACACAACTCAAATTTTCATCAAACGGTAAATTTTTTTTTTTACTTTTGTTCAATTCACTTTTGACGCACTAGTGACGTATCTCTATTACGACATAATATTTTCACTACATACAAAACCATGGTAATTTGCTCGCATCTAAGAAATTTTCAGCACGATTTTTTAAGCCCAGAGTTGGAAAATTGGTGGTGTTTACACCCGCCAAGACTTATAGAATCTTCGGTCTTGGTCATTATCTGTGACTGTTATGGGTACAATCATTATTATCCTATGCTCGCCTCGTAATGAAAAAATAAGTTATGCAATGCATTCTGCGTATATGAAGTGATCGTTGCTGGTATGAGTAACTACAAAACCTAGAAGAATGTAGAAGAATGAAATGTCTCTCTAAGGCTGTCATAAAACTCGGACCTAGGCTTAGAAGGATGTTGGAACCGATAAACACGACATTAGTCCTACGAGTAAGAATCGGACCTATGATTTTATGAGGCCTTACCGTGATTTTAAAAACATTAACTGATAATAAAAGCATAGATTTAAGAGTCGCATAATCTCCTCCTTTCGATCATCTTGACGGCAATCTAATTTTCGCCAAATTAGAGCTGGCAACACTTATGTATACAGTGAGATGGGAACCCTGAGTAAATACCGTTTCACCCAACAAAGGGAACAAATTACGAATTTAAACAGAATTTGCTGTTAATTTAAGGACAATGTGTACATTGCTCTAAATTTATATCATCTATTTTCAAGAATCAAGAAAGATATTTTTAGGATTCATAGGAAAACGGAATGTTTACCGAAGAAACAAATCTTGCTTTCTAATTCTCAGAACTTACAGATTCTAAAGAAATACTGAATAAACCTAGTCTGTACTTTTATTAAAACGTATGTACAGAA
This sequence comes from Bicyclus anynana, assembly GCF_947172395.1. NCBI lineage: Eukaryota > Metazoa > Arthropoda > Insecta > Lepidoptera > Nymphalidae > Bicyclus > Bicyclus anynana. The sequence continues at coordinate 773,964 of NC_069086.1, forward strand.
ATAATAATATTCTTGATAAAATTACAATATATGTGGAATTCGCTAAACAAAGTCATCGTCATTATCAGGTCATGCGTGACCACTGCTGGACATAGGCCTCCTTTAAGGACTATTTTCACGAAAGATAGGCTTGCGTTTGACTACAATTACACCTGTGTGCCTAGTGAGAGTTTTTAATATTTTTATACTACTACTATCACGTTGGCGTAAACGCGAATTTATATGTAATTGAAACAGTTGTGCAGTAGTGCTACTAGATGGCGCTGTTTTAATTCCTTAGATATTCCCGTTTACGTTAATGCGATAGTAACAGTATCAAACTGCCACTAGGCCCTCAGATGGAAAGACGCGCTCACCTAGTTGATTGTATTCAAACTTCCTTGAAGGTGTTCAAACAGTAGGTAACAGGAAACACAGATGCCGGAATGGCATTCCAAACTGATGTTGTGCTTATTAGAAACTAGCTGACGCCGCGCGGTTTCACCCGTATAGTTCCCGTTCCCGTAGGAATACGGAGATAATATAGGTTATAGCCTTCCTCGATAAATGGGAGTAATTTAACTAACACTGAAAGAATTTTTCAAATCGGACCAGTAGTTCCTGAGATTAGCGCGTTCAATCAAACAAACAAACTCTTCAGCTTTATAATATTAGTATAGATGAGTACTTTCAAACGCCACTCCCTTGGGCTGCCTAGAAAATTTTAATACGCACCATAAATATCCAAACCGACGGAATTATCAAAAGCGGCACTAACTAATGGTAATCATCGGGACCCGCTCATTAACAACACTGAGACCATTGCCATTCATGAAGACATTAACTTCACTGACTGTATGTATTGTATTACTGTTTTTAAGCCAAAAAAAGGTTTGTGTAACTTTTTGCTAACTACGAAGTACTTATTACTAAGAAGGGAATAATTGATTTCATCCCATGTGTGTATCTACTATTCATAATATTCGTTAGGACAACTAAATTAACAAATCAAACTGTAACCAAAATAAACCCTAGAATGGAAGAGAATACCTTGAACAGTCCCAGAGGCTTGTGACTCCGGATGCAGGTTTAAGAGATCCCTTCCAACATGCGAATATTCACCATTCACTGCTCAGGTTATTCTCCCCGCCTATCCCAAGCAACCTATCCCAAATAACCCAAGGATTACATAACAAAAGTTTTGAACTCCACGAGACCACTGAAGACTACCGTTAGGCAAGCGCCTTATATCGCCAGTCGTTCCCGTCCGATCACTACCCCTCTCTAACTCCCTACTCTTTACAGAAACAAGTCGCGCCACCTAGAGTCGGCACGAGCCAACACGAGTTCGAGCAACGTCATATCCGTCTCAGACTACTATATCCTACAATATTTTTTTTTATTTTATAATAAAGGTTGTACCTATCTTCTTAACTCAAATCAAAAAAATCACTTCATCAGTCATGAAACAGAACTTTCGTAGCGCGATAGTGCGGTTTTTATAGGCAGTGAAATAATTTCCGCGCCAACTAAGTGTTTCATTAAACAAAGCCGCAATTAATTTTGACTTTCGTTCAAACAGAGTCAGTTAATTAGCTGCTCGAGAAGTTTGTTTGAGGTTGCGCAGACTTCAGACTACATTGATACCTATTTTGATTTAAATTACGATGTAGCGTTGATCCAATAGTTAGCCAATATGCCCTAGATTTGGGACTAGGGTTTGGCTATGACATATTGAGCTCGTCTTTATTCCAGTAGTAAGTTGGGAGTTGATATTTTTTTTATTGAAATAAGAAATGTTTATTGGAAAATACTCAGTATAGAATTACAATGGCATCTTGGCACTTAAACTAGGTATGTCCGTGTCTTATTCAACGACAAGTTAAGGTTATTTCAGACTAGCGTATTTTTTTGCGTGTGTACTGTCGTTTCAGCTTACGCGCTTACACGCGCGCTAGATTACGCGTTTCATATTTCGGTGTGTTCGCTCGAACCGGTGTTGTCGTGTCAATATCAACTTAACATATAAAAGCTTAGAAGCTCGTACGAGTTGAGCGTATGCCAATAGACGCGCCTATGCGCGCCTACATGAGCTTCCAAAAACGAGCTCATACGCGCGTATAAAACGCTAGTCTGAAACCGCTCGTTGTACCGAAACGCTTACTTAGCGATATTGTCTTTGCCGGTAAGGTGGTAGCTAGCCACGGGATGTTGGTGTTGTTAATCCCCTATGTCTTATGTCAAATGTTACTTACTCTTCTAACCTTTAATAATGGCGAGGCACTTGATTGAGGCACACATGATGTTATAGGTACTTAAACAATTTGAAGGCAAATACGGTCTTGCAAAACACACAAACTTTCGCCTTTGTAATATTATTGTGATGTGACAATATTAGTGTGATAGTGTGATGTGATTATAAAACAATAGTTTCATACATTATATTAATTTGAACTATCTCATGTCTACACACACCAATATCAATATTTGAATCAAGTTCTCTCAGTTTTGTACTATTGTAATAAATTAAATGAAGTTTCCTGTATAATTCGGGTGTTGGCTCTACATCAATAGTCTCAGTTTGTTTAATATTATACCTGTTATAGAGCCGATCGCTACTGTGAATCTTTGTCATTTAGTAAGCCATCAATTTTAAAGTACCTACCTTCGAAAACAAAAACGTTTAATGGTAATTTTTATTATTGGTATGGCAAAAATACAAAGTTCGGAAAAGAGGTCGACTTTTCCACAGTTTAATACATTCTCGGAAAATCCATGGTATGTAGGTAGCCGCGGGATTCGTAAGAAAACTGAGTTTTAACAAAATTTCACCAGCTTTTCGTTCTGTTCAAACATTTTTATACTAGGAGGTATTCCTAGTATAAAAATGTTTGAATATGTTGTGTAATGTAGATACTATTTTTACTATACTTTATACATCTACTATAATCTATAATTATAAGTATAAATGTATTTAGAACGTGTTACAATTGTTCTTAATATCTTTATATGTTCGTGTCTATTTACAAAACTTGTGCCTATTTATGTCCGTCAAACCGCATCGGATTAGCGTGTTGGGTCCATATCGTCTACACGGAGGGGGACCTGCCCCTGTAAACTAGGCTGGTATCGATATTTTCGACTATTTATACTTAAAATAGTCACAAATAATGATCTACTAATCCGATTATTAGTATAAAATTAAACTGTTATATATTCGTCTCCAGTATCACATTCGATTAGAACTCTGGACATCCGAGTTGCCGCGCTGTTATACCTAATTCAATATATTTAAGTGGAATGGACACACAAAGGGGCCAGTTAGTGCATGCTGGAGTCAATATGCAACAGGCAGGAGATTCAATAGCCCGTGGACTATTCCGGTCCACTAAGCGGAAACATTTGAGCCCTTTCAAGTTGAATCTCAGAACGGCTGATTGGATTTCTCAAGAATAAAGGATCTAAGCCGATGTCTGTGTATGATTAAGAAACATAGTATAATATAACATTGCCTTTACAAACTAAACTGTCTATGGAAAATAATTTTTATTACATTTTGACGACAATACGATGGGAAAAGTTCCGTCACCAAATTGCCCAGACTGTGACAGGCCAGATGACATCTACTATGTATTGTTGGAGCGTATCAGAAACGAGGCAGTGCGTCGGGAAGTACTGCAAAGATTTCCTGCACTAAGAGAGGTGGAAGGCTGTAATAGTGCCCTGGCCCATCGTCGATCAGAGAAGGCCAGGGTGCTGGTACAGCTTTATAGAAAGTTAATTAAATTTTGATTAAATTATAAGATTAGTATAAATACCAAGGCGTATTACGTAGCGGTATAGTCTAAAATGGACTCGGCTCCTTAAAATAAAGATTAAAGAAAAAATACAGAAGAAACAGACAATATCAATTATCAAAATTCCGACTAATAACGTTTTCAACATACAAAAATGGTAACTACGCTACCTTGTCGCTTCAGTGGTCAGGCTGTATCACTTCAATTCATGGAATACTGGATTCGAGTCCTAAATCCGGTTATGAAATGTCAAACTTTTATTTCATCTAAGAAATAAACGTTCCTGTTTTACCTTTTAAGTTGCGGAACCCTAAAAAAGGAAAATTAGTCCTGTTGAATTAACTATTCGTATTCACCCAACTCGAGCCATTTAACGATAACCTTAAAAATCGTGTGCGCTCGTCCGAAGTATAATCGATCGATACTAATTTCCCCCACAAAGAACCGGTAATTCAACCAACAATAGCGCTGCGACCTGACAATGAGTTTCCTATCCGATTCCACGCCTTTTGGCTTTGGCCGTTATTCAAATTCCTGGCACAACAAAAAAATACTTTTATATAGGTTTATACCGAATACAATTTCCATACTGAATAGTCGTACAAAATTACGAAAATGTTATAAAATATCTGGGAATATTTTTCTCTCTTTTTTTTACTAAATGAATCTTTGTTTTTGCTAGTTACTGACTATTAGTTACTTCGTTAAAACTCTAACTAAAAGCAATACTTATCTAAAAGATTATCTAGTAAAATCTAAAAAGATTAATTATTATTAAAACATTATTTACTCATAAGATTAAGCCACTGCCTTGTGTAGTGTTGAGACAACTGTTATTGTTCTGATAGTCGTTTCAGTCAATGATATTTTAAAGCGAATAGCTCGAACCAACGTCTTAAAACGTTTTTGTTTGACTGTTAGATCAAATATCGAAAACATAAGGAACATCTAATGCCGCGTAGGTATATGACGCGTATTGCCGATGAAAGATAAATATCGTAGTAATATGTCAATTCAATCGGCTAAACCAATTTGTTGTTGAGTTGGAATTTAGAACAGAGATAAATAGGATGTTGGAGAAGAACATTCTCCAAAATACTATTTGTCTCTGTTCTCGCCCAATTTCACGACGGACGAATTCGTGGGCAGCCTGTTAATACATTAATTTGCAAAATAACTTACATAGTTTATTCTGCGTTTGCATTTGACTGCATCGCAATCAAGCGCCAAGTTGTCATCGAATACAAAAAAGAATTGATTTAGTTTCCCAGCGCCCGCATCGACACCGTATCACGCAAAATAAAATCAATGCCGGCCGAGTATTTGGCCTCTCAAACACGTATACATCCGTAAAAAACGTTCAAACAATTCCATTTATTCCATTTACACAAAATCGCCTTCTATTTGATTTCGCATTTTTCAACTTTTGGAAATCCACGGTCGCTGTAATACCATTTTAACGAACAAAACTCGACGTATCGTTGATCAGAGGGTTGGGGAATATCCAATTAGAGTTCACTTTATTTTGGTACAAAGAATGTAACGAACGTCAGAACACATTTTATACAAATGCGACCCAGAATTTAAATCCAAATATCCCACTTACGTGAATATGTAACTTTTGGCCATTATAATTATTATGGAACTTTTTTACCTTTTAACTACCCATTTTAATTTTAGACGTTGTAAATTTTTAGATATTATTTATGTTTTATTATGACTAAAAACTGTCAGAAGTAAATCATCATTATCCTTATGTAAATGCCCCCCAATAATACCAGGCCCTTTCGTTATATAAGAGTGGGGATGATATATATCTTAGATCTACCAAGCTGCATCAATGCAGGTTTGCAGACTTTTGGTAATAATGTTAAATTCATTAACGACTACTATCAGGATGTTAATGATAATGACGGGAACGACAGCTTATGACAGGCCTCCACTGATCCGCATTGCATGTATCGGACGCATCGCATCAAATGGACTTTACTATTGTTTGTATACAAAAGTTATACAAGTGCGTCCGTTGATCCGCATTGTACGGATCGCTATGCGTCCATTTCCATTTGATGCGATGCGTCCGATACGTACGATGCAGATCAGCGAACGCCTGCCATTAACATCCACTCCGAAGCATCTCCGGGTGAATATAGAAGAAGAAAGAGCAACGCAATATCTTATGAGATATTGCGGAGTTTGAATCCATGGGTCAGGTTATGACCAGACCCATGGATTCGAACTGGACCAACGAGGCATATAAATTAATAATTTTTGGATTATTTTTGCAGAACCTAAGGTAGGTATTTGACGTGGTTATGATCTTTCACTACATCAAATAAATTGACACATTAAGCGTTGTATCCAAATCCAGTTTTGCCCCAGTTTGTTTTGGCGAAGAAATACGCCACGAAAAATCCTATTATTGAAGACGTAATGATTTAATTAGCTATCTCATTTGTCGCTCTTAAACTAATTAGTTAGGTGTATAATTAAATATTTCATGAATTCAGTGTAATTATGGATACTTTGAAGTTTATTTATTACTAGCTGTGTTTTTCTGTATTAGAGGAAAATACAAACATGTACAGGATGCTCAGAGTAAAAAATATTTCTTTTGTAAATAGATCTTAAAATGTATCCCTATAATTATGACGTAGCCAAGTTTTACGTATGTTAAAATGCAAAGATAGATAAAGGCATGTGTTACATGGATAGTCGGAATTTTTGGAATTAATTTGTATAAAATCATAAAGTTTTAATTTTTTTAGTTAAAAAAATATCAGTTATGCAGTTCGGCTCCTATAAGCGGACTCGTCAAAACGTCGTTATGGGAAATACTTCGTCCGCCCTCAGACCTCTTTAATCCGGCCGTCTCGCAAAATTCATTATTAGCGGACCTCTACTATCTATAAACTAAAACTCTGCCAATTTTTATCTTTGTACGTCAAGCGGTTTTTGAGATTTCGTTTCGTTATATATTAAGACTAGCTGACGCCGCGCGGTTTCACCCGCGTGGTTCCCGTTCCCGTAGGAGCACAGGAATAATATAGAGCCTATACCCTTCCTCGATAAATGGGCTATCTAACACTAAAAGAATTTGTCAAATCGGACCAGAAGTTCCTGAGATTAGCGCGTTAAATCAAACAAACAAACTCTTCAGCTTTATATATTAGTATAGAGTATAGATGTAATAAAAATATGTATGTAACAAAGATACCGACTAGTAGTGAAATATGTGACTAATTGTGCCATCAAAGCGTCGTTAACAGATAATTGGAGTTGAATTACCTGCCGAGCGATCATGTGCTGACATGTTACTGTGATGGGTAATTACCTCACCCACCGCCAATATAGTATGAGATCCGGCATAAGGAATAAACACCCTCATCGGTTATTTGTTTGGGATAAGAAATAAATGATAGATAATATTCACATCGACACATTGCTATTATGAATGTTATTTAAACGGGTACATACCACGATAAAACGACGAGATTTTTATTGTCGATATTTCGACCCAGTTGCATGGATCGTGGTCACGACGGGACTGAAGTTGCGAGATGAGAAGTGAAGTCAGCTGTTAGGGGCAAAATCGATCTACCCTCTTTCTTGTTCTTTTTCTTTTTTCAACGACCTCGCGTTTTTGGCTGTTTAGGCAAACCACACTCACGACATCGCTTTTGTTATTATGCGTGTCGCGGCGCCCTCTTGGTTTGCACAATTCTACCACCGGGTTCCACTCGCTGGCTAGTTTGAAGCCATCTTCCCGATTGAAATTTTTGTATTTTCGAATTTCAATGGCTTCTCGAACTACTCGGGGTATATAGTGGCGGTCCGTGGAAATAATGTGTGGATTATGGATCTCAATCCAATGTTTAGTTCCCGGTTGTAGAATGTGATCAGCTATCGCAGACTTTTGCGGGTCGTTGTTTTTTATCGCTCGTATATGTTCTGTTACACGGGTTGCTATGGGCCTCTTCGTTTGTTCCTAAGGAAAAAATACAACATAAAGACTGTGTTTACTCCTTTACAAAAGATCGCCCACATGATGCGTTCTCCAAAGGATCGTTTGCCATACCAGTGTCCGGGTGTGTATAAAATCGACTGCAGCTGTGGTAGCTCTTATATTGGACAAACGAAGAGGCCCATAGCAACCCGTGTAACAGAACATATACGAGCGATAAAAAACAACGACCCGCAAAAGTCTGCGATAGCTGATCACATTCTACAACCGGGAACTAAACATTGGATTGAGATCCATAATCCACACATTATTTCCACGGACCGCCACTATATACCCCGAGTAGTTCGAGAAGCCATTGAAATTCGAAAATACAAAAATTTCAATCGGGAAGATGGCTTCAAACTAGCCAGCGAGTGGAACCCGGTGGTAGAATTGTGCAAACCAAGAGGGCGCCGCGACACGCATAATAACAAAAGCGATGTCGTGAGTGTGGTTTGCCTAAACAGCCAAAAACGCGAGGTCGTTGAAAAAAGAAAAAGAACAAGAAAGAGGGTAGATCGATTTTGCCCCTAACAGCTGACTTCACTTCTCATCTCGCAACTTCAGTCCCGTCGTGACCACGATCCATGCAACTGGGTCGAAATATCGACAATAAAAATCTCGTCGTTTTATCGTGGTATGTACCCGTTTAAATAACATTCATAATGAACAACCACGAAATAAGTTTAAAATCATTACATTGCTATTAGATTGACTAGTAAAATTGCGCCCGGTGACTATTAAATGATTTTTTCATTCAATTTATTTAATCTACTTCTCTCTTTGCTTAATTAATAAAATTCATACATTAGTTAAAATAATATACCCAACATGATTGAAAACGTAAAGATTGCCTGCATTCACACTGCAACTGTGGGGTTGCCAGATATAACAGTTACTTATTGTTATCTAAAAACCCGCATAAGTTATTTAGTCGTCTAATGTGTGAAATGTAAGCTTATTTTATGCTTAGTTTTACTGTATTTGCCTTTGGTATAGTTTATGATTTCTTAGATTTTGTAGGAAAAATGTTTGACTGCAATTTAACTAGGCAAATTTTGCAGTGTGTTACTGTGAATATTATCCATTATTTATTTCTTATAACTAATAAATAACAGATGAGGGTATATATTTCTAATCCCGGATCTTAGACCAATACTGTTAGAGTGGGGTGACACGTTCCCTGGAGTATACTGTACTGTTCTATACTTTTTACGTTTTTACTAATGAATAATAAATGTATGCCTCGTTGTTCCAGTGATTAGCCTATGTGGCTTTGGATCATAAAATATTCAGTTATTTTTTTCATTTTAAAAATTCCGTTACAGAATGTTACATCCCCGTGCCTCGGAGAACACGTTAAGTTGTAATTTCTGGCCATAAATATTAACATTTCATATTGATCGTTACAGAGAAAATATCACCCTAATGGTAGGTGTCCACATTTCGGCATCGTACGGATCGCACGAATCATACGCACCGCGGGTACGAATATGTGAACGCCTATCTTAAACGCGCATTGGGACGGATTATGTATTGCACTAGAAAGATATTATGGAGTGCCTTCCATCTTCCTTAAATGTTATCTTCTTATACAAAATAAAAAAGTACTTAATATTTGGTCGGTAGGTAAAACTTTACTAAATAATGTTATGAAATGTGTCCTTGGATTTATATATAGGTTTACAGATTTTTCTCTGCTAAACAATTCCTGAACTATACAAAATCACAAGACGTGGTTTAATTTTAGCCAATTCCGCATTCCGCGTTTATATTATGTACTTTTCTAATAAAGAGGTGTTGAACATAATATCTATTAATAAAATAAATTAAGAAAAACCTCCTCGCGTGGCGAAATATTACGAACGTTAGTGTTTGACGACCAATTCTAGTTTTCCCATTCACGGAAACATGTCATGTGTACACCATATATCTGCGCGCGGCAATAAAACTAGATTATCCCCCGACCTTGTCCGCTTAATGATTTATTGATTGCACATAAAGAACAGCGGCACCGAAGGTCGAATATATACAGCCTTATTACAATTCCTACAATTTTATTTTGTTGCCAACTTTGACAATATGACAAGAGGAAATTTTATGTATTTTCAATGGCAGCGTTTCTTTTTAACTCAGTTTAGATTTGCGACAAGACAGTCGCAATTTTGTAAGAAGTATCAATGTCTACACATCTATACTAATATTTTAAAGCCGAAGAGTTTGTTTGTTTGTTTGTTTGAACGCGATAATCTCAGGAACTACTGGTCCGATTTGAAAAATTCTTTCAGTGTTAGATAGCCCATTTATCGAGGAAGGCTATAGGCTATATATTATACTCTTATTCTTACAGGAACGGAAACCATACGGGTGAAACCACGCGGCGTCAGCTAGTAATATAATAAACCACTACAATAGTTATAATTTACGTAAAACGTATGTACATTACATTCTAAAACCCTGATCTATGTAAAATTATTAATCTGTCATTAACTACTCTCGCCTCTACCTATGTTACAATAGAATTTTAATATATTTCCTTTATTTTTAAGTTTAATTATTGTGTCGAAATGAGTAGGATTTTCAGGAGTTAGGCTCCTAAAATAGTTCGACTTTGCACATACATTCCAACAAAGCTGTCATCAAAAATAATCAAGACGCCAAAAAAATCTCAAGCTTGTTAGTGATTTTTAAAGATGGTTTATGAGACTTTTTTTCTGTTAATGTGTTGTATGTAAATTATATATTTTTCCCATAATTTCTCCTAATTGTGCCGGCGTCGTTTTTCTTTTAAGGAGTTAAACTTAAAAAATAGTCCAACAGCCTTGCAAGTCTTCATCCTCACATTGTTAAAAATAATGTTACATTCTTGTACTTTCTTATTGTCTCGGTCTATTTTCTGTTTTTGAGAAATTAAATCCTTAAAAAGTTCGACAACTTTGCAAGTCTACATCGGGCCTGTCAGAATGCGTGCTCAGCGAAGATTTTCTGATCGACTTGTTCCAGCTAGTTGTCATGTGTCGCACGTAGTCGCTGTTTGTCGCGGGGCCACGCGAGACGCCGACAAATTGTATGTTTTTCGCCACTGAGTCGGAAACACGCAATTGAATCGGTAAGGAAGTTCCGATATTATTCCGCTGATGCAGAGCTATGTACGGTTCACTGGCTCCTACAAAAAATATATTCGTCTCGAAGTATCTCAACGTACACAATGCAATAATATTTGTAACGGTAACTTATATCTAGATATCGGTGTTTTTTTAGTTTGTCTCGTTGGTCCGGCTACAGATTGAAAAGCCCTGGGTTCGAATAAGAATGTTTGTAAAAGTATACACATCTATTAGCCTATTCTTGTACCCCACTGGGCACAGGCCTCGTCTTTTTGGTTTTGGGCTTGTGGAGTGTTAGTATTTGACTCTATAATGATCGCTACTAAATGTTAATGGCTAGTAACCACCCTACCGAAGATGTACCGCCAAGCGATTTCGCGTTCCAGTATGATGTCGAGTAGAAACCGAAAGGAGTATGGATTTCATCCTACTCCTAACAAGTTAGTCCGCTTCCATCTTAGATTGATTGATAGATAGATCTCCATCACTTACCATCAGGTGAGATTGTAGTCAAGGGCTAATTTGTAGAGAATAAAAAAAAACATGGGACCAAGGGCTACATTCCGAAGGAAAACGTTACACCACGAACCTTTCATATCCGAACTAAGTACTATGAAAATGAAAGAAAGATAAAAATTTCAACAGGGAATCCTAACACGTAGACTTGATTAATTATTTGAAAAGTGTTTGTTAGAAAACAACTCCTACATGTAGTATACAATATACAACATGTAGATAGGTACTTTAACAAATTTGAATTTCAATGGGGATGCAGATGAAAATTTGCTGAATATCCCTACATTCATTTGGTCGTGGATCGTGATGTTAGGGTGTCCCTACAAAAGGCCTATGTCTTGCTATGGACGTCCATCGTGTGATATGAACTATCTCTACGTTTCATGCATGTCTTGTAAGCTCCGCTGTAAAAGTGCCGGACTGCCAAGAGGACGTGACTCCGATCTCCGCCCTGGACTGATTAAAAATACAGTCTTTCTAACTAATTTGAGGAGAACAGAAATATTGATCAATTTAAAAAGAGATATGCCAATTTCTTAAAATGAGGGGATAGGCTAACAGTACACCATGGACCAATTAGCAGACTTCACACACGTATAGAGTTAAGCCTTAAATACACAACTTATATAGTTTTAAAATCCAATTTCAGAACAGGAGGAGTATCATATTCCAGATTATTTATTTATGTATGTATGTGTAATCTTGCGATAATACTTTCTACATACATACAGAAGTCGTTTACGAGCAAAACACAGCGCACATTACGCGTTGCGTATTACGCGCCCAGAACGCAAATTACGCCGCGTAAATATTAATTCCACCGAACAAAAGGGAACAAATTACTTACATAAACGGAAATTGCTGTTCATTTAAGGACGATACACATGTATATTACTCATGAAAAATTACGCGCCATTTGTATGGGATATTGTCAGGGGAGTCGGCTACGGGTTTGGGCTGTTTTTGTAATTTTTTATAACAACACTTTGTCGTGATGGAATCCGTTTTTTAGAACGGATTTGTCATAATAAAGGAAATAATAATTTATCGCTCAGAAACAAATGTTATTTTACAAAATAAAAGAAATTTGCTGTTCCTTATTCTCCTCAAATCATATATTCGATTTTACAAGGTACCTATAGCTAATACCTATCTATAATATAAAAACGAATCGCTAAACGCGTTGGTAAGCGCATAACTCAACAACGCCTGTACCAATTTGGCCAATGCTTTTTTTTAAATGTTTGTTGAAGTTCTAGGATAGTGTTTACGGCGAGAAAAATTGGAATAATTGCCGGAAAAACCATCAAAAATAGCCCTTTTCTTTTTCCCATACAAATGTTTACTAACTAAAACGTAGTCAATTTGAGTTTTATTGTTATTGTACAAAGTTCATATTCATAATAATTAGAAAACAGGGTAGGGGTAGGGTAGGGGTAGGGTATGGTAGATTAGGGTAGGGGTAGGGGTAGGGCTAGAGTAGGGGTAGGGTAGGAGTAGGGTAGGGGTAGGTTAGGGGTAGGGTAGGGGTAGGGGAGGGCTAGAGTAGGGGTAGGGTAGGAGTAGGGTAGGGGTAGGTTAGGGGTAGGGTAGGGGTAGGGTAGGGGTAGGATAGGGTAGGGGTGGTTAAAAGTATACATCGAGTTTCACGCGGACGAAGTCGCGGGCGTCCGCTAGTAGCTCATAAATATAAGAAATATATGCGGTATTGTGTGGAAGTGTGGAATACTCTTCCAGCTTCCGTTTTCCCCACCACCACCCATGGGTATCTTCAAAATAAGAGTGAATAGGCATTTTCTAGGCAAGTGCGTTCCACCATACGCATCACGCATCAGGTTACTGCATCTAAGCGCTTGCTAAAAAAATATTTTGTGTCTGCTACTGGATCTTAAGTGCAACGTAAGCCGCCATTTTGCAAAAATAACACTAAAAGCGACTACGGCGACATCCTCATCAGGTCAGGTTTTGTAGCACTATATTGTAATTGTTGCTGTTAATTTTTAGAAGTCAAAGGCGTGTTTTATATTGCAACTAGCGTACGCCCGAGACTTTGTGCGCGTGGAAATCAATGTAAACCCCTATATTATAAGTCATCCGCGTGGAATTCAATGTAAGCCCCTATATTACCACTTTAAGGGTTGAATTAAAAAAATCTAGAATCACATAAAATTTCGTATTTTTTAATGATTTATTACAAATTTTTTAATCTGTCTAAAAATCAAGGACCATAAAAACTTTCTACCTCCTTCTATTTTTATTTTAGAGTCAAAAAGTAGCCTATGTTTTGCGCCAAGGTCCCATTTACCATTATACCAAAATTCATCTTAATCGGTTCAGCCATTTAGCCCTGAAAAGTTAACAGACAGACACACAGACAAACAGACAGACTTTCGCATTTACAATATTAGTATAGATATAGATATAAAGAAAGCCTATTTGTACATCTCAATCTCAAGCCGACCCACATAATCAGAGTGAGTAACATTTATCTCGACATATTCATATCGGCGGAACACGATCCCCAGCTCATCGAGATGGTATCAGAGCTCGCTGCCAATTAGCAGAGTTTATGTGAAGGGAATATCTATTTTATTACACCAACTACTCTCGAATAGTCTAATTGTACGGGAAATTCGCCGTATAGGGGAAATTGGATTTGGAAGCCGGAAATATGTTAGGAATACAAACTACCGCTCGCTTTTACATTTTGTAGAAGCGCCTGAAAGTGTTAAAAGGTTGTATGAATTGTTAAACTTGAGTACTTTACACTTAATTATAACAAGCTTTTAAGTATTTCCTGCCCAAAATTGCCCTGTTGGTAGGTGTGTGTATTGTGTAGGTTAAATTTTGGAAGTTAAATTGTAACCACTTCCAGACTATCAATATAACTGGTACATTTGCGCATCCGATGAAAATGTAAATACGTATGAAAATAAACGTGTTATGTTTATTTTACTTGCCAATTGCAATAAAACGCCTAAAACTACTTCATACCCATGATGAAAATAACATAAAATTGTTTGTTTATGTAATTGACATAATAAATGCAAGTTTAATTAAATTTTACCTCGCACAAAAAACGTCGGTTAATTTTGGAGAACTGCGGCTCAGAGGTGTTTTGAAGTCTCTACAAAAGGCATTTATGTCCTGCAGTGGACGTTGATAAGATAGTAACGATAAAAGTCGAAGTTTTAATTATTATTGCTGTACTTTCTATCATTTGCGCATAAATTAGATTTGCGATTAATTATATGTTTTTTATGCAAGCTACAGATCTGCAGCTTTAACTGTTCAGTTAAATCATCCCTGTGTCTCCCAGTTTTAACTGTAGTAGTGTAGCTTTTCTTATGATTTTTTGATTGAAATTGAAATTTCGTTTAGATTTAACTGTACAGTTAACTTATAAGGTCTGTAGCCCACATTACATCTGCGTAATGCTACAGAGCTCCGCCGAGCTTGCAACTATTACCAAGAAACACACTCGGCCTTGTCCACAACAAAGATGTTTTATTTGAAATTCATAGTCGGGCTTCCACGTAGCCACATACAATCGCAGAACTATTCACTCCACAAGTAATTGAAGAGGCCATTACAGCGTACAATCCGTATAAAACTAATATTATCATCGCATGAGGCAATATCTCTTTGTTATGTAAATGGAATGGTTTTATTAGGAGGGAGGGCCCGGTGAGATGTTTTATTATTCAGCGAGCTGTACCGTACGAATGTATGGATTCAGTCAATTATACGTATTATCGTGTGCCACTTCGGTAGAGAAAACTTAGGTTGTGCTTCAGTAATCTTGTTATTCCTGTAAATCTAATATTCCCAAGTTACCCTCGAACTTTCCAGTTCTACCTATTTTTGTTTGTATGTATTTACAACTAAAACATCGAACAACACCTACGAGTGCGAGTACATATTACATTGTTACTTACATAATTAAGCCGTGGTAGCTCAGTGGATATGACCTCTGCCTCCGATTCTGGAGGGTGTGGGTTCGAATCCGGTCCGGGGCATGCACCTCCAACCGTTCAATTGTGTGCATTTAAAAAAAATAAATATAACGTGTCTCAAGCGGTGAAGAAAAAAACATTGTGAGGAAACCTGCATACCGGAGAATGTTCTCTGCATGTGTAGAGTCTGCCAATCCGCATTGGATCTCTTCCTAATTTGTTTTTTATTTCACTTGTTTTTGTCTTTGTGGTGTGCAAATAAAGTATATTTATCTTATCTTATCTTATTGGGCCAACGTGGTGACTATTGGCCTAACCCCTCTCATTCCGAGAGGAGACTGGAGCTCAGCAGTGAGCCGAATATGGGTTGATATATTACTTACTTAAAACACGTGTATCTAAAATGTAATGTTTGCAAATAAATGATTCTGACCTTGATATTTATTATCATTATCAATATTATTACCTTTTAATATCCATACAGGAGAGGGATATGAAACTTAGACTCACCATGCTGCTCTAATGTGGGTCGGCGAGCTTAGGCTTATAAAGCAATTTTTCTTAACAACCACTAATTAACTGATACTAACATGTGTTCTTTGAGCTACGCGGTTATAGCACCACCAACTTTTTTGCTCCGGGCTAAGAATTATTTAGAAAAAAATATATAAATTAGTATTACCCGACCCTCGACCCAGAACCTCGTGATTCGAAGAAACATGTTGATTCAGTGGTTCAACACCACTGAATCAACGAGGCAAAACAATGTCCACAAGAGCCACAAAAATAAATAAATAAAAGGCCACTTAGTAAGTTATGATCGAATCATGAATGAGAAGAACTGCAAACGAACCAAAGTCACTGACATAGTTCATCAAGTCGCAAAGCTAAAGTGGCAATGGGCACACACACATAATTCTAAGAGAGGATGGACCTTGGGGTTCCAAGGTACTGGAACTAGAATGGCGGCCCCGCACCGGAAAGCGCAGTGTTGGTCGACCCCCTACTAGGTCCGAGGACATCAAGCGGGTCGCAGGGAGCCGCTGGATGCTAGCGGCTCGAGACCGTTGTGTTTGGAAATCCATGCAAGACACCTATGTCCAAAAATTAACGTCCATCGGCTAATGATGATGATCGAAGTAAGCACATGCAAATCAAATCAAAAACATACTTTTTAAATCGCTTCGTAGAACATTTCCTACCACCACCTAACTTATTTGTAAATATATAAAGATAATAAAGAAGAGCCCGAAATAAGTTTGCTTAGTATATAATTTGTTTGTCCGTATAGTCACAGTAACGCTAAGGGCACTCGACTGTGCCGCGTCACCGGGCAATATGTTAGAGGATAATACGGAGGGTCTCAAAATCGCTGAACATGTGAATTGATACTTCGACGCTTGCTCGCTTGCTGTAGCACCCACTTGGGAACCGGCAGAGGTCACATTAGCTGAGCGTAGTGATTTATCTGTATATTATTTTCTAAGAAACAAATAAGTTCTCCCAAAAAGACGAGTGTGCTTTAGATTACACGACTGAAGTCAAACTTCCTTAGCTCTCTTTCAAACGTCCGTTCGCCTTGCCCGATTGCGCCTTTCGTAACGAATTCACCAGCTTACTCACCAAGTCAAGCATACAGAAGGTTTACTTAAAAAAAACACAAATGGACATATTGATAAGCCCAGTATCCCTAAAGGAAAAAGTGTTTAGTGCATATAGGTTACGTACATAAATTTTACAATAAGTTATCGCCTAAAACTAGATGTATATTTGTCAACGATTGTATAAAATAAACGAAGTAAGTGTGTCATCATCATCATCATATCAGCCGATGGACGTCCACTGCATGACATAGGCCTTTTGTAGAGACTTCCAAACATCACAATACTGAGCCACCTGCATCCAACGAATCCCTGCGACTCGCTTGATGTCATCAGTCCACCTGGTGGGGGGTCTACCAACACTGCGCTAAGTAAGTAAGTCTGTAGCCATATATTAATAAATTAAATAGTTTTTGAATGCTATTCTTCTTCTTTTATAGTTTCATCTATTGTTAGTTATTTTCTTCCAAGTACACGATAATTTCTTATTAGCCTCAACGATTCTATCAAATCGCCCCGCTTTTGCCTCTAACCGCATCGCTTATCCAACATACAAGGTCTTTGAGGCCCCGTTAATGGGACATAATAGTGTTTATCGCTGCTTGCGTAGGTTGTACCCGCGATGTGTTTGCACAGGCCGGGCTCGTACGTATCGAATAACATTAGGATTTATTAGTGCACTAAACTCTCTAAACAATGAACACCTAAAATAAATTTTAAAGTAACAACCTTTTTGTTACTTTAAAATTGCTCGAATATCTTGATTATTATTTATTAAATGAATTACTTTTTCATTTTTTTATTATGTAGGAATACAGGGATAATATTATAGCATATAACCTTCCTCGACAAATGGGCTATCTAACGCTGAAAGATATTTTTAAATCGGACCAGTAGTTCCTGAGATTTGCGCGTTCAAACAAACAAACAAACAAACTTGAAGAGTTTGTTTGTATTTTACTTTATAATATTAGTATAAATTATTTCTAAAGTCTTTTGTAGGTATTTCTTATAGTTAATTCATTTTTAACATCAAATCGTTCAGAATAAGTATAACTGGCTGGTGGGTGGGTAAAGCAGTTTTTGGCTGGTGGGAGGTTTCGGCCGTGGCTAGTTACCACCCTATCGGCCAAAACGATGTAGCGTTCCGGTACGATGTCGTGTAGAAACCGAAAGGAGTGTGGATTTTCATCCTCCTCCTACCAAGTTAGCCCGCTTCCATCTTAGACTGCATCGTCACTTATCAGGTGAGATTGTAGTCAAGGGCTAACTTGTCAAGAATAAAAAATTAAAAAAACTTACTGTTAGTCGTTAATACACTAATTGCTATGGACGTCTTGGTAATAGATAGCTACGACCAAAATCATATTACCGAATCTTAAAAATATTTGCCTGAACAAAACAGGCGCGAAGCTTTTTCTAAATCAATGAAATCAAAAATACTGTCGTTTATGCCGCTTATTATTTTGTTACTCGTTTATATACAGGGTATTTAGAAGAAAGAAGAAAATAATATATAGAAAAGTCCAAGATTCAAGTTCCATTGACTTGGAATTGGTAGTGAACAAACGAAAATCGTTTTTAGGGTTTCCGAACGTACGTAGTACAAAAACGAAACCCTTATTTTGAAATGACACCCCACTATGGGAACCAATTTAAAAGACACGTCAAATATACGTAAAATATTTACTCCCTGTCATCGGGAAAACAGATAATGCAGTCACTCCGCCATTCGTAATCGTGTCGCATGATTATAAAAACATTACATAAAATCCAGGCAAATACACCCAATGTACTGTATCCCATTGTCATAGTAATAAGGACTAAATTCCTTTATCAGGGTGAGCTAATAAAAATTATTCGGCATCTTGTCTCTATTTCTTCAACGATAAAGTTCAGAATTGCATGTCAGGGTCCAGTGATTACAGCTAAATGGGGTGAGTATAAAATTTGGATGCGTTAAACCTGGTTATCGTGGTCTTGTAAATAACTTACTACGAGTAGGTTTTGAGGCGTCACCTCTGCAGGGGACTTTAAAATTCACAAAATTTTACTTTTAAATTAATTAAAAATTCTCTTAGTAATAGAAGAAGAGCAGAACAATATAATGGACATATGTAGTTGCGTGCACACAAATAATTTACATACTTACTTTGACGTTTGACCTTGACAGAATCATACAAACAGAGGCTATTTATATATCGAACATCCGCATGTTTATTAAATATTTTAGTAGATTTATTCAATGTTTCTATAGTTAAAGATGTATTAAAAATAAATGTTTTAAAGTAGTGTATAGATATACTCATGATTAGTTTTCATAAATAGAATTTAATTTCGATAAACGATTCAATAATTCTGCTAATGTTCAATTTCAAAGATCACCTTACAATAATTGAACATCATAGATTCCACATCTTGAAGATGCTACGTTGCTGTAGTACCGACGGTATTTTGTCGGTTAGAAGCAGAACAGTGCTTGGATTTTCGCAGAGAATAACAAAAAATCATTATTTATCAAAAATATTTACTTAATTTAAAAAAAAGAAAGTCATATAAAATTAAGACTGCATTTACAGCAGTGTCAATACTTAAAAAAAATACAAATAACTTAGGTCAAGCCCGATCATAAGGTTATTTTGCAACGGTTAGTTGTACACAAAACTCAATTACACGTTCAATTTATATTGTAGCAGATTATCCTATTTTAAGCCATTTATGATTTATTTTTACAATTTATGATTTCATTGTGGCTAGCGTATCCTAAGTAAAACTACTAATAATCATAATCGTCATCATTATCAGTCGATGGACGTCCACTGCTGGACATAGGCCTCTTGCAAGGACTTCCAAGCATAACGGTCTCGAGCTGCCAGCATCCAGCGGCTCGCTGCAACCCGCTTAATGTCTTCGGTTCACCTAGTGGAGCGTCGACCGACACTGCGCTTTCCGGAGAGGGGTCGCCATTCCAGCACCTTGGGACCCCAACACCCATCGGGTCTAGGGTGGCCTGCCCATTTCAGCGTCGGGACTCGCTGATCTATAAACTACTAGTACTATTAAGTATTCTATGTTAAATACAAATTTAATGTTAAATGACCAAGATCAGAAGCAAAGCGCGCTAGTGAGCCAGAAAAGCATTTTTTTATTTCAGATCGTGTTGAACGCAGTCTCCCTCGGACAGGCGGCTAATTGAAACCGCCGAGTACCTTTCCGCCTCAATCGCTGCTACTTGCTCCAAGTCATGAGCTTCCAGCATCCATTTGTGGAGGTTTGAAGTATCAGAATGTTAAGTAAGTAAATCTTATTGTCAGCCCCCTGAATAAGCTTGAAAGGGTTTTTTTTTATTCTTTATAAGTTAGCCCTTGACTACAATCTCAGTAATGGTTAATGATGATGCAATCTAAGATGGAAGCGGGCTAACTTGTTAGGGGTAGGATGAATATCCACACCCATTCTGGTTTCTACACGACATCATACCGGAACGCTAAATCACTTGGCGGTACATGTTTGTCGGTAACTAGCCACGGCCGAAGCCTCCCACCAGCCAAAAAATTTAGATTTTAAATATAGAGCGAGAGCCTATTAATTCGTCATTGTGGGGTTTGTATGTCCATGCTCCCATCATTGATAAAACACCGATAACTATAGAGTACAACCATAATACTAACTTTGGAATTTTGGATCATGATCTAACCATCCTAAATAACCATATTGGTTTTCGGAGGCTAAATCGCGTCCATTCTTGGCCGTTAACGGTACATTCGTGCCTAGCCGTGTCCTAAAGCTCTCCTAAGGTCTACTAAGGTAAGTAACTCCTAAGGTAATATAGTGCCTACTCGTAAAAGATAAGATAATATTTTATGCAATAACACTTAAGAAAGTAGACTTCATGTATTTATAACATAAAATAACCAAATATACAGAAACAGAACACAGAAAAAAAGTCGAAGTCGTCTTAAATAAAAAATATTTTACCTCCTAGAATGACGCTCACTTTCACATATAATATGAAAAGGAAATATGAAAAATACAAATCCGTGTTTCGAATATAAAAGACGAATTGCGCCAAGCCGAGAGCAAAGGTTTACAGCTAATTCCCGAAGCCCAATAAGCGTTTGACTTCGACGCCTCTGCTGCACCTTCGCTCACCGCAATCGATATAAATTCAAGTGCCATACGTTGTGCGAAACATTTCTTCTATTTCAATTCTTTATTGCATTTTCGAGTTTTGTAAGTCTGCAATTTGTTGGAAGAATGATTGCCACTTCAAATAAATTATTGCATTAATAATGTTGTAGTCACTTAATCTACTATGCCAATTGAAAAAAAATTTTTTTTTTTAAAAGAAATTAGCTCATACCTCATACCATATATTCATTATAGATATATATACTACCTGAACTATAGCCAGTATACTAATATCTATACTGAAAATATCTTTGTAAAACTAAATACGAACACCGTTAAATAAAAAAACCTATCTGAAGTAAACGAAATGTGAAATATCTAACAATATCTTATTTATTAAAACTAATAATGAATTGATAATAGTTTTTCACCATGAATCCATAACTCAACAGAATCATCTCGTCTGAGCAAAAGTGAACCGAAGAAATTTTATATCAAGTACGAATGAAAGTTTAATTGAATCTCTATATTTATGTCTGTCCGTAGAAATGGTAGTCGGAAATGGAGCAGAATCCAGGTCTTGCCACATTGTGTCGATAATAGGATATCTTGTTAGCGAGGTTAGCCTGTCTGTGACCTGGATGTGCAGCTTAGGTTTTTCTTGAGAATTGATTTAGCTGCCAAACAAATAGAACGACTACATTTACTCAAAACTGAGATTTTTTTGATTTTGAATTGTAAGGCTTTTCTTATTATTCACTGCTAGCCAGTGCACATATTATATTTGTGACTTGTTGTTCAAAAATTCATTCAAATTCAAGGAACTTATATAAAATTATAGTTAAAACCACAACGTTCGCAACCGGGAGAGGGACGTCATTTGTTTGTGTAACATTTAACTATTTAACGAATTTCTATGAAATGAAGATTAAATAAAAACTTAGAATGTGATTCATCCATTGAACGAAAAGTGTCCAAGTTAATTGATTTTAACAAAAGTACAAGAAATATCTGAGTGCTTAGCAATATAAAACATTTTAGTAATTCATATTCATACAAACAAAAAAGCTCACCTACGTAACGTACATACGTAAGTTGTTTTTTTAATTGAATTATATTTTCACTAATTATATTTACATAAAATATATTTCAAGCAAAGCTCGATTTACCACATGCTATACTAATATTATAAAGAGGTAAATTTTGTGAGCTTTCGAGATTGTATGGGTAATTTCTGGATCTACCAAACCGATTTTGAAAATCATTTTACCAATAGAAAGGCCACATATATAACACATATATATGCTGTATTTTATCCCCGTATTCTCATCGAACTATGCGGGTGAAATCGTTAGTAATAATCATTATTTAATATTACAATATTATTTTTTTATTAAAACGATATCCCAAAACACCGGACTCCATCAATCTTTGTAATAAATCCTCTAGATAATTATAACTCGCATTCACAAATTTCCCTTTATGTCCATCCCCTACCCGGAATAAATTAAAATGATTTAGATCAAGAATTCTGAGTCCAGCTGTTTCTTGGCCAAAAACCGGCGGTTTCTCGTGTCTGGTCACATTGGCCACTGCCAATGATATACTGAACCTTAGATTTCCCATATAAAAGTATTTTTATTTTTTACTTCGTTCCACCTAATTCTTTATACCTAACATAATTATCAATATTATATTATATTTATTATTTTATTTACTCTATAATACACATTTTAAAACAAAAGATGATAGAAAAAAACACTACACTATTATTGCTGAAACCACAATAAAATTTAAAAGGAAATGCAGAATAAATTAGTATTAAAGATTAAATTAGGGATAGTTATATAGATTTTTCTTTCATTTACATTTATTAGATGTTTTTTCCATGGGATTTTCCTATCTCTTTTTTTAATTTTACCCCTGTATTAAGAAGAATATTAAGAAGGAGGAAACAAAACAAAATAAAAATTAAAACGTTTTAGCCTAGTAATTGGTAATTTAATTTTACCATAATAAGTACGATAGTAGAAACACGGATTAAGGTGTATATAATTATATGTATCTACTAAATAAGATTGAAATTACTTTTATTAATTTTATTATTTGTAGATATATCAATGGTACCTGGTTACGAATTCTATATCCGATAACCCCGACGTTTGAAGATGTCTCCGATCGGACGATTTGGACCGATTGCTCGCCTCTCGTGAATATTAAACGAGATTCACGGAAATCGTGTTACAGGGTGATTTGTAAATTTCTAATACACACAATTTACGATTCCGAAATTGCGTAATTTACATTTTTATCATTCATCTCCAAAGTAGCATACTTTTTGCATTAAAAAGTTTGAATTTGAACCTTCCTTTAACATATATAAAGATCCAATCCTATTGGCCATAATTCGATTTAAATATACAGAATTTCATGCTTTTGAAATAGAAGGGAATAGCTTAAACATTATTATTATAAATTATATAATATTATTTTGAATTTTTGGAATATAAGTTATTACAAGGAAGTCTCAAAAGCTCCATAGTTAAGTTGGCGGATGGGAGGCCGAGGCTCAGATAGTTTGAGTTTGATTCCTGCTAGAATAGGATAAAATATGTAGTTAGAAGTAAAAAATGGTGAATTTACGTAACTCTGTCATTCGTTCATCGAATTTTACTGCCCATATCTTTTTCATACTGGTGGCGATATACTGGTGGTGACTGGTGGTGGCTTAAACTATTTGGGCCGTCATATAGGCCTTGGGTGCTATGCTGAGTATCTTTAATATCTCCCCTTTAATGCGACATGTGACTTGCAAAATGCTAGACGAAAAAATTTAAGCCTAAATAAAACGTTTCACTTTAAAAAAATATTGTTTACATCTAATCTAAATTAACAACATCCTGTAAATCGTACGTTACACGTCGCGATGCGGTTTCTTTGTGCTTTAGATATCGGAGCGAGCACATGTATTCGTAGTATGTGCGCCTGATATTCATACTCGGGCAATCACAGACTTGTGACAATCTGATGGTACTTACATCTATAAAATACATAAAACTAGCTGATGGACGTTAGATAACGGTCATTAAAGTATCCTTTCCTCGGGTTGCAATTTTTATGAACTTATTTTATTTTTATGATTATGATTTGGGGCAACCCTTCAGAAAACACTTTTAAAGACTAAACTGTAAAGGTCTCTAACGAAGGGTTGCGATAATTCTAAGTATCCGTTGACTAAAACAATCGAAAAAAATCCTGCTACCTTCCAAAACCATTATATTTAACAGTTAAAAAAACTATACGTTTAATTTGGTATGTACTTTGAAATCTCAAACTCTTCAATCGTATTTAACTGAACTAAAACTAAGATTTTATTTATTGTTAGATAAAGAAAACTAACAACTTTAAATGGCGTAGTTGCAGTAGTTTTAGTATTATGTTAGCTTATATGGAACTTGTTATCAAGTAAAATGGGTTAACTTTGTAAAACTTTTTAATAAAAATGTGGAATTACTTGTTGTTGGGAAACTCTTTCGAAAGTTACTTGCCATTGAATTTAACAGACACAGTTCTTATTTATGTTGAAATATGACTTCGAAGGCAGACTGCTACTTTGTAAAAGTAAATAGAAGGAAAGAAAATATTTATCTACAATTTTTTAGGAAAGTTTCTTGGAAAAGAGTAAATGCTGAATTTCTTGCCAGCTGCTATCGATAAAATTTACTGAACCGTTATAGAATATATACAAATACATACTCGACTTATCGATGGTGCTTGCTGAGGTACTTCAAGTTTCAACTGTACTAGTGTAGAAATACAATTTACTCTATGAAAGTCTCTATGTTCAATTTCTATGTTTCATTTAAAACATTTTTAAATTTAATATTTTTTAAAAAGATACATTTATAATTATAAAAAACGTGAGCATCTCGGGACGCTCGACAGAAGTGCTTAAACTAATTGCTTTAATTAATTGAATCTAATTAAATTTAAAGAACATTTTGACAGCAAAAACATATAAAGTTTTAAGTTCTGTCAAGTGCAAGTGTCAAACGTGCCAATTTCAGTTGAATCTCAGCTAATATTATATAGAATTGTCTCTTGGCAAGAATCGTGGCTACCGTATTACGTATCTGCATATCCTGATAAACATTCAGCATTAACAGTAATTTAATAACATGAGGTTTGTCTGGCTATCGCAGGCTCTTAGTCCATTTACTTTTTCAGTATTTGATCAAACAATACGTATTGGTGAAATTCAATCGTTTGCATTCAACTTAGCCAAAACATCACATCCGACCTCACTCAGAATGGAACCCGCAAAATTCCTTCCAAGGAGCTGATATTAATATTCCAGCACAACGAAGGCTTTGTGTTGATAAGACTACATTTGCATATCCGACATCGGATTGCAACGGTTCCTACCATGTTCCCGCCGAATACCGACTGAATGCTAAGTGGAATTTTGGTTATGAGGCAAATTAGAACTTACTAGTCTAATATCGGAACTTGCCGACTAATATAACACCATTACAATGGATTTATGGGCTAGTGTTTGGAATATTAGAAACGAGTAATGCGATTAGATTATATGGTGAGCAATAACATACATCTGTATGTAATTATTTGGCTTTTCTGTCATTAAAAAACTAAAATATCTCTATAGGTAAAAGAAAAGGTATGCTCTTCCAAATTCCAAATTAGAAGTAACATATATTTAGGCAAGACGTGTGATGCACACGAGTGTGAGAGCTAACGTAACGTGCTTTAAGTCATAACTGTCATACTCATATGTAAAGTGAGCAACCACGATCGGGCTCACTTGCTTTTGGAGGTATATGCATGTATCAAATAGCTAACTTTATAGAATCTGGACTAGATAATCTAAACCACATTGTTTGAGGCTGAACAAAATAACTATTGAATGTATGAGGTAGCTCGAACAAACATAACATATGCACAAAAAGACGCTCATCTTGGAAACTAACCGAGGATCAAAGGGAGAAGTTAAATAAGTTTATGGGAGTTTTAATGGCGTCTCGTCGAAATAGTTCTTCATATAAATAGGATCGGGATCTAATGTGATACTGTAAGTTACGTTGACATGAGAATATGTTAACGAATTTGCTTGACTTGCTACTTTGCTGAGTAATTTAACTTTGAGTAACGCACCTTAGCTTATTTACATGGTAAGATGTCGAATAATAATTTCTGATTTTCAATTTTGATTCTGAAAATGTTGTTTCTTTTCTTAGTTATTTTTTTTCGACAACTTTGGCACTGTTGTGCATGTAAGCTTGTACAGTTGAGTAGTAAAGCTCTTACTGAGAATATCCTGGATTTGGTCCAGGAAAGTTAGCCTTGCCTTTCCTACCAATATTCCAGTTCACCGCTGCCTTATAAAACCCTTCTGTTAGTCTTCTTTAAATCTTATAATATCTACGTGCCCAATGCATACATTTTACGATTCTAGTCACATCTTTTGTCACAAAGTACTATTAATAAAGTATTCTTATTCTCTCATTCAATGATGACACCCTTCAATGCTCTAATCTCTACCGCATTTATTTTACTTATATGCTTTTCCTGCCGTTATCAACTTTCTGTACATAAGTGTTGGCATTAACGCTCCGCCAGTATTCCCCTTTGCAGAGGTATGCAGAGCACCATTTACCATATTCACAGAATTTACTCTCCCTTCAATATCGCTTTCGCACGTACTATTGAGTGTGTGTGTATGTGTGTTTGTGCGTGTGTGCATGTGTGTCGCATTACTACTAAATCCAGAGCAAAACCTCCTGAAATAGAATTATATAAGAATTCTTGTAATAATCTGTCATCGGTAGTTGAAATAAAATTGAAAAATCCAATACAACATTACCACAATAAATTGATATCGCACAAGCAATAAAAAGAGCTGTCACTAGCTGAAACCCCGTCGTCGTTCGCAGGACACACTCATCAGGAAACCTATTTCCTTTTCGATAGAAATTCTATTGGATGTACAACAAAAAATTAATAATATCATACGAGTATACAGAATTTTTGACAGACTTTTTGATGTATTTTTTCTTATAATAGATATTAGTTTTCTATTTAACATAAAAATAAGATATCAGAATCTAAAATTGTCTTATCAAAAATCTAATTTAGATTTGTCTATTGTCGTATTGTAGCCTTCTAGACTTTGTTAGAAGAAGTCTTATGTATGTCTGTATAGAAGAATATACGTTGAATAAAATTACAAATAATCAAATTGGGGCAACACGTAAAACTTAATTTTGTTCTAAGAGAAAATAACCTTCAGTACGCTACGTCATACCGTTGAGTTCTAAATCTTAATTTTAGAAGTATGTTTTAATCAAATTACAACCATCGTTTGATTTCCATATCAATAGACAACAAAGCATTGCTGAATTTACGTTAAATAATTATTATATATGAGCCGTGATAGCCCAGTGGATATGACCTTTGCCTCCGATTCCGGAGGGTGTGGGTTCGAATTCGGTCAGGGGCATGCACCTCCAACTTTTCAGTTGTTACATTTTAAGAAATTAAATATCATGTGTCTCAATCGGTGAAGGAAAACATCGTGAGAAAACCTGCATACTTAATTCTCTGCGTGTGTGAAGTCTGCCAATCCACATTGGGCCAGCGTGGTGGAATATTGGCCTAACCCCTCTCATTCTGAGGAGACTCGAGCTCAGCAGAGAGCCGAATGTGGCTTGATGATGACGAATTATTATACTGGAGTTTAGTCACTGTATTATTTAATTACTATTTGATATACGAGTATGTACTAAATTAAAATTTACTGGCTAATTAGACTAGTGCTTTTGTAGATCACAAGATCATGGGTGGGACTTTAAAAGTTTTTATTTCTTGTAAGAATTTTTAAGTAATTTTTTTTAGTCTGGAGTTGGAAAATTGGTGGTTAACCGTCGATTCTGTCCATTAGTATTTAGGCTGATAATAACTAATAGATATTAGGCTGATAGTTTCATATCTATGTACTGGTAACTGTATAGTTTTACTGTAAATAGATTTGAGTAATCGTAGTTTAGTTATTTTGGTTTCTTGGTACTTGGTTACTAAACTTCTAATTTACGAGTAGGTACGTCATGAGGCAGAGGCACATATTACGCCATGTTGCCGGGACACAAACTAAATTATCCTTGAGGTGCCACTTTGATTTACGACACATTGATGTACGGCTAAATTTAATTAATTATATACCTCAAATTCGCATACAATATAATATAATATTAATTCTGTACATATAATATTGTAAGTGGTAGTCCTTATGGAGCAACCTAATAATGTAAGGAACCAATATCGTCATCAACTGTATAACCTTAATAGCTCAATGGTAAGAGTGGTCGGATTCATCATCGAGAGGTGGTTGGTGGTTCAATCCTCATAGCCCGTTGGTCTATTGTGGTACCCACTCCTAATACAGTCTTTCCCGACTAGTTGGAGGGAAATGGGAATATTGGTCATATTTAAAAGATATGGAAAATATTAAAAAAAATATTGCCTTAAGCGATTTCCTCTTCTGGATCTAGGTCTAAGTCAAAGACAGTCCTATATTCTGCAAACTTAAGTATATATTATAATTTGGAAGATTGAGCTGATGATTGAGTTCTGCTGTTTAGTTTGAAATTGTAATTTGAAGGACGGTTGATACAAGATCTCATCAGCAAAAACAATCTTCGGATGATTACTTGTTGATGTCTATTGAATGAAAAATGCTACCAGAACATTCATGTATTTTATCACTTAATAAGATAGCGACAGTGTTACAAGTCTAAACTCCAAATTTTAAAATATTTAACGTAATTTTACGAAGTTATCACAGGTAGATAGTTGCTTTATTTTGTATCCATGTTGTGATGCTTTATTTTGTATCCATCTCTCTCTCTCTTGTGTTTGTGTCGAGCGAAGTTTGTGAGGTTGTAGGGGGTTATCTCTGGATTTAAGGACCCGTTTTTAAAACTATTTTACATATAGAAAGCCACGTTATTTTTTAGTCTCTTATGCTACATATTATCCCAGTATACCTACAGGAACGGGAACCACGCAGGAGAAACCGCGAGGCGTATGCTAGTATATTGTAAAGTTCTACGAAATCACATCATCAGAGCTAGTCAGAAGTTGGCGTAACTTCCAATATTAAATCGAGCGTCCTGATCCTATTCAAGCGAAGGCCTCTTTCTGCTCGAGTCTCCCATTAAAACTCACGTAAAGTTTATTTAAACTTTTGCTTTGCCCTGAGGGACTTTTTGTGCATACGAGACGAGCATTTTTATGAGATAATAATATCATTAAGGGTATGTAAAAGGTAGGGTAACTTTTAAATTGGCTCTCAAAATAGGTTGCCATTCAAAGGGATTTTGTTTTTGCCTTGTTTCAGTATTAGTACTTATATCATGTATACCTATGAGACTTGTCAATATGACCTCTGTCTTCGATTTGGAGGGCGTAGGTTTGGTCCAGGGCATGCCCCTCCAACTTATCAGTTATGTGCAATTTAAGAAAATACATATCTCGTGTCTCAAACGGTGAAGGAAAAATATAGTGAGGTAACCTGAGAATTTTCTACGTGTGTGAAAGCTGCCAATTTGCATTTGCCCAGCGTGGTGGACTAAGACCAAGCCCCTCTAATTTAGAGAGGAGACTCGTGCTCAACAGTGTCACGTCTCATAATTAAACATGTATGTATGGCAGGTATTAATGTATGAAAAATTTATGTAATTTCTAATGGTATTGCTCGTTCAATCTATAGTTGCGTGCAGGGAGCAATTAGGACAGGTAGTAAAACTTCAAAGAAATGTCACGACTCAATTTATTGAAGAGTCAATTTACTTTTCCCGATCAACTTGATCGTGATCAACTTGATTCGTTGCCTGCAGCATGCACTTAGCAGACTTGTGATGACCTGTTACTTGAGCTATTTATCCATTAGAATAAGAAAAGTAACTAACATTCTCAATTTGTTGTTTTTATTTTAATATTATAAAGCTGAAGAGTTTGTTTGTTTGAACGCATTAATCTCAGGTACTACTGGTCCGATTTTAAAAATTATTTCAGTGTTAGATAGCCCATTTATTGAGGAAAGCTAAAATATAAGGCTAGTCCCCGTATTCTAACGAAAACCAAGCGGGTGAGACCACACGGCGTCAGCAAGTTACCTCATACGAGACACAAAAAAGTAAGACCACATTTACGAGTATATTATACTTTTAAACAATTTCAGTTATTTCTGGGAAAACTATATCAGAGCTAAATACCCCAGAACCCCAGAATTTCACTATCCAGAGAACACCTTCACCACCCCATAATATGGTTGCTTCTACAATAACAGTTCAAAGGTTTTTGTTCTGAAAAGCCAATAGAGCAACGCAAGTCAACTCAAAAGTCAATATGAGAAATTTCAATATTTGAAAGTGCTAATCTGGAGAAGTGCTGAAAATATTTCATAGAAGTTTTCATCAGTAGTGTCCTTTTGAAGAACTTTTCAATTTACATTTTCATTTTAAAAATTTTGTAGATCTTCCAAGGTCTAAATTCAATAGTTGTCTGCTATAGGTACTTGACTATAGTAGGAGTATGGTTTGGTCTAGCAGCGTTTATAAAGAGACGAAGATCTGGTATTTACAGA
Organism: Bicyclus anynana; assembly: GCF_947172395.1. Classification (NCBI taxonomy): domain Eukaryota; kingdom Metazoa; phylum Arthropoda; class Insecta; order Lepidoptera; family Nymphalidae; genus Bicyclus; species Bicyclus anynana. Next base: position 804,715 of record NC_069086.1, read on the forward strand.
TGATAAAATAAAATTCAAACTTCACGCTCTGCGTTCAATAAAACTATCAAGCATTGCCGGTTTCGCAATATTTGATATACGGTATTGAAATTTTTTCATAGTTTTAGAGCGCGGACAATGGACATACATCCAATTTGATTTTTGAAGTAATTGCGATAGAAATACATTTTTTCCTTCTTTTCACTAATAGTTGGAAGAGACAGAACGACAAAGAAAAACAAAAAATGTATGAATCTATACCTATATTATAAAGCTGAAGAGTTTGTTTGTTTGTTTGATTGAACGCGCTAATCTCAGGAACTATTGGTCCGATTTGAAAAATTCTTTCAATGTTAGATAGCTCATTTTTATCGACGAAGGGTATAGGCTATATATTATCCCCGTATTGTTACGGGAACGGAAACCAAGCGGGTGAAACCGCGCGGCGTTCACTATGTCTTCATTAAAGGATGGTTAGATCAAGCAGACCCACCTGATAAAAGTGATGGTGAGTGAAACACCAGTAGAGCAACACTTCACACGGCAAGTTTTTACCATAACTTGACAGTTTGACCGATTTTAATGTACATTATTGTTTTATAGACAGGTAGGTATAAGGTAAAACAGATAAGTAAGCCTCATATCAAACCAATTAAATGAAACCTTCAGATTAAGCCAATTTAGAAAATAAGACATTTTTAATTGACCCACTGAATCAAGGTCATAAAAGGATTCCCAACTGTGCCAAAGAAGTCGTGAAATCTGCGAACGTCACAGTATATCTCAAGAAGAGTCGTAAAAAATGTAATACATTTACTCTTAATTTAGTAGTCTCATGGGGAAATGCTCATCAGTAAATTGAGTCGTCAATTTGAATCATTGCTTCCTTTGAAGTTTTATCGCTTGTTGTTGCGCGACGGCTCGCGGAACATTCGGAAATGTTTCCTTTTATTTTATGGTTTGTAAATATTAGCTGACTGTTCCCGGCTTTCATTGGACGATTTTAATACATGAATGACTTATATATAAAGTTTTTGTCCATTACTACAGCAATAAAATTGAGGAATCTCATATTTATGCTTGCTTATTTCTTTAAAATATATTAGGTATAATATTTCAACGCGATCCATACTATGCGGATTAGTGGACGAACTTTCTATCCAAAGAGTACTAAAATCCGTTTTGCGTGCGTTAAAAATGCGTTCGATGCATATGATGCGCACATGTGAACGTCTGCCGTTAAGCACCAAAAATCTAAGAAAAAGATCTAAACCGACAGATTTAATCAAAATTATTTGATCATTAAAATGGAAATGCTGCTGGGTGTTTTACAAATAAGGAATATGGATCAAAACAGATGAAAAAAGAAAACATCAAAAAATAGATTGAAATACGTATTCTGACAAATGAGCGGCACGGTATGGATGCGTACAATCCGTAACAGAACGTTGGAATGATTTGGAGGTGGCCTACGCCGTAGGAGCGATACGAGTATAAAAACGCCTACACGGCATAAGCTACGCGTGCTATTCTGGTCACACATTACACATTAGATGACCAGTCATTATAAAACCACCATTCTGTATTACTTACGACCGCTACCTAGCAATAGGTAACTTAAACTCAAGTGCAACTCTTATTGATATACAAATAAAGTATGTTATAAATAACTCAGAACTACAAACTACCAATTGTCATCCTAAATTACCGAATTACCAAAAAAAAACCTCCATTACGCAATTTATTCAGAAAGTCGAAGTCGATGACAAAAGAAAAAGTTTTAATGTAACATTTTTTGTCGCGAGCCGATGTAACTTACGTATCTGACGTCCTTTTCTTGGCACAAAATGCTTCCAGACTTTTCCATTAAATGAAACTTCTTTGAATTGTCAGCGTAAGATCACGCCGTCGAGTTTTTGTGTCTTCCTCTAGCTTCGCAAGCTTTAGACTCGACGTTATTATTATAGCACTTATTGGTAATGGTTGAAAATACTAGTATTAATCTGCTAAACAAACTTTTAAATAAATAGTCATTTTAATTGAATAAGTGCCTCACGCATGCCAGTATAATCGTCAAAATGATAACTGCGACCTGATGCTGCATCCAGAATGGTCTCCAGAGAACCTAACTCTTCAAAAACTCACAGCAGACATATCATATTTTTGAGTCCAATATATAAGTTTCCATTTACAACCTTGAAGGTTTTGATTTTGCGATTCCTGTCACGTTAAACTGGTGCTGCAACCAGGATGCTCCGAGATATCTCGACTCTTCGAAAACTCACAGCAGACATTTAAGTATTTTTTTTTAATTAAAAATATTTAAATTGCTTGTTCTGTTATGTCTCTGTCTAATAATTAAGCTACTTCGTGCAAGTGGGAAAAGTGAAACATTGCCACCCTGATCACGATGTTTTCCTTTGGCAAGTAAATCCTTTGCAAAACTGTAGCCCTTTTATATTAAGTCAATGGTATGAGAACAGCGGAGTTTTCTATTTGCTTAGCCATTGAAGGGATCGAGAAAGCTTTTAAATTCTGCCTTCGCGCCCGGTGTTTGCTTGTTTTTGTAGGGCCCGTGGTGAGGGTGTAGACAGACTAACAGTAAAAGTGCCTAATGTATACGAAAATTATTTTTACCTGAACATAGTATATTAATACTAGGAGACACCCGCGAATTAGTTGCGTGAGTTTCTGCTTTTTACTAATCCCGCGGGAGCCATGGACACTTCCGGGATAAAAGTAACCTATGTAACATTTAATTTATACTTGTTATACTAAATTTCATACAAATCGGTTTTTAAAACTTTTACAAACAACTGTTTTTAAAAGTAACAGATAGATAGACAGACTTAATTTCGCATGAATATTATAAGTATGGATTAATTATCGACCTCTCTGGCGGTTGGTGTTGCTGTGATTTTTAGACAGGTTCTGAGAGAATTCCCAGCTCGGGGCTGTTTTATATAGTCTAAACAATTCGCCTTTTTCAAATGAATGGGCTATCTAATACTCAAAGAATTTTTCAATTCGAAACAGATTCAATTATATTCAACCATGCTATGGAATGGAATTCACATAAGCAATAATTATTTTTTTTTATTTTATTAATCAAAAACAAATCAATATTATAAAAACATACAAAATGTACCGTGTATGTTATAGTCTTTTTTTCTAAAAGCATAATATGAGTATGTTATAAAACCTGAGATGAAACGGTAAAATATCTTTTCCTTTACATTAAAATGTAGATTTAGCCTGTATGTTTTCATACGCCCGTCATAATGTTGCTTTAGATACGGTATATTGAAACAATAAGCCAAAAAATATACAGCAAGGGAAAATGAATAAATTGCCTCAACGTAACTGCTAAGTGGGCTTCTTTGTGTGTAATAGAGATGTGTTTATCTCCCTGTTATGAGACAATGAGTTTCATTGTGTATCTATTTTCTATTTTACTGCTTAATGGAATGATTTCTTTAAGTTACTAAGTAATCATAAGTATTGTAGATATATTATATTCCCAAGCTTGGATATACATAACATAATAGAGGTTTTTATAACTTTATTTTATAACCTTTTCCCTCGTGTCTCTATTATGACTTCCAAATAATATTTTTTTAACAAATTAATTAGAAATAAAATAACTCGAACGTGATTTCTGTCGCACCAAACTTTTTTCCATAAAGAATTCACAAAGTTCACAGAGTGCGTAAGAAATAAATAAACAAATATGCCTAATATAATATTCTATACATATTATATAATAATACCTCTGCTGTGTCTGTCAGTCGATCTACTGTTCATGATAATTAGAAAAACTAATATTATTTTTCTCACCAATAAATACAGTTTGTGTGTGTGTGTGTTAAGTATAATGTAGTTGGTAAAGGTTTTTAAAAATCGAAATGTGGCAGTTGTTCTAAGTGTAGAAAAAGTAAAGCAACATGGGAGCTTTCATCGGAAACGTGATATTACTGTTATATTGTAGGTAGTTTTTTTTATTCTTTACAAGTTAGCCCTTGACTACAATCTCACCTGATGGTAAGTGATGATGCAGTCTAAGATGGAAGCGGGCTAACTTGTTAGGAGGAGGATGAAAATCCACACCCCTTTTCGGTTTCTACACGACATCGTACCGGAACGCTAAATTGCTTGGCGGTACGTCTTTGTCGGTAGGGTGGTAACTAGCCACGGCCGAAGCCTCCCACCAGCCAGACTAGGACCAATTAAGAAAATCTCAATCAGCCCAGCCGGGGATCGAACACAGGACCTCCGTTTTGTAAATCCACCGCACATACCACTGCGCCACGAAGGCTGTCAAGTTGTGTGTAGGTTGGACTATTGACAGTATTATGTAACTATCAAGTTCGCGATGCCAGCTATCTTTTACTGGTAACAACTATGACAGTTCAATATTCTACAGTTATCGTCCCGGCGATGACTGCTAGTAATCATACGAACTTAAACAGGCCTCCACAATATACGTATACCGTATCCCGTTTCGTATATTTACACTATAGATATATGCGATATCACAAAGGTATATTGTGTAAATCCGCAAAACTCGGCTTAACAGACACATTTCGAGTGAGGCGATTAATCATTTTCATATTATTATGAATTCCGTGTGTTCAAAACTCGGAGTGATGCGAGTGCGAGGCTTAAGTATACCTCTTAGGTAGGCTCTTAATGGAATTTGATAAATTACAAACTTTATGCTAAGTTATGTGGGTTTGAAATGTGGCGTCCTTTCTACTATGTGTTTTAGGGATTGGATAAGCAAACATATTATATCTACACTAATATTAGAGAAAAGATATGTATTTTTGTACATCTATACTAATATTATAAAGAGGTAATAACGAATAAACTCAAAAGCGACCGGATCGATTTAAAAAGTTCTTTGCAAAATAGAAAGATATATTAAAAGGTAGTAAAAAGTGCTATATCCTATCCCCGTATTCTCTCAGGAATGTGTGACAATTTATCAAAATTGTCCAGTTGTTTTTGAGTTAATTCGCATAGATATTGATTAATACCTTAACTACGAGTACATATGCACAGCTTACAATCTTTAAAGCTTAGTTACACTTTTTCAAAGTTTTTGATATAAGGCTTTTCGAATTCGGTGTTAAGTAATTTATTATTATGTTAAGAAAAAAATTGCTTAGAAATTAATTAATAATGATTATAATATTAATAATAATGATTTTTGAAACTACAAAACAGTAGGTACCTATATAACCAAGATGTAAATTCTATGAAAGCGAAAAACACAGCATGTCGTACAATCGACTTCAAAATATATTTTCTTATTAATCTAGTAATGTTTTACTATTTTTTAATTAATTTAAACTATCAAACGATAACAAAGCCAACAAATTTGATATGGAGCCAATAAAAAGTTCAAACATCACAGTTAATTATTTCCCAAATTAAAATGGTTTTCCCGCCATTGTCACGAGTGCACTAAAACGCTAAAAATCTAGGCCACCAGCTAGGCACCACTACACTTCATTGAAGCCGTGCAATCTGCTAGAAAGGTACGTTCAATATTCACACAATGACGTCACTTTCGAAATTAAATTTTTTGGCCTCGCAAAGACCAGTTCTAGTCCAATAGACAGTGACCGATATTCTCTAAGTATTTACAACGTTTACATTAAGAGCTAGTGCCATTTAAATAAGACGATTTGTAACACTGAGTAAGGTTACTATTAAGCTAAGTACTGTACCTAATTACTGTAGGTACTGAGTAAGATAATAACTTTTTTTAATTCTTTACAAGTTAGCCTTTGACTACAATCTCACATAATGGTAAGTGATGATGCAATCTGAGATGGAAGCACGCTAAGTTGTTAGGAGGTGGATGAAAATCCACACCCCTTCCGGTTTCTACACGACATCGTACTGGAACACTTAATCACTTGGCGTCTTTGTCGGTAGTGTGGTAAGTAGTCACGGCCAAGGCCTCCCATCCCACCAGCCAAAAACTATTAGGAAACCTGCAATGGTTCATACGAGCAGTGTGAATATTATCAACATTGTTTAAAAGGTTTATTTTGGCGAATTAATTATTTTGAAAATAATCGTATATTTTATAGGTTCATATTGGTAGGCAAAAACCGTACAAAAATCAGACAGGTCAGACAACATGACGCTATGAAACAGTTTTATAACATTAAAGTCATGGAATGACGGGGAGTGATTAAGTCCTTCGAAACATTCGTTGACCGACTCTTGGACTACAAGGCCCAGTCTGTATTAATATCCGGGCGAGAACAATATCGCACTGCTTTTTGAAACAAAACCCGTCTCATGCAAATGTGGGGGTTGTAACACTGTGGAGTTACGGTTACATAGGGGTTGTTTTTTTGAAAGTTGCTCCCGTTGTATGCGAGTTTTAATTTGTCTGCGGCTATGCGTATTTTGCAATTAGTCCCAATTTTTTGCTAGAACTAATTTCCCATTCGCACGAGACATTTTGAAACAACCAAAGTTTAACTATATTTATATCTACTAAATAATACTGGAGTCGAGATTCAGCCTTAAAATGTTATTGAGAATTTAAGTAGAAAGACACGGTAATATTTATATCTTTTATAAGCACTCGTAATTTTATTTATGTTGATCAAATAAAAACTTGAGAACGACTGACCGATTTTATTTATTTTTATTAAAATGATTTCTTATACTGTATAGAACGGAGGTTCTGGGACTCTGGGTTTGATCGCCAGCTTGGCCGATTGAGGTTTTTATTGGTGTGGCTAGTGGAAGGCTTTGGTCATGGCTAGTTACCACCCTACCGGCAAAGGCGCGATTTAGTGTTGCGGTACAATACGGTACGGCAAAAAGAAGTGTGGATTTTCATCCTACTCCTAACAAGTTAGCCCGTTTCCATCTTAGATTGCTTGATCACTTACCATTAGGTGAGATTGTGGTGAAGGGGTAACTTGTAAATAATAAAAAGGTGCTAAAGAAACAAAATATTAGTAAAAATCGTCTACGAAATTAATATTTCGCGTCATATGAGAGTGAAAAGGCATATTCTAGGCAAGCGCATATCTTAGGCTAAATCTACGAGTTAACTTACCATCAGGTATCATCATTTTCATCATACTTCATCACGATTTACATCACGAATAGAATGAGAACAACAAGTCAAAACGGATTCTGTATTTTTTGAAAATCCCGTAAGGCTAAATATAATCATACCCGTCAATATTATCATTTATTGGAGCCTCGCTTTGTTTACGTTCCGATACGCGCTCAATGGCGAAGGAAAACATGGGGAGATAATTGAATTACTTTCCACCGTGAAGCTTAACGTTCCCGGATTGGAATCAATTGATTTGAAAGTTCAAGTTCGTATCACCGTGAACGATGTTTTTATAATGCGATCAGTAATGGCGGGCTATTGTGTCAGAATCAGGTCATTTCGATTCGATTACTCTGGAGAAGTAGAACTGGAATATTGTTTTAAAGCTCCCGCAAACGTACAATAAGCTGGCCGACTAGCGAACAACTATATTGCATTATTTTATAATTTGGACCTGGTTAATTATGCGTTATCGAAGGCGAATCGCGATTCTGATACGATTGGTATCTCAGTAATTAGTTGAATTATATAGTTAGTGACAATGTGCGGACTAGCATATTTAACTATACATATTAAATGTTGCATATTCGACCAACTAGTACTGATATACTACCTACTAGTAGCTATCTAATCTATACTAATATTATAAAGCTGAAGAGTTTGTTTGTTTGATTGAACGCGCTCTCAGAATCTCAGGAACTACTGCTCCGATTTGAAAAATTCTTTCAGTGTTAGATAGCCCATTTATCGAGGAAGGCTATAGGCTATATATTATCTCCGTATTCCTGCGGGAACAGGAACCACGCGAGTGAAACCACGCGGCGTCAGCTAGCATTATTATAAAGAGGAAATAGAGTTACATCATGAGCGAGTACCATATGCTTTATTTTATCCCCGTGGTCATATAAAAGATAGTTACGAGTAACGAACAGTAAGATTTACAAGATTGACTAGGGTAGATGCTATACGGACTCAATACAAAAAGAAAATTCCAATATAATTATGTTCATAATGAGTCCTCAGGTCTCAGACCAATTATTGTATAGGACCTGCCTCGCTAGACGTTACTTGTCTGTCAAAGTATATGATCAACGATCTAATGCGATTATAAAAACTTTCTCTATAGAATCAATGTTAAATAGTTGTAATCGTATTCGTCGATTAAAGAGCTCCGTAAAAATGTTTTTGTGTAATTGAATGTTGTAAAAAACGGGCAAAAACTTCTAGTTTAGTATAAGATATACACCAAATCTAAGCTCGTTTTACTTAGAAAATGACAGACAATTTTGCTCGTGACTATGAGTGTGATACAGGTCCTTCTATAATTGGTCTGAGCCTCAGGTACACTACTTATACCTACCGTACAGGAACCGTACAGGTAACGTACATACTGCACGCCATAGGTAACGAGACATCTAGTACTTGCCTTTAGGCATGGAAATAACTTAGATCACGACGTGCGTACTCCGGTGTTAGCTAATCGAACGTCCGCTTGTAAATAAGAAGCCGTCTGTCATACTCGGCAACTATCTGCAGTTATTATCTAAATTGATGAGAGTTTACGAGTTTCGCGCGCTGTAAACAAATGTTGAGCCATTAGCTGTAACGATGTAATTTTCTGTTAGCGATCCGCTTTGTTGTGTGGTTCAAGTTACGAGACGCTAACTGTAATGTCCTATTTCAAAAGATAAAATTAAAGCACAACTTTTTGAAGTGATACTTACTTCTTTACGCACGCTTGACATTGGAAGTAAGGTGGTGAATGCGTTATGAAAAGTGTAATCAGGCGAGGTGAGGGATAGAGCTAAACATTTTTTTTATTAATTACTTTACAATTATAAAAAAAAACTGGGTGTAAGGGGGAGGCTAGTACCAGTCAGCTTTCCCAACTGTTGCACCCTGTAGATTGACCGACAGGGCTCTGGTGACCGACTAATGGCGGTATAACAATTCTCAACTGGCTGGATTTTATAAATGGCACAGGCTGGTGTCGGGCAGCAGCGACACTGGTGCGGAAAATCTAACCCTGCGAATGACAATGCCCAGCGTGGTCATTTATGGGCAATAACCTATGCATAGAGCCAATACACAACAGCCCCTTGTCCCCGGTGGCCCCGCTATTCCCGGCTCTGGCAGCGGTTGTGGTAACGGCGGGGCAAGGGGTGTCAAGAATCTCCGGGGCAGATTCCGCGGCTCGAGACCGTGCTTGGAGGTCCATGAAAGAGGCCTATGTCCAGCAGTGGCGTCTTTCGGCTGATAAGGTAAAGTAAGATATGGTAAGGTAACAAAAAACATAACTGTTCTGAAGATTTATAAGATGGAGGTTCTAAGTTCGATCCCCGACTGTTTTCTTAATTGGTCCAGGTCTGCCTGGTGGCAGGCTTTCGGAGAGAAAGACGTACCGTTAAGCGATTTATCGTTCCGGCACGATGTCGTGTAGAAACCGAAAGGGGTGTGGATTTTCATCCTCCATCTAACAAGTAAGCCCGTTTATATCTTAGATTCCATCGTCACTTACCAACAAATGAGATTGTAGTCAAGGTCTAACTTATAAAGAATAAAAATAGTGTGCTTGTTAAGATCAATTATATATTTTTACTGTGTTGATGAAGAGTTTGTCTCTTATCTGCTTTGCTCGTCAGTATATTATATTAATAGTCAAAAATAATAAATATATGCTTACATGCATGAAAGATTACAAATACTATTCATGTTACCACATATTAAGGTTTCCACATATTTTTTTCCAGAATCGCTGCCGCTTGAACATCGGACCATACAATGAAAGTAATACGAAGACCATTTGGATGAGTGCGGATATTGTTAACCTTCGAGTATTTAAATTCCGTCTCTAACGAGTGCGACAGAGAGAAAGAGAGGCAAACACAGCAGCGACCATTTCGCTGTTTTCATTTGCAAATTGGATTCTGCAAGTTTTATTTGTGGTTGGAGGACAATATTAAAATCAAAATTACAAAATATAACTTACTAGCTGGCGCCGCGCGGTTTGACCCGCGTGGTTCCGTTCCCGTAGGAATACGGGGATAATATATATAGTCTATAGCCTTCGTCGATAAATGGGCTATCTAAAACTGAAAGATTTTTTAAAACGTTCCAGTAATTCCTGAGATTCAGCTTTATAATATTAATATAGATTGCTGACTTCTCTATGAACGGGAATTTTTAATACAATCGTAGATCCAAAAAAATGCTTAACATATTTTGTACAATTATTGTTACTTAACATTAGATGTAATTGAGTGCCAATTTGTAGATAAATAATAGAACAACCGTTTCTATTGTTGTTTTGATTTAGTGGTTTAAATTTTCTACGATTTCCAGCGATAGAAGGCCCGAGCTTTTGATATTAATTTAAATTTGTGATGCCTTTACGCGTTTCTGAGGAAATGGGTCTTGACAGATAGAGACAGACGGAAGGTGGAACTAGTGTAAAAACGATTATTATTTTTTTGTGAAATGCCTAAAGTCCAGAAAATTTGAAAAAACTCAACTCTCGACTTTGGTTCAACTACAACTAATTTACAAATAATTTTGAAACGTCCAGATTTACCATAAGTGGAGAGTCTACCAACGGTTCGGAAGGCAGGTGCGTGTATACATACTCGTTGATAGCTTGGGCTGTCATGGAAAACTGCTGTATACGTACCACATTAATTAATTATGAAACACATCAAAATACATTTGGATCGTGCCGCGTTGCAAGAACCAGCTCATGACTAAGGGCTCCGTATGGGTTCGATACTAGTCGGGCATATTCCGACCCATATCACGTGAGTTTAAGCCGTGTTTCATAGTCAATTAATATGAATAACACTCACAAAATTAATTCTAAAATATACCTACTTACCACGTTTGCATTTTCTGCAACGTTTCTATATCTATAAGATCCAATTTTATTTTTTTATTTTAATATATTATGTAGGTACCTACTGGTTATATACACAAGTAGGTACCTACATATTGAATGTGATTCACTTTTTTATTGCGAAGAAAAATTAATTTATTCTTTCTGCAGGTGTAAAACAATCATCATCATTATCATCATCATCGGAGTTCATTTTAGTGACCCGTTACAGGGACAATAAGGGCTCTTTTTAGAGGAGAGGTTATATAGATTTATCTTCCAAGTAGTTTATTACTTGATGCAGGTTTTGGGTTATCATGAAATCAAATATTAATGATAACGAAAGGGACCAACGCCTCTCCGAGATTTGTAATATCGCTAGCTTGTACTAGCTTCCAATCTCTGCGCTACTGATGATTTCAGTATTTGTCACAGTTTGACCCAGGACTCGGACCCAGAACCAGTACTGATCACAATCCTCAGTCATAAGAGACAAAATTTCCCCAAAGTTTTATTCAAACTTACAATTACAATGAATTAAAAAATAAAACAAAATATACTTTTTAATTTATTTTATTAAAGTTTTTAGTCTGCATTAACTTATTTATCTGTCTCTGTACAGACTGTTCAAGTTTCCAATGGTACTGAAATAATATAAATGAAAAAAAAATACTTGCTAAAACAAAACAATGGTATCGCATGATTGTGTATAAAACACCAACACTTAAAACCAGTAAAACATGATCTATTTGCTACTATAATTTGTTTGGAAAATCAATCTATATAATAAGCGAGTTTTAAAATTAGAAGTACATTCTCACGAAATCCATGTAATCCGTGTAAGCGTCTGTGATAACCAGACATACTTCATTTTATAAAGTAAGTTTAAAAGTGGGACAATAGGCTAGTTGACATTTTAAAACGGTAAATTGTTCATTACCATTCTACTAGATTGAAAAAAAATTACAAGCTAAAACACTTGTCATCCATGATGGTCTAAATTTCAACTTTTTCATGACGTCACATTAACAAATCATTTACAAACGGAGTGATTGACAAAAATATTACTTAACAACTAGTTCGACGTTTAGTACATCAAGTAACATTACAACGTCACAAAATGGACGCTGTCGTCCATTTTGTGACGTTGTAATGTTTTTGACGTTTGGAAAGTTTTAAAAATACATGATTTTTAAATTAAGTTTTATAAGAAATCCTTAACTTTTGTTAATTAATATCAATATGTTTCGGCAACCTATTCCATGTACTACACGAAACGCGGATGCTCGTAACTTGGAATGCTACGTGGAATTTCGTTTTTCACAAATCCCTCGGGAACCATGGATTTTTCCGGGATTAATAGTAGCCTTTGTGTTAATTCAGGCTATAAAATATCTCAATACCAAATTTTAGCTAATTCGGTTCAGTGTCGAGGCGTAAAAGAGTAACAAATATTCATGTCATCAGAATCATCACTTTTCGCAAATCTCGGGAAACAATGGATTTCTTCGGGATAAAAAGTAGCAGTAAATTCCCATTCCTAATTTCAGCCAAATCGCTTCAGTAGTAGCGGCGGTAAAGAGTAACAAACATCCAAACATACATACAAACTTTCGCGTTTAAAGTATGGTTAGTAGAATTTGATATGAGTCAACTACCCTATAGAAGATCTGGACACTTGAAATCTAAATGACGACTGTGCTTACAAGTACACATGGTAGGAGAAAATGTTGATAAATTTTTAGCCTTCATAAAATAAGGTATGTCTAGCTATCGCAGGCTCTGAATCCACAATCTATGCAATCGAGTTTTAGAATTAGAAGTATACTCATCACGAAATTCATGTATTATCTCGATGCTGGACTAATTCATAAACAGAAATTTGGAATAATTTCAATTAGATTAGCGTCCTTTCGATCTCACTAAGACCATTGAGCTTTGACTGTGTTTTCTTATAATTGATTTCTTAAAGTTTGAGTTGTTTTATACATATAACAATAACAATATTTGTATATATAGCAAACATTTTAACTAATGTTTGCTATATACACAAATCAGTCTGAACGGAACGGTCTTACTTGAGATAGAACCATACAATTACTAATAAGTCTGCTAAGTAATGCCACATAATACTATCATTTTAATAATATGTAATTTGAAGCTTACTCCAGTATTGGCAGTCTTCTTTACAATCTAGCGTACATTCTGTACTAGTTCAGAGTTTCATGCATACTTAAAAACATAATATTAACATACAAATAGAAGACAAAATAGATGAATTCAGATTATTCTATTACAATCCAGAAAACAACTTATTGGATTCAATATCTAGATGAATGCGAATCACCCATTACAGATAACAAAAAACACAAATACACAGTGCGTCTTAAAATAAATTAAACTCAAATGGACGATACATCATCTAATTACCTAAAACAATCAAATTAGTTTTAGAAACACACAGACTTTAAGACTTGTATAATAACAGATTGATGAAGATAAAACTGGAAACTAAATTTAAAATGTCATTAAAGTTACAGCAAACAGACTGATTTATATAGAAAATTAAACCAAATTTGAAAATAGTGATAGTTCTGCTGTACATAAATCTTTAATAAACAAAAGTGTGAATCGTATAATTTAAAGTACTTAGTAAATAGGAGAAACGCTGTTTTAAACTCATAAAGCTTAAAGATGTATGTACAACAAAGTTAGCACCAGAATAATAACATTGAAAGATTAAATAATGATAAGTCAGATGAAGTTGAACAAGGATTAATGTATCATTACAACCTGTTATACCGTTAGCTAAAATTATTTACATATTTACAAAACTATTGGTCCATCTATGTTAAGAACTAAAATTAAACTAAAATAATATACACACACATTTCAATGTAGATAATTATAATTAATATACACGATACAAAAAACTGGATGTTTTCTTAAATTATCAAGTTTTTTCGAGACATCTTTAATTAAGTCTTCAGACATTTCTTTCAGATAAGACAATTGCTTATTTTTTATTCATATTACATTAATAGAATAAGATTTAAGCAACTATCTTTCTACCTAACAATGGAAGATTGAAAGTAATTTTCTTGTCTGAGAATTCAAATATTGTTGAAATAAAAAATTCTTTTCTATTATATGACAAATAATTAAGGAAGGATATTTCTAATAAACCTTGTTCCTTGAAAGTAATATTTTGTAAACATATTTTTCAAGAGGTTTATGTTATAGATCTACCGACAGAGTTATCACAAAATTTTAATTACGTGACAATCTTTAGCATCATGTTCATAATTATTAGGATGGATATGCGGCTCCGCCTCATAAACTATCGTATAGTATGTACATAAATTTATATTACTTTCTAAACATTACATATATATACAAAGATTTACATCGAATACATTAATAACGTCCGGTACACCGTTAAACACTCCAACTTATTTAAAATCTATTTCTTCAAGTTTTTTTACGGATATGGTAATAATATTATTGGAAACAATTGTTTTTAACATCACATTCACTAATGAATTCGTTTAGTCATTTGTTCACTATTAACGCCTTCTTATTAGCGCGTTGAAAGTCAAATATAATCTGTAACGCACTTGAGAAGGTCCGGCGGGAGTCACACGATCTCGTCGTGGTGCACCACGTCACTGCAACTGCCGGCTCGCTGCAGTCAGGCACGCTGGCGTCACACACGCAGTTCCTCCATTGTCACATTCGACTTTGCGTTCAACTGCGTGTTCTTCTTTGTCAGCGTATTCGTGTTTATCATTTGCATTTGATGTGCTGACAGTAACGGCTGATTTTCTTGCAACTGGCCGCTGGCTAGCGTATTTATATTGCTTTTACCTATTTTAGGCGGCGGCGGCGCTCTTGGCAAAGTCGCCATACCTGCTACATTATTACTAGGTAAATCAGCGAATTCAGGTGGTGGTAATTGATGATGTGAATGTGTGTGGTGATGACTCAAAATGGTCGCTGGGTCATTTTTGAGACTTGTTTGAAACGATAATGCTCCTTCTAAATCACCACAAATATTGTTCGGCATTTGACCGTTTTCTACACGTTTTTTTAAATGTGATCCATTTACGTGACTATCTTGGCCGTTCATTCTTGTCTTGTCTCTTTGATAGTAAACACCGGCGAATATAAGTACATTTAATATGAGCAAAGAGCAACCTATAGCTATTGTTACACTAAGAGCAGTCGAGTACGCTGCGAATCCATCTTCCGGAGGAGCGGTGGTTGAACCTTCAGATTTGTGTACTTCAGAAGCCCCGACTGTACTCGGAGTCATAGAATTAAGTCCCACTATATTAAAATTTAACGGTGATGTAACATTTAGAACAGTTAACAAAGGAACTTTGGTAGCTAAACCAGTGTCTGTGAGTACCATTTCAGTAGTCTTTTTGAATGGTGGTGTAAAACTTTTTAACGTCGGCTGCAGTGAGGTATCCTCATTTTCTAGCTGATGGTGAGACTGAGGAACGTCTTCTCCACCAGGTCTATGGAGATCTGGTACTAGGTTCAACCAGAACGAGAGCCTGTGAACGAGGAAAATTTAAATAAGTTTCTAAAAAATTAATTTTCAGAATTATAAATTTTTGGTTCACTAACCTGTGAGCTCGATAATGGTTCTTTAATTTTGATTTGATGTCAATATTCAAGTATTTTTTGTGCACAGCTTCGTACGCTGTCCATTCTATATTCTTCATTCTTACTCTTTCTTGTCTTCCAGCTCTGATAGGATCACTTTCCTGAGCCTCGTTCGGGTTTCTGATACAGAAAACAATGAAACTGTTATAATTCTGTCGTCAGATATTACGCATGAAGTTCGTGTTCAAACAATAACTTTACAATCTTGCCAACATTAGGTCAGTAACTTAATAACTGTCAATAGTACATTGTACAACAACACAAATTGTCATGGAGTAAAAATAGAATTCCAACTAGAAATGCAATACAACCAGACAAATATTTCTGATATTGAAACAACGGGTGTTTTTTTTGCTAAAAATCGCTTACCCCGTTTTGGCAAAGTTCCCCCAATACAGCATAACTGATTCCGACAGCGCTACTTCGGATTTGGTGTAGTTGCGCGGGAAGTGTGCCAACCCGCCGACCAGCGGCGCGCCGAATATGTAGGGCAGCTCCTCGCCATGGATGCAGCCTTGTCTCTGATGGAGAAATTAAACATATTTAGTTATGTCATTTTAGAAACTGAAATAAACGTTTTTAATTTTTTGAATTAGTTACTATTACTTTATTAAATTCTAATTCAAGATTCGTCCTATATAGTCATTTAAAGAGTCAGTCAAAAATTATTGTTTTTTATCGCTGTAATAACCAAATCTAACAAACAAGTACGCAGCAAGTGATCCGTGTAGTGTGTAGTGATTTTGTATAGGGAATTGTAAAGTGATTTTAGTAATAAATTCCCGTCTATTAACACTTGAATTACCAAACTATATTATATTCCTAACTAGCGGACGCAGACTGTAGAATTTAGTTTTTTACAAATCTATGTATTTTGCGGGAAAAACCTCTACTATCTTCCAGTGAAACTCCCATCAAAATCAGTTCTGCCATTCCAGAGATTTTCCTGGACAAACTCAAAGACAGTCAGATATACAATAAATTTAAAAAAAGCTTTATTGTGCTCTAGTGTCGTGTAAATAGCTATAAGCACTAGAAAAACACAGTTATTTTGAAATCACAGACAAACCCTTCAATTTTAGTTATATGTATGGATGATGTGTCTTTCCAGCCTAACAGAAACTTAGAAATCTGTTAGTGAAGATAACAGTTCGGAGTTCCACAACTTGCATGTGCCTGGAGGAAGCTATTTTGTTAATAAAGCGATTGTGATTAATTAAACCAGAAAATACCTGATTTAGTGGTTCTAAAAAAAAATTATAAAGAAAACAGCATCAAAATTCACGAAAACTAACAACATCCAAATATAGGAGTAAGTTCGACTCCTTTGACTTCAGAAATGATTTCTTTTTAAACTTTGAACATTTTGCGATCACAAATATTGCTTTCGTACGAGTATCTTTTGAAATTCAGTGTCACATTGAAAGTTGCAGTAACTTTGTAGGTTGTGTATGACATGGCAGATTTATGTTTTGTGAGTCACTTGGCTACGATAAAGCTGCGGTAAAAGCACACTAAAGATAAAATTAGGGTGAGTGCACACTTGATGTAAAGTCAGCCGTAGGATCACTTTCAGACACCGCGTAGGAATTGCCTCGTTAGTCCAATGGTTAGGTTAATGAGTCGAGTCCTGAGTTCGAGTCCTAGGTAAGACGTGCTGAGCTTTTCTTTCTTCTAAGAAATATTTAGCTAACGTGTCTCGGTTATAAGATGTCAGTTTAGATGATAATCAATAGCATTAAATAGTGGTCGTTGAAGAATTTAACAAAAGCCTACAAAACCGCATTCGAAAAGTTTTGAGTCTAAGCTCCATACCCCCTCTCCTATTAGTAGGGAGAACTGGCCCAGTAGTGGGTTGTGCAAATATGCTGATAATTATGACGGCCGAGTAGCAACTGCTTTCTACATCCACGGCCGTGGGTTCGACTCCCACTACTAGAAAGTATTTGTTGATAAGCCTGGGTTTTCTGGGTGTTTTCTATTTAAACACCCATATTTATATCTGCGTGTTTATTATATTTTTATTTCCTGTATACAAATATATATAATAAAATTTACTAGACATATTATACTCTTTTTATGCTTACATTGGACCTATGTAGTCGCGTAAAGGCGTAATTTTTGGATTAAGATAAGTAACGAACGTGATTCATAATCATCAAGTTCATAACCGGGACCGGATTGTGGGTTCGAATCCGGTCCCTCCGAAATCGGAGGCAGAGGTCATATCCACTGGGCTATCACAGCTCTTACTCCTTGGGACACTTGCCTTAAATCTAATCACGTTTATAATCTACATATTATCATATTCATCAGAAAAAATGTCTCCATAATAATTTAATTAGATAAATAAATATGAGACCTGTATGATAACCTAGAACCTGTATGCAATAATAAGTTTACGGTAATCACTTCCATTTTACAGTCGATGTACGTAAGTTAATGATCAACGTAAATAAATATGACTACAGCTTATAAGAGGAGACAAAATTCCAATAATTGAAGTCTATAAGGTAGACTAAAAGTGTATTTATATTTAACTCAAACGTACTTAATAAGGTTTTATATCGAAAACATTTGGAACGATATTACGAAAGCCTTTTAATAACAGGCAAATAATAAATACACAATAGGGCATAATGTCTTCGAAGATTTCTTCTTTCGTGACGCTTAAATTTGCTTTCGATGTTTACCTATGTTATTTATAAGAATAACTGTATAATTGTCTTCTATTTGTTGTGTCTAGGTAAAGGGCTAGATAAATAGGCAAACGGATTTCGGCCTGTCTAGACAGAATCCTTTATAATTTTGTAATAATAATAATAATAACTCTTTTAATGTAGCGTATTTTTTTAGTTTGACCATTTTTTAGAGCTCACTTATAGTTACAGTTATACGCTGCGATTTATGGTGATTTGTAAGTCGCAGTATGTTATACGGTTAGAGTAGAAAAAAGTTTATTCTGTAACAATCACTGTCAGATGTTAACGGTAGTCACCGGGACAAAATGGGAACCATGGACTCCGAGTAGCGGAAGTGTAGCACCACAATCTTCGCAACTTTTTTTTTTTAAATTGCTACTAAGAAACTCAATAACCCATAGTCCAACCCAAGACTCGGTTTCAGAAGCTTATTCATACATACATCCGCATGGCAATAATGGCATAAGCTAACCTCTGTGCAATAGAGGCAGACTACAAAAGAAGAATATATTATAAAATGCCGAATATATGTCGGCGCTGAACACTGCTACTTCTACCACACAAGTCACTGAAGTTGAGGAGCGTAGACAGAGAATCTCAGAACATCCACATCGATCGCACGTAGATTAATATTTGAGAAACCTCGTACACTCGTACAAAACTCTCGTGCTATCTAGCAACTCTTTTTAAATTAAAAAAAATTTGTAAAAAAATTGTTTAATTTCATATGTGCGTTCTTTATTTGCAATTATGTAAGCTATAGAAACCTCAGTAAAGTTGTAGATATTCCTTTAAGTAGTTTCTCTTCTTTAAATATTCCGTTATAATAATAATAATAGGGTAATGGATTATTAGTTATATTAAAAAAGGTATGACAAATATTTATTTAAAAAAAGCAGAGACTCATGATATTGGTAGTTCTAGTAGTTAAATCCTGAATTTAAATTTTATATTCTGTACCTACTAAAAATTCATAATACTCCTACGTAGGTACATATTCATATTGACAAAGACTGAAACTGTGGAATTTATTACATTAGATTAAAACTCCGACGCTGACGTTCAAATATAAATAAACTTTTATACAAAATACGTTCACATTACATCACGAAAGGTTCCAAAATTACGAGTGAATGATAAATATGGAACGAGCTCGAATACTGCACGGCTCAATATTGAACTTTTGGGCAAACGCTCCGATTTTCAAAGGCGGTATTAAAATATGAGGTAACATTTTCATTTCATACACTATTCAAATAAAAGGCAGGACGATTTCAGAGAAATCATTTCTTTTGAATCTTTTGAATTCCCGATACGAAATTGTTTTTGATCTTTTGAAATTAGCGAGATTATTAATTTCGGAGATAACAGATTTGAGTTTATTTATAGACAGATATTATTTGGTGCTTTTTATTTCAATCCCAGTGGATAAGAGAAAATAAATTTGGAAGTAGGTACCAAATCTTGGGTAAGCGAGTAACTCGTGAATTTTCGATGTTATTATATTTATATTTTACAAATTGCTGAAGTTGAAAATTTTGCTGATATTGTTATAAAAAATAATGTATAAAAACAAAAACAAAAATATTAGGAAGTACCAACGCTTGGGAAAGTGTAAAAGTGTGGTTTATGCCAAGACGACACTGTCAGTAACTCAACAGCTTTGTTCAATTTGTGTTTTTTTTAATTTAGTTTAATTAATTCATACAATAAACATTTTGCTGTTTTCGTTAAAAATATAACTTACAAAAACAAACCCCGTTTTCGTTTTGACGCAGCAAGAAGGACAATACAACAGCAAAGGTAAAATCTAGGTCAGAAAAATAATCAGACGCCAGTAAATACCTAGTACGAAATAGGAAAATGTACGGATGAAGACGCCGTTTCGCGTCTATCAGCATTTTCTATCTAAAGGATAAAAAAATGGAAATAAACATGGCTTAGTGATTCATGCGCTGTGATTAATAGCGTCATTGATTTGCAAACGGTTAACTTTATTTGCGATACGGTATTGCAGAATGTCGTTATCGCAAGTCTGGTCAATTTAAGATTTTATTATTTTTTAACTTGCCCAGCATTCTACTAGCACTATCTTTGACTATGCTAGTTGACACGAAATTGAAAGTCTATCTAATAAACATAATCCAGGGACTACTGGTGGATATCATACAGTAGGTAGATGGCATTTCTCAATTGTTTTGATGTTTATTCTAATAGGTTGATAATAAAGACTGTGTGAATAGGCAAGCTGATCTATAGCGCTATTCACTAACGATGTTTCAAAAATCTATATTGTGAGTTTCAAATTTGCATGTATCTCTCTTCGTTTAACACGCTACTATAGATGGAGAAAGTTAGACACGACCGAAATTCCCAATCATGTCGTGATAAAAACATTGTTCAAAATAGCGCAGTAGTGCTATTCTATAACAATGTTGTCCAGTGCTAGCATAGGCCGTCGCTAGTGGCCAACCTACCAGCAGTACATACGTAAGACGATAGATTTTTCCAGTACGATGTCCTGTACAATTACACAGGTGAGATCGCAATACAGCGTTCATTTATGTTGGTAAATGTAGCGTATGTGGATTACCCACATCTGTGGTGCGTTTAAATATAAGTCGAGCACGCAAGTTGGGATCATTCACATACAAATGTGTATCAGTACACTACAGTAAATCTACAATAATATTTTAAAGAGGAAATAAAATTTATGGGTCATTGATGAAAGCTTATTACTGCAACATGCATGGAGTCATAGGAATATGATCTTGTTAAAAAAACAACTAAAACAACATGCACAAAACTAATAAATAACAGTGACATTGTTAGCAGTTATTAATAGATATTTTTTAAAAACATATTGCTTTATCTAAACTACATGACGTCAGAGATTTACGTTCCGTGACTAATAGCGCGATCGATTCGCTTGGAAAACAACATTTTGGTAGCAAAATATTGCTACTAGGCCATTTGTCAAGTGGTCGTTCGTGTTTGCCGGGAAATCTTGATTCCAAGTAACGGTTTGAACTCTAAACCCGGTTCAGAAACGCTCCTTGAATATAAATCACTGCTTTACACAGATTCAGTAAAAGTGTTTCGTACTCAGAACATCTTTTTAATCTAAATGAAGTATTAAATTAACTTAAGAAAGAAAAACACCGTGAGGTAAACTCGTTGATATTGAATTGAAATAAAACTTGGAAGAGAAATAATTAAGTTACTTAGATAAACTTCATGCGAGAGTTAAAATTGTTGGAAATAATTGCTAAAGAAAATATCGAAAAATTGTGGTATAGTCTAATTTACTCCTTTAATACGTAACTTAATTGAGACTGAATTTTCAGACAAAACATTTGAGACTTAGTATTTATTTAACTTATGAATTAACCATTGTATGAATTACATCACACCTGATCACCTTGAAGGCGGTGCCAAGCCAGTGACGTATTAATTTAAGCCGTTTCTGAAAGAACCACGGGAAAGAACTCTTTAAATAAATCTTTTATGATTTAATCGGCTTTAGGTAATGCATCACTGTGTTGGCACCACCTTCGAAGTGATCAGAATTTAGCGATGTTATATTACGCTTTTTAGGATAAAAAAGTTTTATTTTTCTGTTTTTAGTGTGACCTAGCATAGTGAACGATAGTGCCACTAAATCGGACGAATAACGAATCTGGAACTATGCTTTTCCAAACAAAAAAGAATTTTCAAAATCGGTTAAGAAATGACAAAGTTATGAGGTACAAACATAAAATAAAATCATTCGTATCTATCTCCTTGACTTTTTATTATATCTATCTAATTGACTTTTTATTTGAAGAATGAAATAACTTTTTTTATCCAAACAGGTCTAAGGTGCTTCAGTGGCAGCCCCGCAACAGAGAAAGCTTAGTTCGGGGTCCTCTGATAGGGTAGAGGACATTTTTTTTATAACGTTTTACAGACTAGTCACTGAATGTTAGCGGGTCGAGACCGAAGCATATAAAGGTCTTTACAGAAGGCCTTTGTTCAGCTGGGAACAGAACAGTATTTTATACTGATAGTTGAGGGAAGTCTACCTGATCTTAAGTAGAAATCTATCGCCAGATATCATAATGATGGCTTAAGCTCACTAAGGTTTGGGGATGTAACACCAACGGCTTTGAGAGCTAAAAAATCTTGAACAAAAGAAAGCTCAACATTTGATAGCTTGAACCAAGACCTCATAATCCGCAGCAACATAGATAAACCGCAGAACCAACAAGTCAACTCGATAATGTAGGTAGTTTGTTATATTATGAAATTGGAGCGACTTCCAACGGATTCTCCGTAGTATTTAGTATCGAGTAACCCCCATCTAACAAACTCGTTAACTTGATACTTGACGATAACAGCTTGTTCCTACGAATAACTTACAAAAGCTTGTTCAGTATTGACTGATGAGAACTTTCCACCAAGATGGGTTGTGACTGTATTAAGGGTATGGTGAAGAACAGTTAAAGCCGTTTCTGAAGGAACCATAGCAATTTTGTAATTTTAATGGCTTGAATTAATACATCACTGGCTTGCTACCGCCTTTAAACTGATCAGAAGGTAGCGCATACGATGTTATTTTTACCTTTTTAGTTTAGTGGGTAAGTAAGTGTATTTGTGTGTTGGAGAGTTGTAGAAGTCAAAACCTGCCAACTCGAATTTAGGTGAGTTCAAGCTCTAAATCTCTTCTTATTTAAAGTAGTAGGACTAGGTGATAACTATGATGGTTTAACTTGAAAAGTTTCATACTTTGCATGTTGAGCCAATGGTTAAGTATCCACTATAATTAGCATAAGTTTAAGTAGCACGAATGCCGTCTAAAGGTTCCGAGTTGCAAACAATGTGGTATCTACGAATGTACTAACAGAACTTTCCTTTGATGATGATAACTTGGCAAACTTTAATGAAACGGAAATGTTGAAATTTAAACTGTGCGCTATCTAACGAGTTGTTCAAGTTACCAGATCCCACACGGAATCTTTCACAGCTATTCAAATGAACACAATATTTCAGAGCTATTTTATTTATATAAACGAGCAATTTTTGTATAAAATGTAATCTGAATCTCGGTAACGACTCGAATGAACTAGTTTTTATTTTTAGAAAATGTACCAAAAAATATCGAGCAATGCTTGGTCATCCAGGTACCTACTAGCTATTAAATGAACACAATATCAACTATAGAATAGTCAGTTTTTTAAGTAGCTGTAATACTACCTACCTAGCTACTTAAATGAACTGACTAATTTGCAGTTATTCAAACCAACCCATTCACAGTTATTTAAATTAATCATAAACGATAAAAGACATTTGGTTGACAAGCTTTTAACCTTCATAAAATCGAAATAACGACAATATTCCATACAGGGCCGGACCGTCCATACGGCGAACGGAGCGGTCGCTCCAGGCGCCAAATCCTAGGGGGCGCCGAAATGGTAAAGACAAGGCTTTAAATATAGACGATCGAAAAGAAATAAATTAAATCGATCGTCTATATTTAAAGCGAAGAGATGAACGCGACGTGCGCGTATTTACTTCTAATAGAGGCGTCTTTCTTTACCTATGGTGCAGGGAGTGCGTTGATTTTAACCCGGGTATATACATGTAATAGAGGGCGCTACGGTGATGATTGCACCGGGGCGCTTTGAGCTAGAGTCTTTACCTGTAGTGCATGGGGTGCGTTACACCCGCGTGCCGCGATCTCAGGGGCGCCCAAGCGCCACTCGTCGCGCGGGTTCTATAGGTACTAGGCGGCGCTAGGGTGATGATTGCACCCGGGCACTACGTAATCGAGAGACGGTATTGTGCCTGATTTTCAATTGGTCTGAATATGGTCAAAATCTTCGCGTTCCATAAGTTTGTAGCCTAAGTAAACCAGGAAACTACAAAGCTATAATTTTTTAGTTAATTTATTTTTCAACTTTATTTAGAGCTCAATACACTTATTTTGTTGGCCTTTAAACATTTCTATACCAGCTATTTTTTTCTTTAAACTCTTAGAAAATGCATAGACCACTTTCATAAAAATTTTGAACTCGATAAGTGCTTTTTCTAGCTTCGGAAATAGATAAAAGTCTGATGAAGACGAGACTAGATAATATGAATAAGGTAAGAATTCTAAATTATACTGATGAAACAAAATTTTTCTTCTCAATGATCATGGCCATTTTTCTTTAATTTGTCCTCTGAAACATCGCAGCAGATTTCACTATTAAGCAGAGTTTATATTTACGCCTTTTTTTAGTAATCCACCGTAATTACATCCCGCGAACCTAAAAAAGCAAAGACCATTACTTTTCCAACACGCAAAACTGCTTCTACCTTTTTGGAACATTTTACCCAAGCGCAAAAAACACTGCCATTTGGCCGCGAACTTTGTTCTGCACCGGCCTTCGGCCGGGAGTTTGTGATAGGGCTTCTGACAGTGACTATGGCTGGGCATTTTACCCAAGCGCAAAAAACGCGCGGCCTTCGGCCGCTAACTCTGTTGTACACCGGCCTTCGGCCGGGGGTTTGTAATAGGGCTTTCGACTGTGGCTATGGCTGGGCATTTTACCCAAGCGTGAAAAACGCGCGGCCTTCGGCCGGGGGTTTGTGATAGGGCTTCTGACTGTGACTATGGCTGGGCATTTTACCCAAGCGCAAAAAACGCGAACTTTATTCTACACCGGCCTTTTTGCTAAACCTTTCTTCTTCAAGTTCTTCATTGCAGTGATTATGTTTATTATTAAGATTAAGATACTCGATTTTTTTTTTCATGTTATAAAATACGAGTATCTAGTCACGATTTGTTTGAAGGGATCGCGTGGGGAACGTAACGAATGCATAAAATTTTATTCTATTAATATAGCTATACATTGAATAATGTAGCTTTAACATGAGAGTAATTTAAAAAAAAATAATAAAAAAGAACAACCGACCTTAAAATCATAAAAAAGTTTCCATTAAATTAAAAGCAAAACATAACATCGTATGTGCTACCTTCTGATCAGTTTGAAGGCGGTCAAGTTAGTGCTGTGTTACTTAAAGCCGTATCTGAAAGAAGTATCTGAAAATCCAGTTAAAATCTTTATGATTTAAACGGCTTGAATCGAATCGAAATCGAAAGGTCGAATTGAGAAACATCCTCCTTTTTTTGAAGTCGGTTAAAAATGTATGACATTCCGATATAAATTAGGCTACGAACTTTTCAAACGTCCCTAGTATATAATGTTAGGAGCAAACAGGAAAGGCGCCATAATTGGATCTCGCTCCATTCTAAAATTTACCTCGGTCCGGCGCTGATTCCATACATATAAATAGCTACGTAATTAATATTATCATACTCGTTATAATATTACGCAGAGATGGATCTATTTTTATATTTTAATATAACAAGCTGACCTTTTCAATATTAAACTCGTAATATTGTGTTACTTGTTAATGTCAAGAGTTTATGTAATAAGACCGTAATAATTATGACCTTTAGATATACGAATAATCACCATTATAAAGATTTTCATTAATATTCGGAGCTTGCGTATGACTACAGTCATGCCTAATGGAACTTTGGTGAGGTCGAATACAGAAGTTTGTCTAAACGAAAATAATTATGCCTGTCCACTACATAGCATAGTTGTATGCATGGTAGAAGTTTTCCTCTGAACTAGTTCTATCTCAAAGAAACCTTTTATTTTTATGACTTATGTACACTTCTTCCCTACCATACCATTAATCTGTTTTTACAAGAAATAATACCATTATACAAAGAGCCTGTGCTAACGGCGGCATTTCCATTATTTTTTTTTATATAAAAGAACACTTATTGTGTCATGAATATAATATTTTAGAATTTAAACTATCGTGAGTGTTATTCATATTAATTGATTATGAAACACGGCTAAAACTCACGTGATATTACGTCGGAGTATGCCCGACTAGTTTCGAACCCATACGGGGCCCTTAGTCATGAGCTGGTTCTTGCATCGCGGCACGATCCAAACTGCGAAGCGGCGGCGCGACGCGCTGCTGCACGCATTGCGCGCGCGGAGAGGGGTTGAGTGGTGGGGAGTGAAGGTTCCGTTACACTCTCCGACGGTTCATTAATGTCATCTTCATTAGACTCGTCTTCTTGTAAGCAAACCGAACTAATGCTATCTTGTTCCAAGTTTGTTGTATGTGACAATGAAAGAAATAGCGGTTTCCACGCTGTGGGCAGCAACCATCCATGATCCCGATTAAAATTCGGGTGACGACTAATTTCTATCGCTTCACGTATCTTACGAGGTACTAGAAACTTTTCCCTTGACAATACAGAAGCCTTATCAAAACGGATATAATGAGTCGTACCCGAAGCTAGAACATGCTCGGCTATTGCTGAACCGTCCGTGTCCACATTCTTCATGCTCCGTATGAACCCTATATTGAGTGCGAACTAAGAGTAGTGAGACAGGCGCTGGAGAACAATGGCTATAGTTGGCGTCAGAGTTCCAGATGGGCACAAACAACAACTAGGCGGAAACCGTCCTGTGTGAACCGGTCACCAGTGTACTTAACATATGTGAAGGGCGTGACGGACAAAATCAGCCACTATCTCCAACGGAGATTTGACATAGTGACGCGGTTTCGTCCACCTGCATTGGTGAAGAGTATACTGCGATCGCCTAAGGATAGGGATCCGCTGAACGTGCCCGGGGTGTACAAGATTCCGTGTGACTGTGGTAGGTCATACATCGGTGAGACTCGCCGTAACATCACCACAAGAGTAAAAGAACACATACGGAGCATGAAGAATGTGGACACGGACGGTTCAGCAATAGCCGAGCATGTTCTAGCTTCGGGTACGACTCATTATATCCGTTTTGATAAGGCTTCTGTATTGTCAAGGGAAAAGTTTCTAGTACCTCGTAAGATACGTGAAGCGATAGAAATTAGTCGTCACCCGAATTTTAATCGGGATCATGGATGGTTGCTGCCCACAGCGTGGAAACCGCTATTTCTTTCATTGTCACATACAACAAACTTGGAACAAGATAGCATTAGTTCGGTTTGCTTACAAGAAGACGAGTCTAATGAAGATGACATTAATGAACCGTCGGAGAGTGTAACGGAACCTTCACTCCCCACCACTCAACCCCTCTCCGCGCGCGCAATGCGTGCAGCAGCGCGTCGCGCCGCCGCTTCGCAGTTTGGATCGTGCCGCGATGCAAGAACCAGCTCATGACTAAGGGCCCCGTATGGGTTCGAAACTAGTCGGGCATACTCCGACGTAATATCACGTGAGTTTTAGCCGTGTTTCATAATCAATTAATATGAATATAATAGTTACATACATACATATACATACATGCATATGCCGTCACGACACTTTTTGGTAAAATGATGTGTTCTGTAAAGTCGTACAACATTATTTTACTATAACATCAATAGTTTTTGCAGCGCACGCAAAGTAAACAATATTTCAGGTAATTTTTTACACCTTGGGTTACATTATTGGATCTTTATGAAGGATGTCTATTTTTTTATAAATATAATTTAACATATAGCACTCGAGGACAGTGTAACATCCCAACAGTGAAATTTTTCTAATCGGTTCAGTAGTTACAGAGCCTATTCAATGCATACAAACAAACTACTAACAAACAAGATTGTTTCCTCATTGTAATATTAGTATCGAAGTATAGTTTAGTCTAGCAGTGACCATAGGTATCTATAGAATGTCAAACCAGTTCGTATTAGTTGTTTGTTCTAAAATATCCCCCGAGATGCCTAGTCTCAAGATAAGTTAGGCCGAAATTCGGTCAAGGCATTATGGCAGCGTGAATCAGCTTTTCAAACTATGGGAGTTATTAGCTTTAAACGATGTGGTTGATCGGGTAACTTTGGTGGCAACTTGGAAAGTTTTAAGCGCTTTCAGCGGTTACTTGATGGTGGTGCCGTTAAGTGCTGGTTTGTTAATAAATTGTTAACTATCGCTGGGTTTAACGGCTTAGTGTCAACTTTAATACAACTTGATTAAAAATGGTTTATCTCGTGTGAACTTTTGCGTTCGTATTATTGTAGGTTTTGTTATTTTTTTTTCATACAAACGAACATATTTTAAGTGGGAACTCTTAATCACGACATTTTATATCAAACTAGAATCTCTATAGCTCAAAGCTTAACTTAAGAGCGGTCGGACTCATCACTGAGGGGTGGTGGTTCGATCCCCGCTCCGTTGGTCTATTGTCGTACCCACTCCTAATACAGTCTTACCCGACTAGTTGGAGGGGAATGGGAGTATTGGTCATATTTAAAACATATGGCAAATATTCTTAAAAAAAAAAAACTATGGTACTAATATATTACAATAAACGCGAAAGTTTATATAGATGTTTGTTACTCTTTAACTACTGAACCGATTTGGCTGAAATTTGGAATGGAAATAGATTTTACTCTGGATTAACACTTAGGTTACTTTTCATCCCGGAAAAATCCATGGTCAAAAACATCATTCATCACGCTATCAGTTGTTAATAACCGCTAATACTTGCATATGATTGACGGTCAAGTAGTTAAGGTGTGAAAAGGCAATAACTAAACAAACATTTGCATTATTTTACGTACCTAGGTAACTTACATTAAGTAGTTTTACCTATCACAAATAACCTAGTTTGATTATACTATATGGGAAAACGTACCGGTTTTACGTGTCTTTCTTGCACTTATTTAGTGCAAGTCCTTTTATTAACCACATAGGTTTGCTACCTTATGCATACATGCAGCAGAAGAAGAAACAAGAGGTGAACTTTTGAACATATCCCAAAGTTAAAGTGAAGACAATGCGACGGCGCAAATTCTGTTATTCCGTGAGCGTCATAATAACCCATTCAAAATAATGAACAGCAGCGTTCATTAAAAATAACACCCTAAAGTAAAACAAATTTCAACAGACTGTTATTGTTGCGTACAAGTTTTTAAAACTCTCGTTAAATTCGACAAGGTTTCTATAGAAAAATGAGGACTTGCCAAATTCAATACCATCCCTTGATGGACGGCCAACGTACCGTATCTAAGATGCCTCTCGCGAAATTTGCGACAGAACTTGGCCCGTTAACATAATTCTCTTGTCTGGCTTGCCAAGAAGCATAATCTGCTAAATTTCTTTTGTTGTCTATTCATAATACAAGTCAAGTGATAAAACTTTCGTTAAAAGTTGCCAAAGCACTCTACGATTTATAAAACTTCTTGCTTTTATAAATTATTCGCTTGTCCCGGTAAAGAACTATTTTTAATTTATTTATACTCACGACGTTACGTACGTAGAGTAGTACGGAGAGGGTATAGTTATGAGTTTGGTGTGAGTGAATGTTTGTACAAACAAATCTCTAAAACTACTAGTCTGATTTTCATGCTGTTTTCAGTGATAGGTTCCAGTTTGTAATTTGACAGGTGTTACATTGAAAACTCAACAGAGGAGCTGCAGAAAGCATTGGTTTGTGCAAAACCAAAATTACTGATTTTGATGCGGTTCACAGTGATAGTTTCGGGTTTTATTGGTGTATGTTCTGGTTTAATGGTGTATTATTCTTCATTACCTAATGAAAGTTTCATCTTAGGGATTATTAACTCAGTAATTTACCTGTGGGTAGTCCCCGTATTTAGTTTGATAGTCGAACACGTAGAGGTAGGAGTTTCTTCTCAGCGCGGAGTGAGTGTCAGCTGTCAGGACCGTCGGCGCCACCACCTGAGCGTCGCTGAGGGCTTCTAGCGTCTCGTCTCTGTTGGAAGTATTATGATTATGTCGTTTAATTTTCGCTTTTCTTATTAAATGTTATTATTAGGTTATCTTAATTTATTAAAGAATACGGGGATAAAATCAGTCTATTTTACTTGCTAACGTAGTTAACATTTAGCGGTTTAGCCCCGAAAAAGTAACAAACACTTTTCTATTCATGGTAAATGTACTTAGGTATGGACTAGATACCAGCTTAGTTCTCGTTTTCGTGGAAGAACGGGGATAAAATACAGCTTTACATTGGTGAAAGACTTTTTAAAATTGACTTAAGGGTTTAGGCGTGAAAGCGTAAGTAACATACTTACATTAACATTTGCTAAATGCGTCTAGGATTTACGTCTTACCATCAGGTACTATTGTAGACAAGGGCTAATTTGTACAGAATAAAAAAAAACATCTTGTCTCTGTTGGAAATATTATGATAATATCATTTAATTTTTGCTTTCCGTATGAAATATTATTCGAAAAATTATGACTAATGTAATGAAATTTCGTGTAACGTTGTTTGTGATGGCATACCCCCGAAACGGCAAAGCGGGTTTGCGAGCCTATTCGTACATTAAAACTTAATACTTGACTCTGTAACAATCACTATCTAACTCTGATGATAATGCCTCAAAGCCGATTTCGGCTATAGCGACGCTTCTGACTCCTCAAGTCTGGGTAAGGAACTCGGATGAATAGTTCTCTGGTGTGCTTTTCATTGACCAAATAATGTACCCTATTTTGGCCTTAAAAGTACGACTACATAGGGCACAAGTTAGCACACCATCACAGTAATTGTATGGAATTGCGGCAGGTGGACGAAGCTTAAGATCATCAAACTCTACTATGTTAATGACCGATTGACGGCTCAACATGCTTCCGGAATAATACTGTAAAATACTTTACAACTAGCTGAGAATATCTTGGGAGAACTCGTACTTAAAACCTAATGATCGGAAGTTACTAAGCCAGTACTATTGAGGCAGTTTACTTACCTAATATTAATAGGATGTTGGACAGGCCTTTCCCAGTCTGTGTATTCATTTATAATAGTAGCCAGTATCTCCGACAAATGGTAGGTATACGTGTTTCGTACGAACGACTTGAGTATCTTGGATCTCCTGTCCGCTTCGATGCCGTACTGCACGTCGTCGCCGCTGAAGGCAAAGTAGGCTTCTGCTTTTGTAACGCCCAGCATTATATCGTACCTGGTGTGGAAGACTTGCGTTAATTACTGATTGTGATTTATGACATTACCTATAGGCGCGTATGGAACCCTCGTAACTTTAGTTTTAAGTTTTCGACTATTATTACCACCATTAAATTAAATTAAATTATGACATAATCTTGACCTTTCAAAGTGCTTGTAAATTAAACCTAATTGAAATAAATGAATTTTGACTTTTGACTTATAAAAAAGATTAATAGAATGCAAATTTTTACGACCCACTTAAGACAATATAAGTTCAAAGTGTTTATTAAACGAAAGTTTTTAGGAAAGTCTTAGTATAGTGTTAATGATTATATGAATGACAAAAAAGCTTGGTGTTGAACTGTATTATACGACTGTATGCTTAGTTTTAAATAAGTTTATAAAATGGTGGTAAACAAAAAAATAAATAAACCTTGGCTGAGTTTGTTGTGGGCTCTTCTCGAGCCAAGGCGCATTTGGAGCCCTCGTAACTTTAATTTTTAGTTTTCAACTATTATTTATTATTATTAATCCTGAATTTTCAAAAGTGCTTGTAAACTAAGCCTAATTGAAATAAATGAATTTTGAATAGTTTAAGATCCGAATTAGAAATGACCTTCACCTATTTATTCAATGAAAGGGTTATAAATCACTCAAAAATATATTGTGAGTGGGATCTCTTAAAAACACATGGCCAAACTATCACTAAACATTATCAACTTGTATCTATCTTCTAATACAACTCGCACAATATCATTAACAGTCCACGCTCACAGATGGGTCTCTACCAAGGGGCCGAATCTTCAGTACAAAGACTTTTGGACATGAGATTGCTGAAATAGGTACATACAGACAATAGGTAAATATAGACAGTAAGCGTACATTAATTTTAACTAATGTCTACATAGCCATTTGGACTAGTGGTGTATTACCAAGGTATGATTCAAGCTTGGATCCCGGGTAACATTAGAAAAACATTTTTGTATTTTTTGTTTTTCTCTCAAATATTTTAAAAGTAAGTGTTTTGTTAAACCTCGATAAAAAATTATTTAAATAAAAAATGCCGACTTTAATACAAAAATATTTCGTACTAGCGGACGCCCGCGATTTCGTCTGCGTGGAATTCAGTTTTTTTTTTTTTTTTATTCTTTACAAGTTAGCCCTTGACTACAATCTCACCTGATGGTAAGTGATGATGCAGTCTAAGATGGAAGCGGGCTAACTTGTTAGGAGGAGGATGAAAATCGACACCCAAGTTTTTTACAAATGCCGCGGGAACCATGGATTTTTCCGGGATGAAAAGTAGCCTATGTGTTAATCCAGAGTAAAATCTATCTCCATTTAAAATTTCAGCCAAATCACTTCAGTAGCCGCAGCGTAAAAGAGGAACAAACATACTTACACACTTCCACACTTACACACAAACTTCGCCTTTATAATATTAGTGTGATGCGGAAATAGTGTCGCTGCTATGTCCAACGTGTCCCTGCATGTAGATTCACTTCTCCTTGGTATATATTCTTTGGTCTCTACTATGCTATTTATACAAGACTTCTTACTTAGTAAGCTGTGCAATGGCGCTCTTCCTCATGAGAACAGCATTGATGATGTTGACGGCAGTGGCGCCCTTGCCCAGTGGAGCACGCGCCACCTGCCACTCGTAGCCCGGCTCCGGGTTCATGAGCATGTCTCCAGTGTCTGCATCAGGGAGGAAATATGATCAAAAAGATGTATAAGATTCGACGGCCTCCGTAGCGCAGTGGTATGCGCGGTGGATATACGAAACGGAGATCCTGGGCTCGATCCCCAGCTGGACAGATTGAGATTTTCTTAAATGGTCCAGGCCTGGCTGGTCTTACCGGCAAAGACGTACCGCCAAGCGATTTAGCGTTCCGATGTCATGTAGAAACCGAAAGGAGTGTGGATTTTCATCCTCCTCCTAACAAGTTAGCCCGCTTCCATCTTAGACTGCGTCATCACTTACCATCAGGTGAGATTGTAGTCAAGGGCTAACTTGTCAAGAACAAAAAAAAAGATAAGTCGTAACACTGTTCCTACACTAGTGTTAAGTACAATATCATGAAAATTAATGTAAATTTTGTCTATTTGTTACGTTTTCACGACTAAACTGCTGAGCCGAGTTTGATTAATTTTGTTATGTTGATAAATTGGACCTAGAAGAAAAATTTGGGCTAGTTTTTGCAGCAAAACTCATCGTCATCATTAACCCATATACGTATAAGATCCGTATTGAATCTGAATCACTGCTGAGCTTGAGTCTCCTCTCATAATGAGAGGGGTTAGGCCTTTTGTCCACCACGCTGGAACCCACTTAATGCGGATTGGCAGACTTCACACACGCAGAGAATTAAGAATATACAAAACTTAAAACAGATAATTCTTACGAAAGTTATTAATAATTATCTGGTTGTTACGTTATAAGCTTTTTCTCATAGTTTAAAATGTTTTCTTATTTCGCTTTTAGGTTAACAAATATTTAAAGGTATATTAAATAATTAAACCTTATGATAAATTAAAATAGTACACAGATATCTTTAATCGTCAAATTTAAAGAAATCTGAATAGACTAAAATAGTTACACATATAAAAGTAACGGTACAATATTTATTATTATTATATTAATTTAGTGTTCGGAGATGTCATATAACAGGTAGTAGAGAATATAAAAATAAAATGAGTAAAAGACAGGAGCATTCCATGAAAGTAATTGCTTTGGGAGGCAAAAAGCCATTGCGAGTAGAAAATCAAACGGATTCCTCGTGCCATCGACATCAGGTAAAACAACGATGACAAAGGGAATGAGATGAAAACACTTGGTAGTATGTTTAATATATTGTAGGTAAGGAGGGTCGAGGATGAATAAAAGGACGAGTCATTCTGTGAGAAAAGATCATCATTATCATCCTATGTTAACGCATGTGTTTCATCATTCATCATTCTCAACCCATATTCGGCTTACTGCTGAACACGAGTCTCCTCTCAGAATGAGAGGGGTTAGGCCATTAGTCCACCACGCTGGCCCAATGATGGATTGGCAGACTTCACACACGCAGTGAATTAAGAAAATTCTCTGCTATGCAGGTTTTCTCACGATGTTTTCCTTTACCGTTTGAGACACGTGATATTTAATTTCTTAAAATGCACACAACTGAAAAGTTGGAGGTGCATGCCCCGGACCGGTTTCAGACTCACACCCTCCGGAATCGGAGGCAGAGGTCATATCCACTGGGCTATCATGGGTCTATCGGGTGTGTTTCATATAGGAGAGAGAATTTGGAGTTTAGACCCATCACGCTACTCCAATGCGGTTTAGTGGGCAGGAGTGATAATGTTAAATTCCTCAACGTCCACTATCAGATGTTAATGATAATATCCGGGACCGACAGCTTAACGTGTTTTCCGAAGCACGTGGGTGCAGCAAAACCAACTTCCCTACTACGGGCTGAGAATTTTTACTGAACATTTCGTAGATAAAAAAAAGAAGAGCTCTGGCAGTTTTTTTTTATTGGATTTGATTGATTTACATAATATTATCATAGTTCATAATATTTGCCAACATTAATCCAGTCCCACAGATAATCCACCCATCAACATTACACAGATAGTCACCAATCAGCAAGGGATTTAAACTTAAATTAAACTTAAACATCAATGAAAGGAATCTGCCAGTCATAGAATCACTTGTCTATTTTCTTGCAAGCCAAGCATCTTTGCGTGCAAACTGATAATTTAAATTAACTAAGTATAGAATATCAAATTAAATTTTCTTTTATTGTCTGTAAAGTAAAATAAGAGTGAAAAATATAGAGTCGCTAGCTAAATAATTATAAAATTTAAAGCAAAGGACAGCACAGGTAAATGGGCCTTTATTATTTACAATTTATAAGCAGGTCGACTGTATTTTTTACGGATTTTCCAGAATTGTTGGAATCCGTATTAATTAGATAATTTTTTTTTACGTGTCGCTCCATTGTCTACAAATTAAACATAGACAATGCAGTAAAAGTGTACAAAACAGCCAATAAAAACACCAGGAATTGAATTCATATCCGGTGTAAGCTGTCAATGTCATGTAATATTGTCAAATGTCAATAAGACACAAGGTAAAAAGAATCATTAAATCGTAGACAGAGAAGCATTAAAGAAAAAAATATCCTCAAATTGCTTTAAAAACGTCATAAACGAACGCTACTACGCAAAAATCACTGACAATCTGTCAGGGTGTGAACTACAAGCATGTTGCCATGATGAAAAATTTTAATTAATGTTGTCAGCTACTGAAAAAAATGCGGGTTACAATTTTTTTTTAAATTCAGGTTTTAAGCCATATATTTTATGTTATTTAATGATAAAAATAAATTGTTCTGCTTAGTGGACACTCGGAATAAAGGCCAAGCCTCCATACAAAATTGGGACATGTCCTTTGACGTCTATTAATAGTTAATCCTTAAACAAAACACGGTGAAATACTTCTAATCTTTTCCACGTAACAAGACCTATTTGGAACTCATATAAACTTTCAGGGTCCTAATTGTATTTGACGAAGACAGGAGGCCTCAGTATAAAATCAAAAGGATTCCTCGGTTCCTCAGATACTGTACAATATTGAGGACACGGGGGAATGAGATGAGAAAACTTTGCGGGATAATTTAATAACGGATCTCGGACGGAAGGTTTGTCAAACGGGAAATTCCGGGATCACAATTGAAGAGTTGACGAAAGTCTAAAGTTTATAAACGAAAGTATTACAAGTATGAACCACGCGTTTAAAAGGAAATGAACAAATAGCAATTTCTTTATGATATTATAAAGAAAAGTTCAGTTGAAGGGTTTGAGGGAAGGGTTATATTCAGCACCCACTAGAGACGTCTGACGAGTTGGGTAAAATTGTCTATTCATTATACATCTTTGAGGTATTTGCATTTGTTAGCATACTGATACCACAAAGCTAAAGTAACGTTTACAGCGAATGAAAAATACAATTTTACTTAAAAACAAAATACCCATTACATTTTGAGTTTCGACTCATATAGTTTATAATTTTAGGAAAATTGATTAGAAAGAGCGTTTGATTTTCTCGTATATTGCTTTAATTAGTTTCTCTTAATGTACATTTAGCCACTAGCTTATTGCAGGCAATATCTCCGTCATAAATGGGAATGTACGAAAAGAATTTTTTGATAAAACAATTCAACCGTAAGAAAATAAATACATATTGTATAGCATAGATATAAATTATAAGATTTTGTATTTATTTGTCTTGTCAATACCTTTGAAGAAAAGTTTGTTTAAGATACTTCCACGTTTTAATGAAGACTGTATCACAATTTATCATTAAGTTTAAAAACAGTAAGTGGAAAAAGAAACGGAGCCACATTGTTTTATACTATTTAAAGATACAGGTAATGTTTAAGCTAATAAAGTAAATTATCCGGTTTTATTTCCATTTTGAATCCGTACTGGAACAATCTGATAAATTCCATTAGCCTATTCAATACCAGATAATTCCGCGGCATTTACAACAAACTTGCACGGCGGAGACTCAACAGAATTATCTTGTGTATCGCAGTATTCCAGTCACGGCGGTGTTCGTGCAAGTTGCGAATTTACCCCAACTTGTTCCACTGTTTGTCCTTCATCCACAGTTTGCCTACTGGACATTCACACCCGTACTGTACCTCCCTTATATTGTCAAACATTTACCGCTTTGAATTTAACATGAATGGTGCGGGTACTTTGACTGTAGCGTTTGCTCTTTTAGACGACGGCAACGGGTTTAAAAAATAAAATTACCTATTTGGCACAGTTGTTGCACCAATTTGGAAATAGTTAATGTGGTTAGTAACAATAGTATTTGTCATCTTTCAAGATAGCGCAGTTATTTATGTACCTATCCCTAAATAATTTTATTTTGTGACATATTTTTAGAACGTTGCTTAAATTTGGAATAATTTCAACTTTAATTTGACGTCCATTGATCTATTTATCTTATTTTTGACAATTGGTTTTTTAGATTCTTACTGTCTCTATCAAACAGATAAACATTCAATATGTATGCACCTGAAAGGATGCTTAAAAATCAAAATCAAATTTATTTAGCTGGAAAATCTTTCAAAAATATTTGGAAATTATATGTGAGTTGTTGCTCTATCTTATGTGTTACAAAAAGTTATATAAAACTATTCTTGTCATTATAATTAATTTAATGATGACCTATTCTAATCTACATACATAAGGAAATATTGAAAACCGCTTGACGTACAAAGATTAAATCTGTCAGGAAGGTAGATGTCATCTAAGTACAGATTTTGCCAGAGGGTCAGAAGGTTTAAGGGCGGACAAAACCGCGGACGCCCATTAGTTAGCTTACCAATAACAACTCCATCGACACTTGGACCGAAAGCGTAAGAAAAGTCAGGTGCTTGGACCGGTGCGGAGAGAAGTGCTTCTAGCGGGCGCTCTCTCAAACACCGCAGCAGCGCTGGAGGTGTGAGGTCTAAGAAAAAAATAACAATATTAGTAATTAACTGTCAATCCAAATGGCTCTTAAGCTTCATTCATTAATGGCGTAATAGCTAACTTGGTGTCTATCGGAGGATAAAGTAAAAAAAAAATAGTGGAGTTTTTTGTTACAGACGTTCATCCATGGAAGTATAACCAGAATGCTCGTTTCTGCCATCAAACAACACGGCAGGCTCGATAGACTTGGGACAAGCCAACATAAATCAGGTACGAATTCTTCGATCTTAGTTTTCTGAATTGAATAGCGAATCATAGACGTATTCAATTTTAATTTTAGCAGTAAAGTTACTGCGAAGTACTTCAATCATGTTTATTTTGACCCCAAGCAGCTATACCTACTGTGTTCCAGCTTGTACATAAATATGTATTCTGTGGTTCTAATTAAAAGGACGTATTTACCGGTGTAATTATAAGTACATGAACCTCAACAACTACTGCTCGGGTGGATGGGTACAGGGCGAGATGTTTTAGCGTGTATTCCTAAAATGCCCTGCGATTTGTTGCTCTGTTTATAGGAAATGTTTTCTACATACAATAAAATTGGTTTATTTTCTTGATGGTCCGCATATTATTATTAATATAAAAATATGATGTAATGTCTCACCAGGGGAACAGTTGGCGTGAGTGGCGACCATCTCCGCGTATTTGTTCGGATCTGCCACCAACGACCAGGGGCTCAAGCCTGATCCTGACATCAATACGGCGCGGTGGAACAGGAGACCTGTTGATCAAAATAATTATACTGTTTACCAACGTAAGTAACATAATGTTATTTTTGTTTAGCCTATTACTTGACAATAAATAATAACTATTTTCAAACTGCGGCAAGCATTTGGGCATTGTTCTTACCTTACCGACAATGATAAAAGGGACCTTGATGAAAACTTATGCTACTATTTATTCAGGAAAAGTGATAAAGTTAAGGGATATATGGATCATGGAGACGTATATGAAAAACAGAATGTGACACGAAAGACGCTTTGGGCATTTCGTTAGTAGAGTATAATATATAAGCAACTTATTAAATAATATAATATTATAGTCCTAAATAGTATAGAGCATACTTTTTATCTCGATATCTCAACAGAAACAGAATTTATGTATGTGAAACAGCGAGGAATAGTCACTAATAGAGATTGGCAATGTCATCAAAGTATGCACATCAGTAATAACCGGGGCATAAGCTTCAAAATGTAATTTCGAGCAATAAATAATATCGAAGTGATTAATGGAACCGCTTTGAATGGTCAAAATTTGCAACTGAATTTCATTCAATTCTATCTACAGTATGAACGTTATACGAAAATATCTTTCATAATTATTTCAACTAAGCATTTCATTTTAACATCTACTCGCATTGGAACAAGATACCAGGAATGCCAGACTTCATTTATTTTCTGATGAACAAACATAATAAAGTCATACATTAGTTATTATAATTATGAATATACTAGCGGACGCTCGCGACTTCGTCCTAGTGAAACTCGATGTAAACTTTCAACTACCCTACCCTTACCCTACCCCTACCCTACCCTACCGCTACCCTACCCCTATCCAAACCAACCCAACCCTACCCTACCCTACCCCTATCCAAACCAACCCAACCCTACCCTACCCTACCCCTTTATTTTTTTCTGTCATAAGAGCCATCTGACAACAACAAACACATGAAAAAAAATTGTGAAATCGGTCCAGCCGTTCGCGCGTGATGGCGTGACGAAGGGATAATGTATTGTGTATGGAAATCGTAAAAAGTATATGCTTAGGTAGCATTTAATAGGATGGTCGATTACCATCTTAATAAATGCTACATACTTTCATGATAATAAATGCAAAATAAAATAATAAAAATTAGTCTATTTGTTTGTTTTTTTTAATTCTTTCAACAATGAAACATTAACAGCAAATAATGTAGACTATATTATAACCCACGGAAAACCCACGGGTGAAACCGTGAAAACTTTCGCTAGCAAATAATATTCGTAACTAATAGTACATCTTGCTACAAATAGCATATAATAATTACCAAATCATCATCTGATTCCAAACAATCTAATCTTCTAGGCAATACAATTATCTCTCAAATTCTATCCCAAAATTAACAAACATGAGATTATGACTTAATTTCCATAAAATATCATACACCTATTTTGTGAAACAACGATTATTTTGATTAAAATGATATAATATTAATGATATTAAACACAATAACAAAAATGCCACGCTCGTATGAATTACAAATGACAGAGCAATTTGAGGTTTTATTAAAATAAACGATTTTTCGCCGTAATTATAAATAATTTTAATAAAAGCCGCACATCATATTTTAGCCAGATGCAGTGGTTACATAAATCAACTTTAAATTAATGTATTCTATTTTATTATTAAATTAAATTTTATGGAGCTATAAATATTATTAGGGTAATGGGCCAAAAAGTATAATATTACGAGGATAAAAGTGGACGTTATCAATTAAAGAAGTTCATCAGATTTGTAAGTTTGTTGAATAAATACTGTTATCTATATATCTATATCTATACTTATAATAAAACTGGTCGAATTCTATACATTTTTATTCGCAATTTGAGATTTTACTTATACCATTTGTAACAACAAACGTTGCCGTGGCATAACGGACGCCAACGCCATCTAGAATCTATACTTATAATACGAATTCTGTACATTTTGTACATTCTGTACATTAAAGATATTTTGAAAATTTTTCTTGTTGGACATTATATAATCGGTACTGAAGCTAATAGTAGATTGTTATACAAGGGGCTAAAAAGACCCATTATATACGAGGTATTTTTAGGGCCCGAGACGAAGGCGAGGGCCGCCTAAATAGAAACCGAGTTTATAATGGGTTTAGCCCCACGTGTTACACTCTGCTTTTCACTACGATTGCGAGAAAATAAAATAGTTTAGTACAATATTCAATGATTTATTTTAATTGAAAATTAAATGTACAAAGTCTACAGTTTTGGATATTAAGGGAGATGCTTTTACCCGGTTACATAATTTCCGACTACTTTGAAGATGAATAATGAATATATAAGGTAAACGTGGGAGATAATAGTTTAAAAAACTCCTTTCGTAAGTGAATCCATTCGTTGTTGTTTTCTTCACTTATTAAATTTTTCGTAGGTATCGTAGGTAAGTATTTAAGTAAATGCGTCTCGACTTTGACGGTAACAGATTAAAAATTTCATCCATCTCCAAATCAGGATCACCATTCTCACTAGACGAAGACAACAATAACAATTATTGTTGAAAAATATGTAAGTTACGGTCACAAATTTACAATGAATTTCGGAAAAAAATCAAGTGTGTATTATTCACGCCAATTGTTTTTTAAATTCTCGCTTTTTAATTTTATTTTTTTCACATGAGAAAAAGGCAAAGGTAGGTATTACACCGTAAAGGATGTCCCATGTCTTCAAATCTCGCTCTATTCGCAACTCAATAAAAATTAAATAAAAAAATAAACGCATTCCACAGACAAGAACGCTGCATTTCATTCCAATTTAAAGTTTTTTATTTATTTTTCAAAACAATCAGGGCCTTACCTATAATGATTCTATTTTCGAATAAAACCTCCTCCGTTTTATAGTAGGCTAGTACTTGGCTAGTACTCGTAACAGACAAGAATTAAAAAAACAAAATTACTTTAGCCCCTAGACGCTAATATGCTTGTTTAGCCCCGCTGTGGAGTGGTAATATGACAGTGTTTTTGAGCAAGAGTAGTGAAAATATATTTTTTTTTCGATTTTTTGTCTGTCTGCCCGTGTTTTTTTGTTATTCGGGCATCACACTGAAACTACTGAATGAATTCAAATATAACGTTTCACGGTTTAAGATCATATAAAGTACTAAAGTG
Source organism: Bicyclus anynana (assembly GCF_947172395.1). Lineage (NCBI taxonomy): Eukaryota > Metazoa > Arthropoda > Insecta > Lepidoptera > Nymphalidae > Bicyclus > Bicyclus anynana. The sequence goes on from NC_069086.1 coordinate 846,407, forward strand.
GTGGAATAGGGCTTGAAAGTTTATATTGATTTCCACGCGGAAGAAGTCGCGGGCGTCTGCTAGTTCCTTTCTATGGTCATCAAATTTTGCTATATTTCATTAAGAATCCTTAATACCTACTCGTATAGTGAAATTGTATACGTATCAATAATTTTCAAATCTTAGAAAGCTTTATTGCAAATGTTCGAATATTAGTTTTCTACAGACTTGTTTGTTGTTTGTAAGTTAAAGGTTTGGTAATAATTCAAACAGTAAACAAGATTTAGTCCTGAATATTGCTTGAAATTCCAGTTAAGATTTATATCAAATTCGTGAAACTGACTTTGAGGGTACTTTGCTTATTTTGTTGCAAGATATACTTGAGGTTAACTTCGATCTCACTTAAAGGTATGCTTTACATACCTTTAAGTAAGATCGAAGAATCGAGAATCGAACATTGAGACTAAAGATGAAACACAGTAGTTAAATATATGTAAAAAACATAGCACATGGGTATGAGTTAAGATGATGGAAATAGCTTTATAAAAGGTCGTGGTTAATATACCATTGATGAGTTCCTTAATGATAAAGATGCTTGGAGGCCGATGGATCAGCTTCCACCTTCACACAGGAAGTAAAACTATAAGAAAATGTAATTTTGTCATCAATTCTTTTAAAAGAGCAACTGTTGAGTTTCTTGCCGGTTTCTTCTCTGCAGAACCTGCCTTCCGAACCAGTGGCAGAATGTTTACAAATAGTCAACTGACGTGTCAAAAGCTTGTAAACTGAACCTACTTGAAATAAACGAATTTTGAATTTTAAAAGTTTTAGTGACATTAATGCCATGGGGATGGAAATCCATTTGGTGTCATTATACTGCGAAGTTAAAATGTTGAGGTCGAATGATTACTTGTACTATTATGTACTTTTACTTTGAAATAACCGACTTACGATTAACGAATGAGTTGCACGCAGATTGATAAGAGAAGACTAATTATTTTTTCTATAAACTATACTTTTATAGAAATTATTTCGGCGTAAAGTAGATGTAAGGAAATAGTAAGAGTTTCTAGGCGAAGCCACTGGTGTCTGCTAGTAAATAAGTTAAAATAATCCTAGCCAATTTAAATTCACTATAAACAAAATATATTCAGAGCGTTCAGCTTTCGCTATTCTTACTGTGGGAACTCAATTTGTTTGCCTGCTCGCTGCAGTCGCTATTTGTTGGCATTCAGCTTTTCAACATTACCTCCAGGACCTACATTAATAGGACTTTCGGTCGACATGGGCTTTGAAAGTCTAATTAAGCATGAAACATTTTAATTAAAACTTAGTTCGTTGGAAAACAGTTGGTGGGTTAGAGCAACATGCTACTATCATAGAAAAGAAAACAAATTTGCCACGAAACATAAATATTATTTAAAAATATTTATTTTGCAAACAGTAACTGTCATGATTTTTTTTTTATAAACTTTAGCCGTTTTTGTTTACTCCATGCCCATAGTAAATATAATTATTTAACAATTCATAAAATCCTCCTTATAATACATTGGTTTTTCCAAAATAAACTTGGACGGTGACACAAGTTTAGGAATATTGTAGATATAAAATTGTATATGTATAGCTTGGAAAGTTTGGCCGTAACATTCGATGGTCCGCGGGGGCCGGGAGGGGAAGAAGCGATGTCCCGCGCGCACGACTTCATACCCGCGTAGTCCATCCCTCTGCCCTTGCTTGCCCTTCCGTCGCCCAAATATTACGGGAGTGTCATAAACGATTTTGCCAAGCATCATTCGCGGATTCAGTGGTAATCTGCGACAAACTTTCATTAACTACAAAATTCTTCTTTATGAATTCCATGACCATAGTTAGTGTAATTATTATCGTGTTTTATTAAATTCTAATTATTTCATAAAATGTAGCCATTTTCACGGTAAGGGTTCGCCCTATTAATTAAGTTGAACTCGGTTCGGTAACTAATTGGATGGGAATAAGCAGCTGTGCTGACGTATTTTAATGTTCAAAGATTGTCGTACATTGCTGTGTATGCCGCAGAGATGCTTGCAAAAAGAAAAAGAAAATAAAAAGTTTAAACTTTATTTATTTATTTAAAAAAAAAAAAAAGATTTCTAACTTTACTTATTCTGTTAAAGGCAATAGTTCTCCACAAATTTTCCTTTTTAAAATGTTCCTTTTCGTCAACATTTTCGTTGGTATAAAAATTAACTGACACTGATATAAAACGTATATGAATCACACTAATATTAGTAGGCGTAGTTTGTGTGTAAGTGTGTATATTTGTTCCTCCTTTGCGGCTACTGTAGCGATTGGGAGATTTATCTCGGAAAAATCCATGGTTTCCGCGAGATTTGTGGAAAACTGAATTCCACGCGGACGAAGTCGCGGGCATCCGCTAGTAACATAATACTTTGAACTTTTACGTAAAGGCTTTTAGGAAACACCGCTCGCATTGCTAGAGAAAAATATCTTCGTTACAGCAGTAAGTACGCATAAGAAAAATGTTTAAGCGCAAAAAAACTGGAATACCCTTCCTCAGGCGGAGTATTTCTTTTATATCTGAGATTCTTAAGTATTCATAACTGTTAATCTCGGTCTAAAGAGCGGATCTCGCGTACAGACGAGCTTCTTACCAAACAAAACTAGTTGTACGGATGAAATGAAAATATTTTATGAGTGTGTTTCATTGTATGGAGTTTTACCCTAATGGAAGACCTTCCATTGTTGAAAAAAAACCTTCTTTTCAAAACCACTATAGTGCATTTAGTAAAGAAAGAAATTAATAAGAAAGAAAAATGTGTTTATTTCAAAATTATGCTACACATCAGATTAAGATCTCATATCATCACACAGTAATAATGCAGTAGTGGTTTTCAACAGAGAGATCCTGGGTTCGATCCCGATTCAATTTACGATTAAGCGACTTCGTCCGCGTGAAAGTCGATGTAAACTTTACCCTACCCTACCCCTACCCTACCCCAACCCTTACCCTACCCCAACTCTACCCCTACCTATTAAGGCTGCACACGCGACGGAAGCTTAAAAAATGGAGTAACTTCTCCCGTTTTTCTCACATTTTCCTTCTCTGCTCTCTGACTATTAATTGTAGCGTGATGAAAAGTATACTTTAAGCTGCCAAGGAGTATAAAGAACAATTGTACCAAGTTTCGTTAAAATTCGTCAAGTAGTTTTTGTTTCTATAACGAACATACAGACAGACAGACAAAAAATTTACTGATTACATTTTTGCCATCAGTATCTATCACTAATCATCCCTTATTAGTTATTTTAGAAATATATTTCATGTACAGAATTTACCTCTCTACAGATTTATTATAAGTATAGAAGTATTAATGATGAATCAAACATGATAATAGTATTATTAAGTTATTTCGATACTTAAATGTTAAGGTTGTCGCGTCGAAGTACATCGTTATCAAGTTTCCCCGTCTATGCATATATACGACTAGTGTGTACAAACAAACAGGCCTATGTAAACTGAGTCCACGATATTAGCTTACTCGAGATGTTTGTATATAGCACAGTTTATCCTAAACGCTCGTAGCTAATCCTTTGTTTGGCATCTTATTCGGATATGGTATAATCTGTCCTTAATGCCTCATTGTCCCAGTAGTTACCTACGGAAGGTACTAGATTCGAACCCTTGGTCAAGGCTTTGATGTTTGCTTAGCACAGTTTATTCTAAATGCTCGTAGCTCTAATCCTTTGTTTGGCATTTTATTCGGATATGGTATAATCTGTCCTTACTACCTCATTGTCCCAGTAGTTACCTGCGGAAGGTTCTGGATTCGAACCCTTGGTCAGAGGCTTTAAAGTTTGCTTAGCACAGTTTATCCTAAACGCTCGAAACTAATTCTTTGTTTAATATCTTATTTGGATATTATTTAATCTGTCCTTACTGACTTTTTGGCTACGGAAGGTTCTAGATTCGCATCCTTGACGAGATATTTGATGTTTGTACAGCATAATTTACCTTAAAAATCATCATCATTATCAGCCAATTTTAACGGTACACAACAGGGCCAGGCCTCCCTCCTTACAAGAACGTGGATTTGGAGCTAAACCCATCATGCTATTCTAATGCAGGTTGGCGGGCTTTATTCTAAACGTCGTAGATAATCTTTCGTTTGCTATATTATTCGGTTAAGGCATTTATCTATCTTTATTCCTCATTTAACCAGTAGTTAGCTACGGACCACAAGAAAGCCTGTTTTTGAGGCCTTTTGGTAGGTACTTTTGGGGATGTAAAAGTTCCAACGATATCAAAATACATCTGAATCAGTTTGGTACAATAAACAAACCGACGTATGTAGAAACTTGTATTTAAAGTATTTTGTTTAGTAACTATAGCTGACTGTGACGTCACCAAGGTCACAGTTGAAAATCATCGATGGGCATCGCTTTTTTGCAATGACCGGCTAATGCTGAGCTGTAATCCCTTTATTTGGTGTCACAGACAGTCATATAATATCTAAGATAGGATGTACTTTTTGTGCCACTAAAAATTAACAAACTATTTTATTTCTTCTTTCAAAACAGTAGGCCTTTTTTGGGTCGTTAAACACACGTTTCCTTGGCAATTGAACTCTCCTAAAATTGTATTAAAAAAACAAGGCAGTTTGAAATTACGCTTAAGTAAACTAAACCGCTGATCCCTTTCCTGTTATTCTTATGGATTTATTTAACCTTTCCCGAATGGGGAAAATAAAATAATATTATGTTTTAGAAGTTATAATTTGCTTAGGGTAGAATGAAATGAATCGATATGTTATAGTTTGTTTGTTTAGGTATATGTAGTCAAGTGAGTGTTGGTATGAATAGTGGTCGTGTTGCTACAGTTGTTACTAGTCGATTGTAGTCATGTTCTGAAGATGTTCTGGATACCAACGTAGTTTTGACGGCCCCCGTGGTTGGTCCAGGTCTGGCTGGTGGGAGGCTTTAGCCGTGACGAGTTACCACTGTTAGGGTGGTAGCTCGTCACGGCACGGCACGCACCAAGCGATTAAGCGTTCCGGTACGATATCATGTGGAAACCGAAAGAGGTGTGGATTTTCATTATCCATATAACATGTTAGCCCGCTTCTATCTTAGATTACATCATCATTCACTAGGTGATATTTTATTTAAGGGTTAACTTGTAATAAAAAAATACTTAAGGTGTTTTTCAGATAGCATGGGTATGGATGACAGTTGCCTTATGACGTTCATAATACGTACTATTATCGTGAATCGCGGCAAACTTTCAAGAGTGAAACGAACTGTCACCGCACCCATGCTATCTGAAAAACACTATAATGTATAAAAATGTACTACCTACCTACTTTCTACTATTCTAAATGCGAAAGTAAGTTTGTCTGTCTGTTATATTTCACGCTTTAACCACTGAACCGATTTTACCCCAGAAAAATGCATCGTTCTCATGGGATTTGTAAAGAAATCATGCAATCAGAGTCGCGGGTGTCCGCTAGCTGCACTATGTGTGCAGCTAGCGGACACCCGCACCTCAATAGTCTCAATAGCTCAACGGCGAAGCGGTCGGACTCATCACCGAGGGGTGGTGGTTCGAGCCCCACTCCGTTGGACTATTTTCGTCTTGTCGCCCCACTCCGTTGGAATACAGTCTTCCTATGCATAATAGCAGACAATCTAACTGCTTCATTAGTAGAGCACGAGTTCCTGGTTTAGAGTCCGAAGGAAGGAAATACTGAGCTTTCCTTTCTCCGAAGAATAAACTTTTTTTTCTATTTTTATAGTCGAAGATCTTACCTTCTGGTACTGCAAGTGAAGTGAGCAGGAAGTGTACGCAAGCGGCCCCCGTGCCGTGCCCCATCAGCGTGACGTTGGTGGGGTCGCCCCCAAACACCGCCACGTTCTCCTTGATCCAGTGCAACGCGGCTATCTGATCCATCAGCCCGTAGTTTGCTGGGGATCGCGGGAAGTCGTCCGACCGAGGGTTGAGGAAACCTGCCAACAATGTTGCTTTGTTAAATTCTAAACAAAACGATTACCTTACTAAATAGTTTGTAAAAAACATCGTAAATGGAAAACCTTTCTCTCTTTCAAGACACTTTTTATAGGGTCAAATAATTTAAATCTATTAATTTTCGACGGCCTTCGTGGCGCAGTGGTAAGCGCGGTGGATTTACAAGACGGAGGTCCCTGGGTTCGATCCCCGGCTGGGCCGATTGAGGTTTTCTTAATTGGTCCAGGTCTGGCTGGTGGGAGGCTTCGGCTGTGGGAAGTTACCACCCTACCGACAAAGAACCTTTTCGGTTTCTACACGACATCGTACCGCCAAGCGATTTAGCGTTCCGGTACGATGTCGTGTAGAAACCGAAAAGGGTGTGGATTTTCATTCTCCTCTTAACAAGTTAACCCATTTCCATCTTAGATTGCATCGTCACTTACCATCAGGTGAGATTGCAGTCAAGAGCTAACTTGTAAAAAATAAAAAAAAATTAAAAAATTAAAATATAAATTGTGTTCACACTACTAGATACAGACACACATTTGGAAAAATATTGTTTTATTACATATTTTTTTTCGGCAAGCCGCTCACTTGATGTTAAGTGTTTACCGCCGCCCTGGAACAACTGCAACGACAATGATGCATTGCCGGCCTAAAGTACTTGAATACGTACAAGAATATATAGTAAGACTAGTGAACGCCCGCGACTTCGTCCGCGTGAAATTTAGTTTTTCACAAATTCCTCGGGAACCGTAGATTTTTCCGGGATGAAAAGTAGCCTATGTGTTAATACAGAGTAAAATCTATTTCCATTCCAAATTTCAGCTAAATCGGTTTAGTAGTAGCGCCGTTAAAGAGTAACAAACATCCATACAAACTTTCGCGTTTATAATATTAGTAGGATCTGAAATGGTCGGATGAAATTTACGACTGTCTTACAAAAAAGTCTTACTTGTATTGAATTTACTGGAGAAAATTTGTAATTTGCATCAAGAACTTGCCTTATAGTATAATACTACCGTTTATAAATTAGAAAGGAGTTAAGGCCGTAATATACCTCTTCTGGGCTCCAGCCCGCAGTTGAGTTACCGAGTAAATTAGAGGTTCAAAACCCTCTCATTAACAAAACGGCTCTCTGCCTACTGCGCGCATTACTGTGAAGGTAAGTAGAATAATTAAATTGTATTCGTTACATCCCTAATTCATTTTATGTCTGGGCTATTACCGATATGGGTAAGGGCCTATGTATCTAAGTAGATGCGAGTTTGAAATGAGGGCAATTTAATTAGATAACTAATTAAGGAAACAGTTTGTTCTAAACGTACTTATCAACTACGTTACTTAAGCATATCATCAGAATCAACTTTAATAGTGGACTAGCTTAATATGCAGCTTTGAATTACGAAGCAAGGACTAGAGTCCTTGGTTCCGACCAAGGACTAAATTCAATATTTTATAGTCCGTTTTAAATATTGAAATTCTGTTACTTTCAAGAAATGTTGTTGGTGGCTTTATACACCAGGGCCAGAGCACGTTATGCCCTAAATTCCGTCTGATAACGAGCGCTACCGAGGTAAACATTACAAACATTACTCCGCCAATTCGTATTAGAGTAGCCTTGTGGGTATAAGCTTCAAATCCCTTTTCTTACTGCAACTCATGGTCTTTAGCGGACCGTAACAATAAGGTGACAATGAAGATGATAACAATGATTGGGACCTAATTCTTTTTTTATTATTATTTTAAATACCACTGTCTCAGACTGCATATGGTTACATTATTAAACAAGAACTAAACAAGACTATCAATCAATTTCTGCGCAGTAATAAAGCAGTAATTGATGAGTACATAATTCACTAGATCCTGAACTATATTAAATGAAACGAAGTTAATAAACCTTCTCAGAAAAGTACCCAACAAAACGGAAAAAAATCTAAAAGAAAATTATCGCGTTTAAGAAAATTACACTCTTTCAAGGAGAGTGGAATGAATAATAAATTAATGTAGTTTTCTAGAATAACGGTCGGTACTTTTCAGCGGACTTACTACCTACTCGTTTATGCTGCTCTATCTACGTCATTATCTAAGCTATACAAATAAGTTGAAGTGTCTGTTTGTATTTTTTTTTGAATGCGTGAAAGAGATTAATTAATATCATCATATTTTCATCAACATTAACAGCCCAAAATGAACTCACTATTAAGCGTGAGCCTCCTCTCAGGGTTATTTTAATAGTCCACCACGCTGGCCCAAGACGGGTTGGCAGGTTTCCTCGGGATGTTTTTCCTTCACCATTTGAATTTTTGACTTTTAATTTCTTAAAACTGAAATACGTGGATTCGAACATATGCCTTCCGTATTAAAGGCAGAGGATATATCCACTGGGCTCTCACGGCTCCTATTTAATATACAATCTGCTTATTTCATTTATATTTTTTGTCTTTCTATTGGTTTCTTTCGGATAATAACTGAAACCTGGACTGTTTTTGATAGGAATTTCACTGGCGCTTATCTGATGTTGTATGGAGCAACTTAAGCTGCATTTTATATTTTTCTGATATTTCTCTAGTGATGTACTACTTGAGCTAGAGGAGTAGTGATGTACTGCTTGATATAAGTCAGAAAAATAGTAATATAAAAAATATTACTTAAAAATCACTGTTTTTATCTTAGTGAACCTATTTTTAGTTTTGTTTAGTATTTTAGAACAAATTTAACGAGTTTTTATTTAAATACGTTTTAGTACTAGAGCGTTTTTTTGTAGAAGATTGTAAAGCAGAACTAATTAACTAAATACTGTAATTTTACTTTAAGGTTTTATATTCCGACAACGGCCTTTACTTTAGGATTAGGTTTAGCCTTATTTGCTGGCAAGATATAAGTATTTTTTTAAAAGCCAAGAGATTGTAAGTCCATGCTCCTGACATAGTTCAATACAGTAGGCAACTATGAAATTTTGACCATAATGGAGAAACGAGGCAGGTTTCAAAGCTTCCAAAATTTTACAGTTTCTACGTGCAGTTTAAACACCTAAATTCAAACGGTTGAAGTCGCGAGTAAGTGCCTGTGAAGAATAATACATTTATGCGCCGGCTAAGTTTGACAAGGCCGATATATTTTAGGCCGGGATGTCACCCTGGAGAATAAAGACCGACCGTTCCGATCCGATGTGATATGGGTGGATTTATTTTAAGCCACAGTTTAGCTCAGATTTCGCAGGGTATAATGGAGCTCTAGCTGACGTCAGCTTAAGGTTTCAGTCATGAATATGAGTATATTTTAACATGACAGCTTATTCCTTGAATGGTGTTTATATTTTTTCTGTGTATTGAAGTTCCAAATTCACCTCCCTTAATTTAGGAAAATGAATGTCTGTGTTTTTAAGACATCATCATCATCATCTCAGCCGATGGACGTCCACTGCAGGACATAGGTCTTTTGTAGAGACTTCCAAACATCACGATACTGAGCCACCTGCATCCAGCGAATCCCTGCGACTCGCTTGATGTCGTCAGTCCACCAAGCTGAAGTGGCAATGGGCGGGGCACATAATTCGAAGAGCCGATGGACGTTGGGGTCCTGGAATGGCGGCTCCGCACTAGTAAGCGCAGTGTTGGTCGACCCCCCATCAGGTGTTTTGAGAATTACTGGTATGTAATCATATCGTCTGATGACGATGACCGATCATTTTTAAAGTGGTAATTCATAAGAGAAGGTAAACCGTTTGGTAACGCAACGCGTTAAAGCTGAAGTTGCCACGTTTGACACTTGCACTTGACAGAGCGAACTTCGGACTGATCTAACGACCACAGACTATTTTAAAAGTTTCAATGTTGCAGCTGTCAAAATGTTGTTCACACCTCTCCTATAATTGAGAATTCTCAATTAAAATCAATAATTAAAGCAATTAATTTAAGTTATAACCTTTGTCGAGCGTCTCGAAACAATTTAATGACATCAACCGATCGATCATACAAATAAATATTTATTCTTACATACAAATATATCAGGCAAAAACCAAAATACCACCACCAAAATACGAAAATGGAATTCTTTCCTTAGTATATCCATCAATCATATTGTGATATTACAATCCATCTACTGGTTTAATTCAAGGTAAAAGTTTATATTACATGGTCTTGCTTTCGGTACGAATTATTTTATATTACTTTCCATGACCTGTTTCATAAAAGGCTAAAGTATATTGACATCAGTAGGACTAATTAGAAATTTTCAAGGATTTTTGGAATGAATATGAAAAATGTTTTTGTAGAAAACTTTTAATGAATTGGCCAGTTTCACTTAATTTTTGTTGTGTTTGATATTCCAAGTCAGAAAGTTCAAAGTGTTATTTCAGAATGAGCTTGCAATAAACGCAGTCAGGCATTTTTTTGTACCTAGGTGAGTAGAGAAAGCTGAAGAGTTTGTTTGTTTGCTTGAACGCGCTAATCTCAGGAAATACTGGTCCGATTTGAAAAATTATTTCAGTGTTAGATATCCCATTTATCGAGAAAGGCTATATGTTATCCCCGTATTCCTACGGAAACGGAAACCACGCTGGTGGAATCGCGCGGTGTCAGCTATTTCACTCATAAGCTTGTTATTTTTTGTATGTTTAAGATTTCCTGTAAGCTATCATATCGCATATGATTTTTATAATTATCATTTTGCACAATGTTTGTCAACACTACAAGGACTTCAAAGAAATATTTATTACGGAAATTTTCCTCTAAACTTTTACCGTCATTTTACGAGCTCATTAATTGTATCTTAGGAGTATATAAAACCGCGAAAGGTAGCGTGACACGAGCGCGGGTCGAGTGTACCGGTACATACGACTACATTTTGCGCTTATGTACAGTCAGCTAAAGTGAAATATTTCGCATTGTTCTGAGCCACGCGTCCCGTAATATCAACATAGTTATGTGAAATTTTGATATAACTTCAATGTTCGTGTCGTCAAAAGGATGCCGGGAGGAGAGGCGGATTGTTTTAAAGCCGCGGGATATTATTTTAATAATATGACTTTGTAATATATACCCTAGCTTGTTATATTGAATTAGCCTTGTAATATACTAGTATATAATTAATCATATTTAGTAGGTAGTCTAGTAGACATGTGCTCTTTAGTACAAAACTTTTTCTCCTTCTCATATAAAATTTGTTGAGGTGTCATTTGATTAAGAATTGAAAGTAGATATATTCAATTCCAAATCGAAAAAAAACATACATATAGCCGAACGTAGAACCTCCTCCTTTTTGGAAGTCGGTTAATGACGCCTGAACTATTTTTGTATATATATATACAATATGTTTACTAGACTATACTATTTTACCGGCCCACTACAGGACCAGTAACCTATGCTCGGAGCTTCTTTCTAATCTAATTAGAAATGAGGAGATTCGCACTAAGCTAGATGTTATTTTGTACTGACAAAGCGTTAAAATAAAAATTTAAAACAATAAACACACTGGTGTTCATCAAATGTATGCAAAATTGAATCTTTCTAGTACTAAGTCTCTGAGGCAAGCCATGGAACATCGACCTTATAACAAAGTTCAATGCCGAGTACGGACGGACGAAAATATTATACGGGTTTCGGTAGATTACGGTGTCCTAAGCTCATGTGTAACATAAATTTAATAAAATAAATAATTTAACAACTATGGTGCCGAAAATCCCTCGATAATCGATATCGGGGTTTAAAATTATTAATAAAGTTGGCAAGAATTGCAAACTGGAAATATTCAATTAATAGCCAGGAATAAATACAAAATTCGTCCGGAAATTGTTCCAACAACTTTCCGCGAGTTATAAAGGGAGACGTAGTAAATATTCATCGTTTTACAGAAAGCATTTTCGCTATAGTCTAGGAGCTGGTGATCGATTTGTTTTTAATGAAATATCAAATCAAAATATACAACTTGTCTGTGTTCCGGAGTGACGATAAGTTAATGTTCATTGTATTTGATTGTTGTAAATGAACGTTGTACCATGTTTACGTAAATGGGCGTTATTCATTACACCACTACTTTGATTGATCTGGATTAAATTCCACGCAGCATACATCATCATCATCATCATATCAGCCGATGGACGTCCACTGCTGGACATAGGCCTCTTGCATGGACCTCCAAGCATAACGATCTCGAGCCGCCAGCATCCAGCGGTTTCCTGCAATCCGCTTGATGTCCTCGGTCCACCTAGTGGGGGGTCGACCAACACTGCGCTTTCTGGTGCGGGGTCGCCATTCCAACATCTTGGGACCCCAATGTCCATCGGCTCTTCGAACTATGTGGCCTGCCCATTGCCACTTCAGCTTATAAAATTTATAAAATTTTAACTCTCATGTCAATCCGAGGTATGAGTCGTATTAAGAACCAAGCCAGATAGATAACAGCTTAGAGGGTATCAAGCAATGCTTACATAACTTACTATCTATATCAGTTGTCCTTTAAAAGTGAACGCTGAACGTTCACAGATTTTTACTCATTATAAGCACTTGACCCTCTGTTAATTTCATGGACAAACTGTTCACTAGCTCTCAGATTATATGAAAATAGGAAGCCAATTTATAATCTGTAACTTGACGCGTACAACATAAACAGTTTCTAAGTTTCAAACGTAATCAATTAAAATTATTATTGCTTGGAATGTTATTGTAATCGATTTCGTAACTTGATATTAGCTTGATATTGCTTCATCATCTGAAGTTTCAACTTTTATAATATCTTTCCTGAATATTTATTTACGCCTTTAATATAGTTTATTATGAGACCTCATAATGCCTTGAAGCATTATTTTGCTTATTACATACACATTACAAACGAGGTATCGTGACTTTACTTCTATTAAATCGAGTGTTATATCTTTATAATTTTTATTATTAGTTTCTTCGTTAGGTTGCCTGGAAGAGATCGCTTTTTAGCGATAAGGCCGCCTATTGTGCATTTTTCTTTCTTTCCGTTATTTTTCTGTATCGTATGTTTCTGTGTGGTGTACAATAAAGTATATTTTCATTTCATTTCATTTCAAGAACGCCTGTTTAAATAGTTTTATTCATAAAAATAAATAATAAGTACCTATTTTTATTAACGAGATGCTTTAAAGCAAATCATTAATATTAAAAGATTAATTTTGTAATATTTTCATGAAGTGAATGTGAGCCTTTTAATTATCGAAAATAAATAAAGTGCTGTCAATAAAAATGAATGAACAACTTTTTTGAACAAAAAATAATTGAAGACAATAATTTTAGTAGCATTCGTAACACAAAAAGTTAGCAAGTTACTCTAGAACTCGAATGAAAGTTGCCAAGTTACTCTAAAACTTTACAACAAGTTGCCGACTCATTGTAAGATGCTTGCGGTGGTTACAGGGCAGAGTTCTATTTGAAAAATTAAAGTCCAAGTAAAAAAATCAGTTGACCTGCTATCAAAATAAGAGGGGCAAGGCAATATTCCACCATGCTCAGGATGCTGATTGGCAGATTTCATATATGTAAATAATTAAGAAAATTCTCTGGTATGCAGGTTTCCTCATGATGTTTTTCCTTCACCATGTGAGACACGTGATATTTGATTTCTTAAAATGCACACAACTGAATAGTTGGAGGTGCATGCCCGGACCGGATTCGAACCTACTCCCTCCGAATCGAAGGTAGAGGTCATATCCAATTGACTATCATGCTATTCTCGGATTTAATACGACGTTATTTTTAGTTGAGTTTCCGTAAATAAAGATCATGAACATACTAGTTTATTTTACCGGTTAACTGCCGGGTACTGGCATAATTCATTCTATTTTAAACAAAAATTATAAACGAATCGAATTAACGTAACGAATCTATACTAATACCTACTAGTCGACGCTCGTTTCAACCGCGTAGTTCCTATTCCTGTGAGAATAACGGGATAAAATATAGCCTAAGACACTCCCAAATAGCGTGGCTTTCTAGTGGTAATAGAATTTTTAAAATCGAGATCCAGAGATTACCCCCTACAACACCACAAACTTTTCCTCTTTATAATATTAGTATAGAAGTATAGATTATAAGGAGGTAAAGTTTTTGTGATACGTCATAAAACCCATTATTATTGTCATTCTACAAATATTATAAACGCGAAAGTTTGTATGGATATTTCTTTGGATGTTTGTAACTTTTTAAAGCTGCAACTACTTAACAGATTTGTCTGAAATTTGGAATGAAATAGATTTTACTCTGGATTAACACGTAGGCTACTTTCCATTCCGGTAAAATCCTTGGTTCCCGCGGGATTTGTGAATTCCACGCGGATGAAGTCGCGGCGACCGCTTGTACTGGAACTATGCGGTCGAAACAGCAGGACAGCGGATAGTAGTACTTAAACTCTCGTACTCGTAAATATAATTATTCCTACATTCGTCAGTGCAAACAACTAACACAAACTAAATCATCAAAACGCCCTCAAATCTTAATCACTACATCGCATGCTTCGCATCGATAAGTCTGTTTGTTTGTCTGTACTGATTACGGCCAACGCTGTTTTCCTTTTACAAACAATTTTTTTCCTGTAACGGCGGTTTGTAATTGATATAAATTACCTTGTTTATGTCTTTGAGGGCTCGCTTGGGTTGTTTCTTTATGTGAAAGGAGTTTTCCTTTTTTCCACGTTGTGGAAAGTGTTTATCTTAATGATGTATTCGCACGACTAAAGTGCACGTGAAATTTGTCAACGAGGAACAATGAAAGATGTATTTACATAAAAGTTTTTTTTTATCTTTACAAGTTAGCCCTTGACTACAATCTCACCTGATGGTAAGCGATGATACAATCTAAGATGGAAGCGGGCAAACTTGTTAGGAGGAGGATGAAAATCCACACCACTTTTCGGTTTCTTCTTCGGTCTTTGTCGGTAAGGTGGTAACTAGCCACGGCCGAAGCCTCCCACCAGCCAGACCTGGACCAATTAAGAAAATCTCAATCGACCCAGCCGTTGATCGAACCCAGGACCTCCGTTTTGTTTATGACACATAAAAAACATACATTCTAAAGGAAACCACCTTCACTGGGAAAAGGCGATTTATATCAAACTGAAGATATACTATAAGTTATAGCAATATAGATAGCTACAGATATTATAGAAACATCGACATAGATAGCTATAGATATACAGTTAGGAAATCTCAATATGTCTGACCCTGAATTCAACATAGTTTATGACAGCAATCGCGATGAGATGAATCTTATACGCAATGTTTATGGGCATACATCGCATAAAATTTATTGGTCTTGTAACGGTAGTGCTCAATCTTCGGATAATGGTTAATAATGTTTACCCCCCTAACATTCTCATGGGTATATTAAAAACATAAGCATGTTATGGGGTTAATACTGTCATGATATACAGCTATAACTTCTATTTCTTCCATTTTAAAAAGCCTTAGGAATAGTAATTAAATATGGGATTCTTGTTTATAAAATCTATGTTAGGAATTTTTATAAAAAGTATTATAATAATAGTTTCCCTTTCTGCTCTCTAAATAAGCTAAAATTTATCTTAATGATGTATTCACACGACTAAAGTTCACGTGAAATTTGTTTTATGTAGAACTTACAAAACGTGCTCTTAACTTTTCTAGTTCAAATGAGATCGTTCGATACAATCGTTGTACTAAGTAATCATTCCTACCATAAAAGTACTGTTTGTATAATATTGTACCATAATAAGTAGTTTTTATGCTGCCCTATGGCTTACGTGCAGCAATGAAGTCCCGCAGTATCTGGAACTGTAAAAATCTCTAAGAACAGCTGATAGACCTTCCAAAACTCCCGATAACACCGCCAACGCCTACGGCACTTACACAATAAAAAAATAAAGCTAATTGACCCTCACTCACTATTACACATGGATGTATGGGCAAATACAATGGTTCCAAGGACTAAACTCAAACCATGACGTCCCAGTGTTGAGTCAGGATCATTGATCATATTCCCAGATCTATTGAGGCCAAATCTTTTGAAATTGTAGAAATTCAAGGAGGAAAAGAAACTCACCTAGTATCCCCAGGCGGTAGTTGATGGTGACGACGACCAGGCCCGCGTGCGACGCCAGCACGGCCCCGTCGTAGGGGTTGCCGGAGCTCCACTCGTAGCTCTCGCCGTGCACGAACACCAGCACCGGGTAGCGCGCCACCGCGTCGCGCACTCCTGCTGGAGAGTGAGCATCGGTTATTGGGGCTCTTTGCCTATGTTGGGAGTGTCTGCATTACACAAATACGGTAGCTAGACTTTGTCCGCGTGATTGGATTTCTCATATCATTTCACTCCACTTTTATTTTCCCTTGGGGTACAACTTTATTATTTTTCAGAATACATTACATATTCCTATTTAACCGATACCCTGTGTACCACTTTTCATATATTTGTTTGACAAATATATTGAACTAGCGCCCGCGGCTTTGTCCGCGTGGAATTTAATAATAATAATAATAATAATAATAATAATAATAATAGCCTTTTATTCAGATTATTAATTTTTACAAACTAAAAACATAAACGAAAGATTTATGAGTGTAGTAGCTGTTTCTTGGTTATTTTTTGGAAATCTGTTTGCCAATCGGCAAAGGCCTCCTCCAACCTCTTCCATTCCTATCTATCTTCAGCCACTCTATTCCACGTCACGCCTGCTACTTGTCTGATGTCGTCGTCCCATCTTTTTTGTGGTCTACCTCTTCTTCTTTTTCCTTCTCTGGGGTACCATTGTGTCACAAATTTGCTCCATTTGTCTTTTCCTCTTATTGTGTGCCCTGCCCACCATGTGTGCATTTGAGCCTTTTGATTTTGTTTGTTATATCTATGGTTTTGGTTTTGTTTCTTATGACAGATTTTTTCACTCTGTCTGACTTTTTTATATTTAACATGCTCCTTTCCATTGCATGTTGGCAGGTCGCGAGATTGCTTAGTGTATGTTTTGTTAACGCCCAAGTTTGGCTGCCATACATAAGGACAGGTAGTACACATGTATCAAAAAGTTTACTTTTCATGTTTATATGAAGCGTTCTATCTTTCATGATTTCCTTAAAACTCCAGTATCTCTTCCAGCCGTTGGTTATTCTTCTTTCTACTTCTTTGCCTACAGAATCTTTTTGGGTCATTAGCTGTCCTAGGTATATGTATTCATCTGTGTAATCGATTTCCGTTTTCCCTGAGATTATAGTGGTTTTCTCTCCATTAGTTACTACTCTTGTTTTCTCTGGATTCAAATTCAACCCTACTTTCTCACTTTCATTTGCCAGTTCGGTAATCATTCTTGTTATGTCTTCTGATGTATTAGCAAATAACACTACATCGTCTGCAAATCTCAGATGCGTTAGTGAGGTACCGTTGATATTAATTCCTAAATTTTCCCAATGGAGACGTCTAAATATCGATTCTAGTACAGCGGAGAATAGTTTTGGAGAAAGAGGGTCACCTTGTCTGACACCTTTTTCTACTCTTATCTGTTCGCCTTTTTTTTCCAGTTGTATTTTCGCAGTACTTTGATTATATACATTTTTTATTAAACGAATATATTTATGTTCAATTCCTTGTTGCTTTAGGGTCTCCCATATGTTTGCTTGAAACAAGGAATCGAATGCTTTGCTGTAATCGACGAATGCAATGTAGTATGTACGCTGATATTCATCATACTTTTCTAAGACTTGGCGTACTACGTGTATATGGTCGATCACCGAATAGTCTTTACGAAAACCCGCCTGTTCAATGGGTTGTTGTTCGTCTAATGTTTTTTCAATTCGCTTTAATAAAATCTTAGCGAATATCTTATATATGTTGGACATAAGGCTAATAGGGCGGTAATTTGCGATTTCATGTTTGTCCCCTTTCTTGTACAAAAGGATGATGTTAGACACTGTCCATTGCTGTGGAATAGTTTCGGTGATCATGATCTCATTAAACATTTCTGTAAGGATAGGTGTCATGCAGTCCTTGTTTTCTATTAGAATTTCGTTAGTAATACCATCAGGCCCTGGTGCTTTGTCCCTCCTTTGACTAATGATGGCTTTTTCTACTTCATCGTAAAGAATGTTAGGGATGTCTGAGGTCTCTGTTAGATCACTTTCGTCCTGTGAGATGTTGCATTCATATATTTTTTTGTAGTAAGATGTAGCAATCCCTAAAATATCTGATCTGTGATGATTCCATTTTCCACATCCTCTTTTCATTTTAACGATCCAGTCCTTTGAGTTGATTAATTCTTTATAGGCTTTTTTGACACCACCTGTTTTCATTATGTACTTTTCAATAGTTTCCATTCTATTTCTTTTCCTATCCGCTCTTATACTTTCTTTAATATTTCTACTGATTTCTGCTAAACGTCTTCTTCTGTGTGGAATTTAGTTTTATACAAATATCTCGGGAACGGGATTTTACGAGATAAAAAGTAGCCTATGTTTTAATTCAGACTATAATCTATGTCAACTTCAAATTTCACGTGATTCGGTTCAGTAGTCGAGGTGTAACAGTTTTCGTACCATTAAAATCATCAGGTTTTCGCAATTCTCGGGAATCCATGGATTTTTTCGGGATAAAATGTAGCCTGTGTGTTAATCCAGAGTAAAATCTAATTCCATTCATTGCTTTAGTAGTAGCGGCGTTAAAGAGTAACAAACATCTAAACAATCATCCAAACAAAACATTCAACCATGCATACAAACATACATCCATACAAACTTTCGCGTTTATAATATTAGTAGGATACTTTTATTCCTTCATTTTTTCCACTTACAAAGAGTAAAACTGAAATTTTCATTATAACATATCTGGTTATATAAAAAAAATCCTTTTTAGTCATTATAAATATGTTAATAAGGAAGTACTATAGACAAAAAAGTATATGAATCTGAATATCTGTAGTATAAGATAGGACGACAAAAGTAAATCAGCACAAAACGTATTTTAGAGTAACAGATTTTTTCGAAATCATTTATTGAACTCGTAAGGAAAAAAATCGTTTCAAATATTTCATGCGGACGTAGTCATAGCCTTCCATTCCATTATATCTGCTTTTTAATCTTTTTCTGCAAAACTAATGGGTAAATCCTTGTTGCTAGTTGTTTTAGCACACCAACAAAACCTTTAACGCCACTCTGGTGTATGAAGCTAGCAATAAAAGATAAGAGATTATTAACAAAAAAGAGAATATAGCCGCAAACTATAATATTGTCTAGCGGGAAACAAAGTTTTTATAACGGCATTAGTATTGCGGGTCGCGCCTTACTGCCTATAAAGCCGTGTTACGAGGCCATGATAAGAAAATAATATTTTTCTTACTTGCACTCACAGTTTTGTAAGAATATTATAAAAGTTAATGTCGCCACATTGTGCGAAATGGTCGCCCGTTTGGCTAGATTAAGAACCTTTTCACAGGACGACATTTTCGTGGACTTCACCTACCTACCGGTATGTTTTTCTTATTCAATGCTAACTGTATATAGCGTTTTTATGTTACGAACCATTGATGTAAACTCTTCTATAGCAGACAGAGACTTTGCAAGTCTATCTGGGATAATATGTACCTAATAAATTATGTTTTTAATTCGTATAATAATCTTCATTTACAGAGAAGGTAGGCTACCTAAACGCGATCCTAAGCGACATAACAAAACATATCAAAATAATGAATTATAAATAAAATAGAAAATAGACTAGGTAATATAAAAAATTATAAATTGGCTATTTTTCCGCTATTTTTTGAGATAGCGGATGCTCGCGACTTCGTCTGCGTGGGAATCCAGGGAATCATCTATATCCATACAAAATTTATTGAAATGTAGGGTATATAAGCTTTCCACCCAGTTTGCCAAAAAACTTTCACGTTCATAACTCATATATTTCCTATCTCTATTAACCTAACCTATGACTTTGGTTGTCATTGCGAGAGGTCATTGCGAGAATCACAGTAATATTATAAATGCAAAAGTTTGTGTGTAAGTGTGTAAGTGAAAAAGTGTGTAAGTATGTTTGTTCCTCTTTTACTCTGCGGCTACTGAAGCGATTTGACTGAAATTTGGAATGGAAATAAATTTTACTCTGGAATAACACAGGCTACTTTCATCCCGGAAAATCCATGGTTCCCGCGGGATTTGTGAAAAACTGAATTCCACGCGGACGAAGTCGCGGGCGTCCGCCAGTTGTTCTATAAAACAATATAACAAGGAACATCCCCAGAAGGCCCGCGGGTCGTTTGGCTAGATTAAGTATTAAGCCGCAGAAAGACGTAAACGTAGATAAAGTATAAAAAGTGTGTCCGCGACTGATGGTGCGACCCCGTTTTATTAAAGCCTCCATTCAACGAAATGGCGTCATACGCTCGCCATTTCCTTTTTATAGTGACGGACATTGGCTTAGCGGTTTAAATATATTGTCTGCTTTTCGAAAAATTAGAAAAAAAATCATTCATTTACACATTACAATAGCACTGTAGTGGTATCTCCTCGACCACGAAGTAGGCATTTCAAGACCAATGCCCTAAGTAAAAGCATCAATGTCACTATTTTCATGGATTGCATAACCATGCTTGCACATTGAGATGCTGTGATGTCACTGGATCATCTTCCACCTTCACACAGTAAGTAAATTAAATAGTATTGAATCTAATCATTTTATACTATAATCTAATGTATGATTTTTGAAAGAAAAATTATTTAAATTTAGACACTGCGAGTAGTTCTCAAAAAAGAGCAACTGTTGAGTATATTACCGGCTCTTTTCAGTAAATTCTGCCTTCTGAACAATTGATAGAGTCATTAGTCACTACAAACAGACAAAACTGTCGTTTCAAAAGTGCTTGTAAGCCTTTATGAAAAAAATGAATATTGAGTTATTACTAAAATCTTGAAAAATTACCAGCTCAAGTATCGCATGCAAAGGAGGTTCATAGAATCAAGTATAAAATTAAGTAATTAGTAATTAATTACCTACATTTCAGCCACCGCCACATACTTATGTGAAAGAACGCTAAAACGAGTGCGTCATCTAGACTAATGTTATAAAGAGGAAAGAATTCATTATTTATTGGTATTGAAAAGGCTCTAAAACTACTAAACCGATTTGAAAAATTCTTTCGCTGTTGGGAAGCTACACCATCGCCAACTGTTATAGGCTGTATTTTATTCCCGTATTCCTTCGGGAAAGGGAACCACGCGGGTGAAACCACGCGCTGTCTGCTAGATATAAGCACAAATATATACAAGTAATCAGTATGTATCCAAACTAATAAACAAACTATATCAAACCAGTAAAACTCACTACCAACAAACTTGCGACAACATTTCAACTAATATCTAGACACATAATTGGAAAACTTATAACTAATCTATACTATTTGTGTTTAGCGAGAGTAAGTACATGACCAGACCTGATGATGATGACACGTGAGATGTTATCATATCATTGAAGCAGAAATTCTGACAGCTTATGCTTCTAGCATAGCTAAGCACTATAAACAACTACAGAGTTTGGCACATTATCATTATTAACCCATTTTCAGCTAACTATTGAGCAAGAGTCTCCTCTCAGAATGAAAGAGGTTAGTAGGCTTCAGTCCACCACGCTGGCCCAATGCAGATTGGCAAACGTCACACACATAGAGAATTAAGAAAATTCTCAGGTATGCAGGTTTCCTAACGATGTTTTTCCTTCAATGTTTGAGACAAGTGATATTTAATTTCTTAAAATGCACATAACTAAAAAGTTGGAGGTGCATGCCCCGGACCGGATACGAACCTACGTCCTCCGAATCGAAGGCAGAGGTCAGATCACTGGGCTATCACGTCTCTAAACGAATTAGAAATAACAGGTTTAATAAAAGTTTATAGTCGATGGCCCACTTACTATCAGATGGGTCATCTGCTTCGTTCGTCAAATATTACTATAGAAACGATTCATCAAATAGGCAATACAAACAAGCTGAATGATGATGGGACAATATGGACTTTTAATTAGATTCATACGTATGCCATATTATATTGACAGCCTCCGTGGCGTAGTGGTATGTGATTTACAAGATGGAGGTTCTGGGTTCGATCCCCGGCTGGGCTGATTAAGGTTTTCTTAATTGGTCCAGGTCCGGCTGGAGGGAGACTTTGGCCGTGGCTAGTTACCACCCTACCGACAAAGACGTACCGCCAAGCGATTTAGCGTTCCGGTACGATGTCGTGTAGAAACCGAAAGGTGGATTTCATCCTATTTCTAACAACTTAGCCTGCTTCCATCTTAGTTTACATCATCACTTAGCATCAGGTGAGATTGTAGTCAAGGGATAACTTGTAGAAAATAAAATAAAATAAAAATATATCTTTAAAATCGACAACGAATTTCTCAAACTATTCTAAGCCTCTGCTAATATAAACACTAGCTACGCTGTGCCAAGTAATATCGATATATTATTTTTACGAGCCTTTCGCAACTAATAATAGAAGCGAACGGTCACTTGATGTGTATTTGAGAGGCTGACCTGATATATGAAATTAGGCGGCAAGGTCAGCTCTCATGAGCTTAGGGAACACAATATTGTCTATGCTCTCCATACAAATATTATTCTTGTCGCTTGCAAAATCCTGGGAATTATGATTTACTAGCAGAGGTCCTGCGGCTTTACTCGCGTACCTAGTTATCGTGTCTGAAGGGATTTACTCGGTGATGATGTAGATTTTTAATGGTGAAAGATTTTTAAAACCAGTCTAGTAGTTTTTGAGTTAAATAGTAACAAACAAACAAACAAAAAATCAAGTCTTACTCTATAAAATATTATTTTAGACCGATCAAGTTACACGTACAAGGTTTTCTAAGTTAGAGGCTGTGTTTTGCGTCTACTTCCGGGTCAAGGCTGTTTTTCTTCAACGGATCGATTTTCCACTAGTCTCTTTTTGTTGTTTTAGCGAAGTCAGCTGGAACTATGCAAGAGGCCACTTTATCTTATATTTTCTCTGCATAACACTTCAAACACTGTAAATAATATCTGTCGCATTCACGCAAACAATAACGCGGGTCATATGATGTTAAGTGTTTACCGCATAACCACAAATGTATGTAACGACTTTTTGAGTTATTAATTAAGAAGAGTTGACGAATTGGAAAATATTGACATATTTTTCCGACCCTACTTAAGTAGGAAAAAGGAAAGGAGATGATGATAATGATGAATAAGTAGTTAGAAGCCTGAAGAATTTGTTTTTGAAAAATTTTATCATCAAGCTTATACGGATAAACCTAAAGTTCAGATGATAAAGTAAATAAACGACACCATTCTTAGTCAAATATATAAGGTTAGTATTTTTGTACAACCTCACGATAAATGAATGGTCTTACTGCGAAATAAAATGTAACCAAACTAAAAACGAATATGCAATTTATATCATAAATAAAAAACTATTACAAGTGATGTGTTTAAATTTAGTAAATTACCTAATGTTAGGCTTCTTGCCAGGGTTGAACGAGTTTCCATTTCCTTCCAAATCAAACTACTAGTAGTCGCAAACAAATGTACTGTAACTTAGGATAAGTTCTAAGTTGTGCTGTTGTTAGCTATGAATGCAAATAATGCGTGACTTTTTAAGCGTAGTTTTTTAAAAATCGAATAAAACACTCAATTTGCACCATATATTCAAAATTTTTATTGGCCGTTACCATTTACATTTTAAAGATAACTTCATGTTAATGTTGTCCGCGGCTCCGTCTCGAATGGTTCATTCGGAAGGTCCAATTTTACTTTACTTTTTCGAGCATTTCGGCTTGTATCCCACGAATTATAACAATGAATGGAATTAATTTCTAAGATTTTGTACAACTGTGTTAATATGAAACCAACATTCTAGAATATAAAAGCAAGGCCGTAGACTATTTTGAAATTCAAATAAGCCAGAGTACGCCAATCCTAGAAACTGGGTAAAACAAACCGAAAGCTGGGTATTTGGTGGACGTTAATCAAACTAGGTATAATGGCGCGAGCCAAACGGGTCAGGCGGTAATAACTAGAGTCAATACAGACTACACCGCGGGACTCTCTGCGGTAATAAATGATTGCGGTCTCACATTTTCATCGAAATAATTACCAAATTCAAATTCATTTCATACGTGGCTTGTTCCAACCAACCAAATGTTCATGTTCTATGAGTCTGTGAGCTTCTATACAAAAGCAGTAAGTTTCTTACCTCATGCTTAGGTTAGAAATAAAGAAACAATTTTAAAATAATCGTTTTTTCTTTCTTTCTATGAAGTTTGAACCGCAGTGGATTCGGAAGAGCAAGTTTCATGGGACTCTCAGCTATCCAGGTGTTGGTTAAATGTCATCAACCCATATTCGGCTCACTGCTGAGCTCAAGTCTCCTCTCAGAATAAATTTGGTTAGGCCAATAGTCCACCACACTGGCCCAATGCGGATTGGCAGACTTCACACACGCAGAGAAATAAGAAAATTCTCTGGTATGCAGGTTTCCTCACGATGTTATCCTTCACCGTTTGAGACACGTGATATTTAATTTCTTAAAATGCACACAACTGAAAAGTTGGAGGTGCATGCCCCGGACCGGATTCGAACCCACACTCTCTGGAATCGGAGGTAGAGGTCATATCCACTGGGCTATCACGACTCTCTGGTTAAATGTAACGTCATTTTTTTCTCAAGATATCATGTGAATTCGTACCCAAATCGTAAACACAAGCCTCATAACTTCATGGACCTGCCACTGAACTCTCCACTACTGACCCATAAGTTTGATCTTCAATCGCTGGGTAGCCACGAATTTAAGTGACTAGCGACTAAGGATATAAGTCATCAAAATAAGTCGAGGAAATTATAATAAAATTAAGAATGGTCGAGAAACGTCGTTAAAGTCTTCTATTTTCCAAAGCCACTGAAACCAAACGCTATGATATGGTAAAACTAAGAACAAACATCGCTAAAAGCTAACGCTTTTATAGCAAAGTAAAACAAAACACATGAAAAAATATCAATGCGGTTTAATATCAAACAGATGCCCATTCAATAAAGGTTCAAGTCAAATAACAAGTTCGCCTTGAACTCACCGGAAAAATAATATTATATTAATGAAATAAATCAATCCCTCATGTTTATTTTCCCCTCACGTACTAAGAGAGTTTTAGTTTTTCCGTTCTCAATTCCGTATCACTCCATTGAAATGCGAAGCGAAAAAGAAAGAAAAGCTGTGTATCTTACAGAGGCGGGATTTTAGGGCCCCTACACGACCTATAAATAATTTAATTAAAATCACTTTGTATAATTTATTTTTATTAGCGGACGACCGCGACTTCGTCCGCGTGGATTTCAGCTTTCTCACAAATCCCGCGTGAACCATGGATGTTATTATACATATAAACCTACCTCTTAAATCACTATATCTATTAAAAAATCCGCATCGAAATCCGTTGCGTAGTTTTAAAGATTTAAGCATTCATAGGGACAGAGAAAGCGTCTTTATTTTATACTATGTAGTGATGCTTCATAAAAAAGAAAAAGTGGTTATCAGCCTAACTAAAAAAAGAAAAAGAAGTTATCAGCCTATTTTAATGGTCCACTACAAAGCCAAGCTTCTCTCCCTATATGAAAAGGGATTTAGAGCTTATACCTACCATGGTGTCTCAATGTGGGTTGGTGAGCGATAGTTTTGACCTTGTAATTATCAATATCAGTTGGTAATTATAACGACAAGAATCGACGGCTTCGCGTGCTCTCCGAGGCACAGTGGTCTAACACCATCCACTGTCTAACTCTTGACCGATACTGATTTTTTCTTTAAATAGAGAAGATCAACATTTCATACTTCAACCCTTCATATTTCTGATGATCATAGACTACATCACATTTTTTATTCTTGTTTTTAGCGTCGTGACACCAAATATTAGTCACTTTATTTTACAGGTTCACGCATAAGTTGTCTCTATCTTTGACGGCCTCCGTGGCGCAGTGGTATGCACGGTGGATTTACAAAACGGAGGTCCTGGGTTCGATCCCCGGCTAGGCTGATTGAGATTTTCTTAATTGGTCCAGGTCTGGCTGGTGGGAGGCTTCGGCCGTGGCTAGTTACCACCCTACCGGCAAAGACGTACCGCAAAGCGATTTAGCGTTCCGGTACGATGCCGTGTAGAAACCGAAAGGGGTGTGGATTTTCATCCTCCTCCTAACAAGTTTTCTCCTTTCTCTTATACTGTTACTCGGCAATCTGTCATTCGACATTGAGCCGTTCGTCTGTTGGTTAGAGGTTATGGGTCATCAGAAGGAGTAAGTCCATTAACAAATCTCCTATTATGCTGTATTCTAGCTATTTTTCTTGGCTAGATTTTGAACACTGTTGCGTTTCAGTCTGCAAAAAAGCAGGCTGCCGTCTCCTTCTAGATTGTTTGCCAAGTCATTGACATGCATTGCTAGTCGCTCCTGATATTTGATACTGTAGCACTGTATTTCCTGTCTGACTGTCTTAACATTAAGATCACTTTGGATATTCTTGTTACTTATGTATGGCGGGATGTTAAAAAGACATCTTAAAGCCTTGTTTTGAAATCTTTCCAGTATCTCAATGTTACTTGTACTGGCTGTTCCCCAAAGTTGTATACCATAAGTCCAGATCGGCTTCAATATAGCTTTGTATACTGCTAACTTGCTGGTACTATTCAGCTGAGACTTTTTGCCGGTCAGCCAGTACAGGTTTCTTAATTTTGTGTCAAGCTGTTTGCGCTTAGTCCAAATATGCTTACGCCATGTAAGCCGTCTGTCAAGATGCATGCCAAGATACTTAGCGTCATCTGCCTGAGGAAGCTCTTCATTAAAGAGTTTTACGGGTGGACATGTTTTTCTGCGAAGTGTAAATGTAACATGTGTGGATTTACTTTGGTTTGCTTTTATACGCCATTTTGTTAGCCAATCTTCAATCTCATTTAGATGGATTTGCAGGTTCAGTGAAGCTGCTTCCGGATTTTCGTGTACTGACAGAACAGCGGTATCATCGGCGTATGTTGCAGTTGTAGTGTTTTCTTTTATAGGCAAGTCAGCAGTAAACAGAAGATATAGTACGGGGCCCAAAATGCTTCCCTGTGGGACACCAGATTCAATATTGTATAGCGGCGATACTTCATCTTGGCATTTAACTTGGTAGCATCTATTATGCAAATAAGAATCTAGAAGGCAGTGGAATGAGTGTGGTAGGAGCTTTTTTGTTTTATATAGGAGCCCTTTATGCCAAACTTTATCAAAAGCCTGACCTATATCTATAAAGACAGCAGAACAATACTGTTTGTTTTCTAGGGTTCTGCTAATGATGTCTACTAGACGGTGAATCTGTTCTACAGTGCCGTGGTGAGAACGAAAACTAAATTGATGGGTTGGAATTATGTCCTGTAAGTAAGGTAGAAGTCGGTTGAGTAGGACTCTCTCAAATAATTTTCCTAGTATTGGAAGAAGACTTATTGGTCTGTATGATGACGTCTCCTGGGGTGGTTTACTAGGCTTTGGGACCATGACCACTTGTGCGATTTTCCACTGGCTAGGGAAATGACCTAGTCGAATACAGGCATTAAAAATAATAACTAGGAGCATGATTCCTTTGTGTGGCAGTTTTTTTAACAACATATCATCTATTTGGTCATATCCTGGAGCTTTTTTGCCTTTGAGATATGTAATGGCTCGAGTAACTTCTTTTGGAGAACAGCTATTCAGCGGCAGGCACATTTGGAATGGAGTTTGAAGATATGTATGTACTTCGCTTTCATGAATTTGATCTAAGCTCTGATGGGGTGTAAATACACCATTTAAATATTCTGCATATTCTGTAGCTTTTTCTATATTAGATCTAGCCCAAGTTCCATTTCGCTTTTTAATTGGTGGTACATGAGTGTTAGGTCGCTTCATCTTCCTGGTGGCTTTCCATAGAGAGTAGTCTGTACTTGGTGTAGGTGTTAGTCTCATCAAGTAATTTTGTAGGTTATCATTGTTGTATGTTTTAATAAGATTTTTTAGTTCCGCCGAGGCTTCATTAAACGCCTTTTTGTTACTTGGGTGTCTTCTATGGTGCCAAGATTTTCTAAGGTTTCGTCGTACCCTAACTTGATCTTTTATGGCTTTTGGGTAAATTTGAGCCATGATTTCAGATTCTTTGAGAAATGGGGTAGACTCTTGAGCTGCTGTGTGTAAAAGGATGTTTAATTCTTCAATATTTTGTTCAATGTCTTGTTCTGTTTTCAATGGTACTTTTAGATTTATCTTAGAGGAGATTACTTGTTGGTATAGTTTCCAATTTGTTTTTCGATTGTACAATCTTGGGACAGGTCTACTATATAATATTTTGCTGCTATAATTTAGAATTACAGGAGTATGGTCTGAAGATAAATCTATGCAGGATTCTACTTTTAGGTAATTGCAGCTAATCCCCTTCAAAACATAAAAATCTAGAAGGTCTGGAATTTTATTAGGGTCACTCGGCCAGTATGTTGGAGTGCGCGTTGATGCATATTCTAAACAAGAGCTTTTCAATGTTTTATACAACTGACGTCCTCTAGTTGTTGTTAGTCTCGATCCCCAGTACGTATGTTTGGAATTCCAATCCCCTCCACATATGAATCTAGGGCCAAGAGTAGAGAAATATGTGTTAAAATCGTCAGAAGTTACAGTATGCCTGGGAGGGCAATATACAGCTGAGATAATGATGTCTGTCTTATTGTTTTGTATTTTAACTGAGGTGGCTTGAATTTTTTCTTTACAGAAAGCTTCCATTTCAAAATGCTTTATGTTTTTTCTTATAATTATTGCTGTTCCTCCATGAGTGTTTCCTGATGGGTGGTTTGTCATGTATGTTACATAATTTTTTATTGCTATGTAAGTTTTAGCTGTTGTTCTAGTTTCACTTATTAGTGCTATATCAATGCCTTCAGTATTTAAAAATACCTCAAGTTCAAGCTGACGTTCTCTCATCCCATTGGCGTTCCATGTAACTATTCGCAGATTACCTATTTTACTTGGTTGGTTACAAGAGCCTTGAAAAGTTGGACCATTCGATCCATCATGTTGTCCATCATTTTAGTCATGACTTGCTGAAATTTGTTAAACATAGTGTCTAACATTTTTCCTAGGCTGTCTGTTTCATATGAAACAGTATTGGTTGGTCTTGCATTTGGTTTTCTTGTGAATTCGTGATCCCGTTTTACAGCTTCAGCATAGCTGTCGGGGTTAGTAGAGGTATTGTAATAGTTTGGAGAAGTGGTATGCACGGTGGATTTACAAAACGGAGGTCCTGGGTTCGATCCCCGGCTAGGCTGATTGAGATTTTCTTAATTGGTCCAGGTCTGGCTGGTGGGAGGCTTCGGCCGTGGCTAGTTACCACCCTACCGACAAAGACGTACCGCCAAGCGATTTAGCGTTCCGGTACGATGTCGTGTAGAAACCGAAAAGGGGTGGATTTTCATCCTCTCCCTAATAAGTTAGCCCGCTTACATCTTAGACTGCATCATCACTTACCATTAGGTGAGATTTTAGTCAAGGGCTAACTTGTAAAGAATAAATAAGTCTATTTATTTTACTGTCTATGCTTATGCTGTGTTGGGAGTAATAAGATTTTTTTTGAATCAATCTTGTAGTGTAAAGGAGTCCTTAATAAGCAAGCAAGGCCGTGTTATCGCGACCATGATGAATCGAGGGAAGGGACGGATCAAGCGCGTAGTACGGAGTAAGCGGGTTTTAAAAGAAATGGATTGCGGCCATCCATTTCACTAAACTTAAGAACTTTTTAAGTACACTTCTTGGAAACTTTAAGAAATATTGTCCGGAATTAGTCCATTAAATTTTATATTTTAATAGATGATACTTTTATAACGTAGGGTAATTAATGGAAGTAATTAATGGACTTTTTTAAATGGATTGTACCTAATTAATGACGGTGTATGATTTGGGAAATTAAATAGGTATCCTAACTCCTGTATCTTAAAGTAAATATTTTACTATTTTTTAATAATAGTATGGATAGTAATTTAATTTTTGTCTTTGAAATATATGTATTAATATAGATGTAACTAATCTATAACTTTTTCTTAGATATCTTTGGCAAGCTGTTGCAAATTTGCTGCTCGTAATTTGGTTCAATATTAAATTGAAATCATGAGTGTTTGATATTTACCGACAATACCAGATTTAAACAGTGAAAGATATAAGCATGGCGCTGGTGTTGACTTTCTCAAATAAACTGACATAAATATAAAGCTTCTCTATTAACCATTAAGGTTTAAAACTTAAAGCCACTTGGCTAGGACTGAAGAGGGTTGTTTTACTGTTGACAAGGAGAGCGAGGGTGAAGCGAAAGAATATTGTTGAGTAGATTTTTAGCTGCCGCATTAAGTCAACGTTAAATAACTAGTGCATAGCTGGTCAAAGTACATCAAAATAGCTCAAACAAAATCAATAAAAACCACAAAACACTGGCTAAAATAACACGCAAACAACTGCGGTTATAGGAATGAATGTTTCACTTAATTAACGCCGGTGTAACGGTTGGGCAATCAAATATAATTAACAATGCATAAATGATTTATTTTGCTATTCTCTACGAAAACTAACTGAAATTTTTCCAATAGGCAAAGATATCCGAATTAAACATAACTACTCAACGTAAGTTTAAAGCATTAAGCGAAGGCTCTAGTCAGTGTAAGTCAAATTTTCGATTATTTATAAAAGTTGAAAGTTTATCTTCTCATACCTTCCACCCTTAGGTAAATACGGTAGACAGACTTAGACCATAATATGGACTATAGTGGTTTTAATATTGTAGGTAGATAAGTTATGTAAAAATAAAAGTCTTCTTCTGGATCCAGTTTTAAGGGATCCGTACCCAAAGGGTAAATCTAGATCATTACTGAGATTACGCTGTCCGTCCGTCCGCCTGTTATAAGGTATCATGACCTGTGATAGGTAGATAGTTGAAATTTTTATATATTATGTATTTCTGTTGCCGCAATAAAACAGAATATAAATAGCTAGCTGACGCCGCGTGGTTCCCATTCCCATATGAATACGGGAATAATACATAGCCTATAGCATTCCTCGATAAATGAGCTATCTAACACTGAAAGAAATTTTTAAATCGGACCAGTAGTTCCTGAGATTAGCACGTTCAATCAAACAAGCAAACAAACAAACTCTTCAGCATATAATATTAGTAAGGGGATTCCCATGCAACAAACGTGATATTTTTGCCGTTTTCCTAGAAAATTGGCCGTATCTTTCATTATTTTCGTCTTTACGCCAGACATTTAAAATATAAAGTACAAGTATATATAAGTAGTACACCAGACGTAGCAACTTGTGACAGGATAATAAATTCGTTCAGCATGAACCAATATGACAGACAAAAAAATATGTATGGACAAATAGACAGTATTTATCTAAAAATGTTGTATAAACTAAGCTAAAAAAATAGGTTAACCTAAAACAAACAAAAACTAACAGCGCATAAACAAAACTACAAATCCAGAGGTAAAATATCGGTCCAGTATATTACAACTATAAATTACTGAAAGCGTATAGAAACAAAAATAACGATTCGTTGAAATCCATTGGGGACAAAATGTAAACAACGATGGTACATAACCAGTGTCTCAGTTTACTAACTATACAGTTGGAAAACGAAATCGATATCGTAAATTAGGTTTACCTGACACTTATAAAGCAAAATCCGACGTTGCACGAAAGTGTGGCTGAAAAAGTAACTAACTTATGTATCTCTGTATGTATATGTGTAAGCTAAATATCTTTATTTAAAGATAGACAACTCAATAAACACAATTCATCGTTTAACCACATTAGCTACAGGGTTACGAGCCGATCTCAAAATTCATTTCTTGCGACCGCTAGACAGATCATACACACTGGTTTGTCGTAACACAGCCTGTGTTAACCTACCTAGTTGAAGAAGATAAAACAATATTTATTTCTTGTGGGAAATGTTTAAAAATTAAAAAAAACATCTTAATAACATTTAACCTCATCTTCCACGGGACACCTAATAGATGAAATGAAAAACATCTATGTCCGCACTTACATATACAAATATAAAGCTTAGGGTGACGCCAGGTTAACAGTCGATCTAACTCTCCATACATTATATGATACTTCATATTATAAAAATATATAGTTTTCAAAATACTTACTACAATCTATTTGAAAGAATATTTTCGCGTTTTAGATTACTATTCGATTTTTTAACCAACGCTCTCATTGCTAAACTGCGATGCTTTTGTACAACGGATTAATTCTTTTACAGTGCATACAAGCTACGCTTTCCGTTAATCGTGTGGATTGATTTGCTGATGTGACGTCACAGTCTATAGGTTATTTTTATCCGTTTCCATGAACACGCTTTTACTTCACTGATACTGAATTTTTATTATTATTCGCGATTTATTCTCATTGGTCGCTTAAAAACCCACGCAAATAGTAGAACTGTTTGGTTAAGAAAAAACTGTTAAAGTAAAGGTTATCTGTGTAGGCCCAAGAAACGCATCATGACATAATTATCTCGTGAAAATAAAAAGATATAGTCGACAAATATGGGCCCAACCGGTAATATCGCTATCCCTTTCGTTGCGATGGGACAAAATTTTCAATCTATTGGTCAATATCATTTTGTCTTCAGGAGATATGTCTAGGCAAACATTTTAGGCATACAGGATGACAAGTATTGGTCTAAAGGAGAAGAGAAACTAGGTTAGAATATGTTGTTGTCATGGTTAGAATATTGATTTGATTTTGATTTTGATTCTCTCATCTAGCTTATCTTTTAAAATCATAACAAAAAATATAGAAAACAGTTTCACAATAACTTACTCTCTGGTGTGGCAGTTTGTCTAAAACCCGTTCCAATATCGTTTTTATTCCGAATCCATCGGCTGTCATCAATCAAAGCTTTTCAATTAACGCGTGAATGCAGTGCGGAACGTTTGGGCTTTGTGTTCTAACATTAACGTTTTCATTTCTAGTTTCGCGTATAATGGTATTAGATTGTTCGGAATACTGGAACATATTGAAGGAAAGATAAAACTCTACTGTACTGATATGTAAATTGCGATGCGTGGTGTTAGTTAGATTAAGACTTAAGTCTAAGATTTCCATACTTCGTGAGAACTAAGCACGTACGATAAGAAGCTTATGAATGAAATGATTATATGACGGGGTATAATACCTTCTTAGTTTTAGAGAAGTTTGTCGTCTGTCTATCAGTCTGTTTGTCAAAACTTTGTCTATTAAAATCCCTCGAAACTGTAAAAAATAAAATGTACTTATAAAATTACGTTCCATTCATGTCAAATACTTTTACACTCTACTGCACTACAGAGTAACTTCTCGTAGTTCCATTGTAATATTTTTTTTATAATTAGGTAAATCAATGTGAATAAAAATGTTACGCAAAGTAAAGCCCATTTTTATTCAAATTCCTTTCTAATGTGTTGAATCAAATACGATTACATTTCAATATCAACGTGTTCTCTATTTCAAGCGAAAAATACTGTCGACTATTTGAAATCTTGACTTTATTCAAATTCGTATGATAACGGAAAAGAAAAAGCCTTTTGTATTTGAAAAGGCTTAGAATTGGAAAGACCCGAGCAGTCCTTATCTCAGTCGTGGGGTCTAAAGGAAGGGGTGAATGAATTTATGTCCAAAAACCTTTCAAAATATAATACGGACCGATTCATTTTTCTTAAATTTATGACGGTCTTCAAAACCCCGAGGTATTTCAGAAATTAATGAATAAAAAATATTGAATTTTTGACTAATTTATTCACGGTTTATAAATTGTTTGTTATAATTAAGTTTTGAAATAGAGCATTGTTTTGAAATGTGCCGAAAATATACCATATTACACTTTG
Organism: Bicyclus anynana; assembly: GCF_947172395.1. Classification (NCBI taxonomy): domain Eukaryota; kingdom Metazoa; phylum Arthropoda; class Insecta; order Lepidoptera; family Nymphalidae; genus Bicyclus; species Bicyclus anynana. Next base: position 880,298 of record NC_069086.1, read on the forward strand.
TTTTAGTTACATTTTTCCTAGCCTTTCAAAATTAAATGAAATCAATGTTATTTTTATTTGGGGAGACGGCTTTTAAAGAACTCAAATGAAAAATTTTGGAACACTATCGTAGTAAGTGGTTTACTATTTGTACGAACCACGTTATTCATTCCCGGAATAGGACCTAATTTAGAATACTTTTTAGTTATAAAGCATTAAAATACGTAACACGCAATTAACAATCAAACAGACAATATTTTATGAAGCCAACATTTTGCGAGTGGTCTGTAATTGGAAAGGGCGAAATCATTCGGCAAGCGCAAATTTTTGGAAGGAATTCTGTCCTTGGGAGGAAATTACATTTATACGAAGTGTGAACAGCGATGAGTGATGCGAGTAAGAGAAGACATATTCGGTTCTCACTACGTTCAAAATTTTACTTCAATAAAATTGTTTATCAATAGTACCTACCGTGGTCTTTGGGGTATGATTTAGTATGACCGTAACCTGCGTATATACGTATACCTAAACGCCTGACACAGCTGCTGAATATGCTCAATTTCTTAAGCGTCGTAAATACTCGTAATATATAACATTCTAAATAAATACTTTATGATGCTTGCATGTGGGGACAAACAATTCTTATTTATTCTTAATTCTTACTTACGGGCAAAATCTATCAAATCTTTGTCACCGCATGACGTGGCAACATAAAGTATTTAGTTAGAAAGTTATATAGTTAAATATTGTGATACTTATTTTTCTTTTTTAGTTCTTTATGCTTAAGCAGTTAGGTTTTTTATTTTTATAATAATGTATATTTTATAATTTATTCATTAATATGTAATTCTATAAAGGTCAAAATGTAAACCAAGTCTATTGTTTACTATCTGAATAGTTCTACATATTTAATTATCAGCCGATGGACGATCTATTATAATTTTATAATAGGTACATACCATCACTGAGACCCTATGAGGTCGTATTTGGAAACTGCAGGGTTTTATAGATCTCGTCATTTATTCATTCGATTATAGTTGAACTAATAATAATTGATGTTTCAGATATCACAATAATCAAAAATCCGTGTGATTGTGTACTAAATAATAGACCATGCGGTCCAGTACTTTAGTAAAACCATTTTGTAGCTTATAGAACAGCGTTCTGGACTTTGGGGGAATTAAATAGGAATGGATGTATTTGCTCTCGACCCGCGGACACGTAATTAGATGTTGTGACAAACGACGGAGACGTATCACTTTCATGATAACATTTCTTTTTGCCGGGCTGTTTAGAGCAGTGGTAATTATTGGTAATTTGGGGAACTATTATATCTTTATATCGTTTTTTATGCCGAAATCACTTTTGATGTCGCGGGCGTCCGCTAATACTCATTAAAACGATATTTAATTTTTTTTTTTGTTTCTGATTTAAATTGAAAAAATTAACTTTTCAATATATTGAAGCAAATGAAGCTACGGTAACACTTTTGATTTGAAAGTTTAGATTTTTATGACTCTTTAAATTCTTAATTACCATACAAACGTTTTCCAAAAATAAAATGAGGATTATGTTGAAAATACCAGTACGCTGTACAAATATAATGCATTTAGATTTTTTTATCTTGTTCATTTACCTACATGAACATTGAATATTAAAAATAACATTCCAAAATTTATCAAACCAACGAAATAACTCTTGATTATTAAAGAGGATTATTCCTCTTTAATAATCAAGAGTTATTTCGTTGGTAATAGCAAAAATAAAAGTCTAGACATAATAGTTATTGTAGACAGAAAATGCCTTTTTTTGTTCCTAAAAATTGTTATTTCAAACGTAATATAAGAAGCGGCTGGAATGGGTCAGGCTATTTAAAAATCAAATCAGATGGGGGTTTTTATATACTTGGTTCTCGCCATCATTATATTACTTGTACCATTCCCAAAAAACAAGCACAGCAAACGTGGATCGTAACACGCAGTAACAAAAGCCTAACAAAAAAGCGGGCAAAATACAAAAAATACCTTTTTCGAAGCATTTCGTAATATCGACGGGAGAGCGAATTTTTTTGGTCCTCTTTGTTACCTTTACGGTTGTTCATGTCACAGATTAGAAATCACACAAAATTCAAAACATTCAATGATATTTTTTCTTTGAAAGGGTCCAAATCAAATTTGCAATATTATTATTTACCAGCTTAAATACGTATATTTGGCTATACATTTTTACAAGACAATAGTTAAAGAAAAATAAAAAAATATATTAATACGCCATCTAATATTCATTTGTAACCACCCAACATGCTGGCGCCATTAATTATTTGTATGGCAAGGCTTCAAAGGATTAATATAACTGCAATAATTATTATAAAAAAAACTGCTAATAAAATATATTTTTTTTATTTTATTCAATCTCCGTTTTGGTGCGGCAAAATTTTAATAATAGGGCTTTGTATTTTAATAAAAATTTAATAAAATACAATTTTTATTAAAAGTATTTTAGTAAAAATTTAAAAAAAAAATGTGTTTAAAATCATTTCAGTTATTAAATTATTATCGGCAGCATCACGAATGGCTGTATCACGCATGTGTTATCGGTTGGGCGACTTTCAAACTGTTTGATTGGTAAACTGTGGACGTGAACCTTAGCAAAGTTCGATATGTCTTTGGTATTCGTTATCGTTGCTAAAGGTCTAGTGGAATCCGGATCAAAAGATAATCCTTGTGTAACGACTACAAACATTTGTAACTTATTTGAGGATACCATTCATATTAATATTTAGAGGACGAATGTGTGTCCTCTAAACATTTTTTGTACCTCAAAAAAACGGAACGGAACTAAGTGGTCCTAAAAGATTACTTTGTTGTACATCTATCTGTTTGTCTGGCTGTCAAGACTTTAACCTTAACTCTAAAAGAGGTTTTGAAACAGTTAGAGCCACTTGAAGCTGTGAAAAAAAAAACTTATATATTAACGAAAGATTCAAATTAGTACTTTTTTTATTTTACTCGCTTATTTCTTTTTCTATCGATTAAAACGAATTAGATGCGGACAAAGTCAGGCGTCTGCATATTATATAATATCAATCTATACAATTAAGAAGTATTAGTTACCTTGGGCAGGTGCGTAAATGTTCAAATACAGACAATCCTCCGACTGGTTCGTCAGGAAAGGCAATATTCTCTTCAGGTATTCTAATCTCCCTTTTGATATCCTTTTCAGCACTGCTGTCTCATTCCTAATGTCAGGTAGTACTTGCGGACACACCGGACTGAACTCCTCCGCGATTTTGACTCCTGACCACTGCGCCCCTGACACCGGGGGCATGAACCTCAAGGTCCCGACCGGTGGTGAAGCGTAAGGTATACCACGGAAAACTTCTACTGGCTCTAAAAATCTCGATTCTGGTGTCACAATAAAACCTCTAATATCACCGTACTTAGTCCGAACTACACGAGAGCTTATTAAAGGTATATTTTTGTCTTCCATGGTATCTCCTTTTACAGTCCTCGAAGTGAGTGCAGGCAGCGTTACGAAGTGGAGTATGATCAGCATTAACATCTTTCCAGAACCAACGGTCGGGGTGTTTCGCTGGTCTCGATGCTATAATTCGGCCATTTTGTTTATATAAACTCGCCGTCGGACCGTTCACCGGGTTATCTGTAACAAAATGGAAATCTTAATGCCGTTGAATTAATGGTATTGCTTATTGAGGGGGTTATTGCCGTTTTTGAGTCTCTTCAAATTTATTCCGTACAAATAAACTGATTTTACGTAACTTAACAGTTTGTGTCGTAATAATGAATTATATGGGTATTTTTATTTAAAAATGAGACTATTTTGTGGATATAACAATGCGATTTGATTGCAAGAAATAATGGATTGTCAACTTTTATAAAAGGGTTTATCTTTATATACCTAAGTCGTCAATCCATTAAAAAAGTTTGATTTAAAGGGTAATTTTTTTCCACGAGACAGAACATTATAAAAATTATGAATTTGATGATTGAAGTAATCTCAAGTTAATTTTTACACCAGCTATACTGGTCAACGCACACATTAACTGGGTCGCTGCAATGTAAGATGAAAAAGAAACGTCGCACAGTATATTGAGTAGGTTTTAAAATGTTTTAGCCATGAAAAGAATATTCCTCTTTTACATTTTCTGTAATATTTCAAACCATCGTGTTTTGACCCACTTTTATAACAAATCGCTGTTGAAATTCATCGTATGTTGTTTAGAGCTTAGCGTAAAATATAGGTTTATTTTTAATACAATATTTTTTAGACCGCATTTTGGACCAGCTGAGTTATTACAACTATTACAAAATGCCCTCAAACTTTTGTTTATCGAGACATAAAAACAATTATACTAAAACCGATTTATTTTTTTCATCCGGCACATTGAGATATGTGTGTGATAGTTTCACAAAGATCGGTTCAGCGGTTAAGCTGAAAATTCATTTTACATTTATTATTTTTGTTTTCAGTATCAACCTGAAACTTTGACGAAGTCAAAAGTATAATTTTGCAGTTAAATATGGCAATTTTAGGCTTAAATCTTCAACTCTTAGTCTGACCTACAACCGTAATGCTAGAATAGAAAGGTCAACCCCCAAAAAACGTATTAAAAATACTTTAGGGTATTCATCTCTTTTGCATTTCTAAAACGTTTCAACCATTACGTTTTGACCCATTTTTGTGACAAACTGCTTTCGAAACTCGCTCTCATGTAGCTAAAGAGCTGATGGAAGATTTCAAGTTACCATCTTTTTATGATTCCCTAGTGGAAATTACCACGGACTTATATTTAATTAGACGCTTATTCATTCAACAACATGCATTTCTTTATATATATATATTTCTCTTATTTTTTTACTCAATTGCTTAAAGTCCTGTTGTGTTTGTGTGTATTGAATGCTTGTCACATTTTTGTGAATGCTTGTCATTCCAAAAAGGAGGAGGTTCTACGTTCGGCTGTATGTATGTTTTTACGATTTAATCTCTGTCTCTCTGTATCATGCATCTGTTCAAGCACGCACTGTGAAGTTTTGTAAAGTGTAATTAGTATTATTACTGGTCCCAAATAGTTACAAAATACTGCGATTTTGGATAATAATTTTTGTAATGTTATTTTTTATTAAATAAAATATTTTTTTATTAAATAAAAACTAACATTGCATTACTTAAATATATCCCACCAGCTCTTGGCGTGACGTATGTAGGGTTTGTTTCCGGGTTGCGACCCCGTAACGTAAACGTGGAATTTGGAATTACATAAAACTGTCAAGAGATCGCAGCGCTGCTGGGGTGCGGCGTGTTTGGGTGATGTTTGGGTGATGTTTTATTTAACTTCGCTGTACCGCTGTTTGTGTTGACGGAAACGTTTTCGGCCTTAATTTTTACCCAAATTAGAAAGGGTTGAGATTTTAACATGCAATTTATGTTGCGCATATTCAAAACAAAACCAGCCAAGTGCGAGTCGGACTCGCGTAAGGGTTCCGTACCATTATCAATAAAAAGAGCAATAAACACGTTTATTATATGGGAGCCTTCTTATTAAATATTTATTTTATTCTCTTTTTTAGTATCTATTTGTCATTATAGCGGCAATATAAATACGTCAGTTGAGAAAAATATCAGCTGACTAACTATCAAGGTTATTGAAATACAGCCAGCTGGCCTATTTATTATTTTGGTCTTTAGCAACCTATTATAATAAACATCAAATCAATTGACAAAATATCATTTACCTACTGTGTGATATGCACCAGTAAGAACCGGTAGACATTTTTACAAAGAATCTCAATTTCGTATATGTCAACTGGCATACATCAAAAATAGTGAATTAGCCTGCTGGTGACAGACGGACGTAGTTGTCGTGATGAAGCCTAACCTTTACCACTTTGTCTCATCTATATAAACTGTAGCTAGTCGTAGTAATTCGTAGCAACATTCGTAGCAAACGCGTAGCTGTATCCTAATATTGTTTGTAGCCTAATAACTTAGGCTATTGTAAAGGCGACCTTACAGAGCGACATAGTCCAAAATGGACTCAGCTCCTTAAAAAAAAGATTTAAAAAAAAATAGGCCTTTGACAGGGTCAGGCCCGTAGACAGAGCAAGTAAGAGACGCATTAGCGACATTCGTTCTCTCAAAAAAAGAAAACAAACTTGGACTTACTCAAGTTTCGGAGGCGTTATACCAAAAAAATACTAGGCTTCTACTAATAATTTCTTAGGCTTGAAGGGCACAGCATGATCCGAAGCTTCGCTAAACACTGGACCAGCTAAGTAGCAAAATTGGACTATAGTTTTATGAAAAACCAGCTGACGGCGTCAGCTGGTTTCACCCGCGTGGTTCCCATTCCCGTAGGAATACGATAAATGGCCTCTCTGACACTGAAATAACTTTTCAAATCGAACCAGTAGATGCGTTCAACCAAACAAACTCTTCAGCAATATAATTTTATAAAATATACTCAAAAAAATATAGTTTTAATAACATGAGAGAGATGTCACTGTTGGTACAACGTCGGTTTGAAAATATTCGTGTATATATTTCGAGCTGGATTTTATTTTGCGACCAAAACAAGTTCGGAAGCTCAAACAATTTTCCAGCGTAGGAGATTATGCATTATCCGGGTCATACTGGGGCCATGTATTATTCACACTCGGTCGGCGCTGTCTCCCGTTACGCTAAATATATGCACTGTTTATCATCGGTAACGTAACACCGTGAAAGATGGCTAAGCGTTTTTGGCTCCAAAATACTCGCGCGGGAATTTTAAAAGCATCTGCGGTGCTGAACGGCTTATCGCCCGATGCCTTTTTTGGAAAACCTGCGATTTTTGGGGTGAGAAATATTCAGTCAATTTTATCTGTATTGATTTCAGAATGAGTTTTTGTATAAACTGGTGATATCAAACGCATACGTCCTGTTTCAGTAAGACTCTACACTGATAAGAGTATTGTAAAATTAAAAAGATTTTCGGGATTTTTTGTTTGTTTGAACCTAGGGAACTAGTTGTTTAAATTGAAAATTTTGTTTAAACGAGAGAGGTAACGTGTTATATAACATACCGTAACGTAAACATAACATAATGCTCAATGGAAGCGGATCATTAATACAAAAATAGACAAAAACGGATAATGTTTATGTACAGATATACACTAAGCTATTGTCTAAATAAAAGTAGTTTAAGAGATACTCCAAACTTTAATCTTTGTGATAATTTTCATCCAGATCAGTAAAGCCGTTATGCTATGATTGAGATAATAAACATTCATTACGTCCAATCTTTTGCATTTAAATAAATAATAATCAATTGTTATAGATTCTAAATGTTAAGTGTAGATACAATGTTCTAATATTGTAATTGCTCAAGGTACGTGCTATGTTCTTCGACTTGGGTGATAAGGTGTTATGTAACCATTATTCTGAAATACAGTTTCATCTTATAAGGCACGTACGCAAGATCTTGCCCTACTTTTTCTTTTAACGATAGGTATAAGGTACCTATATGTATTTTTTGTACCGCTTTGTGTACGTATGTGCGAAAGTAGCTGCTAAAAATAATTACTGAAATGAGAAGGTACTCGACGAATAAGTATTCAAAGATGCAGGCTATTTTAGGGTTTTATTACTTTACTAGCGAACGCCCGCAACTTCATCCTTCATTGCTTCAGTAGCTGCAGCGTAAAAGAGGAACAAACAGACTTACACACAAACTTTCGCCTTTATAATATTAGTGTGATAACGAACTTCGAGACTTGCTTTTTACCCGTATATTTCCCACTCCCATAGAAATACGGAGACAAAATATATGTACAGTCTGTAATACTCGCTGACAAATTAGCTTTCCATTGGTAATATAATTTTCAAAGTCAGTCCAGTATTTACCTACCTACCTACCGACCTACAAACAAAACTTTTCAATATCTAACTAGTTTAGATGATATTTGCAACGGAAATCTGAGTAGTTAGAGTATGCTAAATACCATTACGCCATTTAACTCGTCCTTCCTGATGCAAGTTATTTATAGCGAGAATTTAATCGAATTCAGGCAAAGTCGGTCAGCCGTGACGTCACACCGGCCACCGTCCAATATAACGTGCATCTACGTCATACTAAAGTTAGCAGCCAAGTTACACTAGAGAGAGCTAAGTCAACTCAACTGTTGCTTGCTGATCAACCAAGTAAAACAAATTCAAAATACGAGCCAGTTAAGTTTCTTTTGAAAATATTACATGTTTTAATAATATTATGTTTAAGGGCGAAGGGGAAAATATGACGTGATAGCCCAGAGGAGAGGAGACTTAAGCTCAGTAGTGAGCCGAATATGGGTTGATGACGATGTTTAAGGGTTGATTTTTTTTCATAAATTTTTAATAGTGTTTTTTATTTTATACTGTTAAAAATTAAAAAAAAAAAAAGAACTAATAAAGGAATGAGAGTCAATTTTGTTTCATATAATAAGATAATAGTTACGTGATAGCCCAGTGGATATGACCTCTGCTCGATTCGGAGGGCGCAGGTTCGAATCCGATCCGAGCCGGGTTAAGTGTATTAAAAAAAACATCACGTGACTCAAACGGAAACCTGAGATTTTTTTTAATTATCTACGTGTGTAAAGTCTGCCAATCAACGTTAGACCAGCGGGGTGGAATAAGGCCTAACCCTTCTCATTCTGAGAGGAGACTCGTATTCAACAGTGAGCTGAATGTGGGTTGTTAACGATGATGATATACATTATAAAGTAAAAGTAGAATTTAGTTTTTACCGAATTCCAAAAATTAAGGGTTCATACTTGACATTGACATTGATGTAGATGGATCGATTTATTCAAAGTTACCGTACAACGCTAAACAAATAAGTATATACGTACATTAGCCATGGTAACGGGGCTGGCATCAAAACCCAAAGGTCACGGGTTCGATTTCCATATGTTATACTATAAAATCTGTAATTGGTTTATCTTTTCCGATTTTTATGGAGTAAAAAAAATATTTAAATCGTGTGGTAACTTCATAGAACAATTTTATGGGATATTTGTTATTAAAATTACCTACCCAAGTCTGGAAGATGGCTTGGAAGGAAAATTCCCTACTAACATGATTCGCATTCCCCATCTTTTCTCCGACTCCAACACTATGATCATGATCAAGGCCCAAGTGCCATTAGTTACAAGTTGATATTAGTTAAAACTAAATGTAAATTCAAAGTAAAAATAAACGAATATTTGAGGGTAGTAACATAAATTTTCAGTCCAACGGTTGTATCTCGCGACATCGCTGCCGGTCGCAAAACTGATATCGTCATACTGTTGTTACTGTAGGTACAGTTTAAAAATAAACTGCAATACTATAAATACTAGTTAAGTTAAATTACAAATATTGTTATAAAATACCCCCATTTCCCCCCAACGGTCAATAATTTAAAAGAAAAAAAAACTTTATGACAGAAATCACTTTTTTAAGAATGGCAAATAATTGTAATAATTTCTTCGCTTAGCAACAGATTCATTTTCAACGCACAAAGTTATAGTTACCTTCTTTCCAAAAATCACAACAGAGTTTTCTAAAAGACTACTCAATATTTAATAGTTTACAGAGTAAGTAGTAGTAGTAGTGTAACTTTCTTTAAAACTCGTAAAGATAATAATCGGTCTGCAATTTCCTACATCTCCTGTAATTGTTAGTCACAGGGGCGTTAGGTGCCATGGGTATTTTGGCTCAAAACGAAAGTCTGAAATGAGACGCACTTAAATAGTGGCATATTCCTTTGAAACTTTGCTTCTGCGTTCGCCTAAGCCTAGTGACACATGTTCCTAACGATTATACAACAAATACGCAGCCAGAAAAAGAAATCGTGATAAGCAAGCTCAGCACAATAATTACCTCAAGCATTTCATTTGTTTCTCCCAACGCAAGCCCGATCAATATGCTATCTCCGAGTTTATACCCCACATTGGGATACAAGAGTCCTTTGTCGCGACGTTTTACGACATTGTATGTTTATCTGAGCTAAATTTATTGCGCCAATAACACGGGGCGCTACGGGCTAGTATTCTCGGTTAGTATCTTTGTTAGGATATTATCGAGCGATTTAACGTGGCCTTGTGAGACGATATTGTGCGAATGTGTTTTTGTAACCGTGCCGTGTTTGTTTATTAGAAAGACTAGCAGACACCACGCTGTTTTACCCGTTTGGTTCCCGTTTCCGTAGAATAACGGGGATAAAAAATATCTCTTAGCACTCGGGGATGGTATAACTTCCCAACAAAATCGGTTCAGTAGTTTCAGAGTGTATTCAATGCAAACAAACAATCAAATCTTTCCTCTTTGTAATATTAGTAGAAGTAGATTAATGGTAAAACAAATAATGTTCAAAATCGATTACTAGTAGCCAGAGCTTTTTGTAATAGAGCTCATCTGGTGAAGTACTATCACCAATCCCATGCTTATTTCTGCCCTAAAGCAGCATTACTGTGTTCCAGCCTAAAGGACGTGGTCTCCGGTATGATTACGGTACATGAGGCAACTACTACAACTATGCATCAAGTTGACGGGCCCAGGGCAGTATTTTGTTGGGCTGCTGCAAACTTACATGGCCAAGTCTTACTCTGTGTAAGGCCAATGGTATTCCACTTACCGTCGGGTGAGCCATTTGCTTGTACTGTCAATTTATTATAGGTTAAAAATAATCATTTACCCATTTGGAACCCTTGTAACTTTAATTTCAAGTTTTCGACTAAGTATCACATTACCTGACGTTTCAATTTTGTATGAATTTTGACTTTGATTGGGCATTGGGCCATCGTGGTGGACTATTAGCCTAATACCTCTCATTCTGAGAGGTGACTTGTGCTCAACAGTGAGTCGAGTATGGGTTGTTATTGATGACACTATAATTACAGAGAAGAAAAGAAGTGTATTTTGATTACAACAGAATTATAGATTTACTGTAGACTTAAAACACTTGCTTGCATTAAAGCGATAGCTCGCAATCCTACATAGCCACTGACCCCGTTTAGTGCTGGATTGAATTTCACATATTCGTAGTCTGGGTCAGTGTTGCTCTACCAACGTAATTGATTAATTCGGTCGTTCTAATAAGGCTAGATACGCTCAATAACAGACTTCAAAAAACCAGAGCGTAGTTATAGATACTTTAGTATTGGTGTCCTATTTTACTGAGTTGAAGGCTAATTCACTTATTATTATTTATTATTCGTTATTTGATGTATGTTATTTGACATAAAAGAAATTGAGATTCTATGTAACGAATGTCATCCGGTGCCTACAGACAACCCTTCGTGGATATCATTTTAATATGTTGTTAATTAAGTAAATAGGCCAATTGGAATCTAGTTTTAATTTGACATCTCTGTACATTGTACAGTGGCGGAATAAGGAGCAGGACTAGTAAGTAGTAAGTAGACAGGACTGGTAAATCATTATGTTGCAATTTTATTGACAGATTACATCTAATTATTATGATGGATGTCACTAGGGGCGGCAATAATTTAACAGTTTATTGGCCGCAAAGGAGAAACCCCGTCTCCAAACAAGCTCGGGCCCAAATTATACAGATCTCTAAATTAACTATATATTAGGACAATTAAGGAGGCCTGTTTTCAAAGAAATCTATATTTGCCTAGTCAGTTAAATTACTATCAGTTAAGTTACATGTGGACAAGAATTCGTAGACCTTTGATATAAAATTCAATGCATTACCTGTGTCTAACTAGCAACCGACAGTTTGAATAAAGAATTGACACTTACTTGACACATCTAATCAAATTATGACAATAATGATATTTGACAGTGACATCTCACTCATTGCTTGACTTTGACAGCCGCGTTTGCAAAGACAACTGTCTATCAGTGAACACTGTCGTCGTTATCAACCCTTATTTGGCTCACTACTGAGCTTAAGTCTCCTCTCAGAATGAGAGAGGTTAGGCCAATACTCCACCACGCTGGCCCATGCGGACTGGCAGACACGCAGAGAATTAAGAAAATTCTCTAATATGCAGGTTTCCTCACGATGTTTTCCTTCACCGTTTGAGACACGTGACATTTAATTTCTTAAAATGCACACAATTGAAAAGTTAGAGGTGCATGCCTCGGACCGGATTCCCACCCAGCTTTCCCAGATTCCCACCCAACCCACACCCTCTGGAATCGGAGGCAGGGGTCATATGGGCTATCTGTGAAAATAATGAAATCAGCTTATGTTCCCTGTTGGCTAATAATATTTCGGCTAAGATTTGTAGTAATTTAGGAAAAATATACAAGATTTTTAGTACATCTTTCATTTCTGTATCGTTATGAAAAGTGAGTCCATTTTCGGGCATCTCATTTATAAATCCGCCAATGCTAAAATACTCTGAACATTAAACGTAAAAGTTTGATTTCTCTTATCATAACTAAGCCTTATCTTGTGATATAACGCTAAAATGCGTCATTAATTAAGTTATGCGATAGACGTTCGTACAGTTGAAACAGCCGCATGCATGATAGCGATAGCTGGCAATAATGCGTAGCTATTGACCCCGTTCATTGCTGGATTGAATTTGAAATATTTTTAATTAACGTTGCCAAGTTGAATGGAATTTGGACGACCTATTTAGCGAAGCAATTTGTTTATTTGCTTTTCAACGAGATACGAGATTTGAATAGTGTATTAAACCTCAAAAGAATTTTAATAGTAGTTAATCTCTTTGTGATAAAGCTTGTGCGGAGAGGTACTACTAACTTGCTTATTTTGACCTCCAGGCAGTATTTTCAGTTATGGGAATCGAACTTACTGCCTTGGATGTAGTTGACAGTTTCAGTACCCACTGCACTTGACGGGGTGGCGTCAAATAAAATATTATATTTGATGATTATTATTTTAACCTACAGTTATTAAATTATAGGTTATTCTTTATCAAAACTGGTTATTTTTGTTTAATAAAATTTAATTTATCTAATCCTTGTATACGTAAAGTAATTTTATTTTATTTTTAAACATAATGTGAAAATACAAAGTTACCTACACAGAAGACATATCAATATTATGGTATACGGTCATCAATTTGAAATTGTAAAAGCGATATCATTTCACAATCAAATTCCAATCCGGATTGTGACTAATTGGGACTACGACCGCGTTACGCGATTGATACCCAAAGGTACTGATGGGAGGGTTACATCATTAACATACATCATTGAGAAAACGTCATTAAAATGGGGAAAAACGCCGCGTTTTCCGATATTAATACCGCGTTATTAATTTCAAATCCATCCTGAAAGCCTATTAAATTTTCATCGTCCAGCGGTAGGGCAGAAATACATACATTATTAATGAGATATACGGGCAGAAATCGTAAAAACGTTTCGACGGCCGCCCTGGGTTTAATAATAAATTTTGTGGAATCCGTTTTTGCGGATGCTATATTAAGGCTTTTTCTACAGGAAATTGGGAGTGAAATGACTATTTTTTGTTCGTATTTATGGTCCGGTTACCGATGCTGCACAACATATTTTATTTACATGCATACCTAATAATTATGATTTCCAAAAGTATTCCTCGTAAAGTAAGTATTGCATTTGTTTAAATTATTCGATCGTTGTTGACGAAATCATTTTAAACAAAGGATAACAAAAAGTCCTCAGCCAAAAAGCTGCTTGTGAATGCTTTTCGATGAGTCTCGAGTTCGTCTTTACCAGTGACATAGGGACGTCAATTGAAAATGAAAAAAAAAATAATATTCCCTCATAAAACTCTTATCACAAAAGTAAAGCTTGCAGTTTTATTGGACTCGCTCCAGGTTTGGTTGCTATTTTCTTCTCATAGAGCTCCGAGGCAACAAATTTTCAGTCGTGTGTATATTTAATACATTAATTGTAAATTCTTTATATCACAGAGAAGCCTCCATTTGAGCTTTGCCAAAAGAAACGAAGACTAGATTATTAATCTTAATCAACTTACACAACACCGCTGTCTTGTTTAGTCCGAGTGAGAAAGAATAATCAAATAGCCTTATTAATTATTTTCTTTATGAACAACTGCAAATTAATTATTCCATTATTCTCTTGTTTTAGAGTGTTTGCGAGAATATAAATGTAATTAGTAGCAAATGTTTTATAATATTACCACTTAAGAGTTTATAGTGTTTCTTATTCAAAGACAATTTACCACTTAACTGTAATAATAATAATAATAATAATAATAAGCCGTTTATTCCCAAATCACACAGATCACATAAAATTATACAATACAAACAATTAAAAGGATAAAAAAAAACTTAAAACTAACTTAAATTAACTGAACTTAATTTTAAGATAATGAATAATTATTGTAGGTTAATATTATTAATTAATTGTTGTTGTTTATTTGGGTACCCATTTTCGGGTAAAGGCCTCCTCCATCATACTCCAATGTGCTCTATCTGCAGCAATCCTCGTCCATGTATGACCTGCGATCTCTTCGATATCGTCTCTCCAACGAGCGTGCGGTCTGCCTCGCGGCCGGATGTGATCACGCGGCCACCAATGTAACACTCTCTCGCTCCACCGACCATCTCTAGTGCGCGCCACGTGACCTGCCCATCGCCATTTTAGTTTGCACGCCAGTTCTGCAGCATCGATCAGCTTTGTCTTTTTCCTTATGTCAACGTTCCTTTGACGGTCGCTGAGTTTAAGGCCTAACATGCTGCGCTCCGTCGCTCTTTGGAATTTTTGTATTCTATCAATAATACGTTTGGTCAAAGTCCACGTTTAACACCCATATAAAAGTGTAGGAAATATTGTGTTTTCCATTGCCTTCTTTTTCAACGATAGAGGTACTTAACTGTAATACAACTGATTATTATCATAATAAGTGACGATACAGGTTTGAAGGCACACGATGCGTTGCGGCGCCGAATCTCAAAGATTTTACTGTATCGGCCATCAAACGTTTGTGTCAATCAATGGTAAATAAACAGTCCTTTTCCGAACTTGGCTTATACAACGCCATTTGTATCGCGCAGAAAAAATAAACAAACAAAAAGTGATCACCAAAACGTAAAAAGCTACCAACCGTAAGCCAATATCCATTCATTCGTATTCGCTTAGTAATGACGGTATCGATTCTGAATCGAATACGCTTTGATTAACGATGTATTCGTTAATCGAGACTCCGTTAATGACTCGATACTGAGTAATGGAGTCGGGATCAAATCGCGTGCGAATGGCCACTGATAACGGTTGCGGGATGTTTCTGAAACGAATCTAAAAGCAAATCTAACGTAGCTACTCGTATTTCTGTTGATTTACTCAATATTTGCACTGCATCTCTGTTTGTTATAACGGTCTTCTAGTTTTCCACTTTATTTATCACCATAACCTAACATGACGTTTCGTTTTTTTAAACCTACCACGATGCTCCAATGAGGGACTACGGGCTCGGGGTTATTAGTCACCTAAGCCCGTCAAATATTAATGATAATGATCGGAACCGATTGCTCAAAGTGGTCCCGAACCTAGAACCTCTTGATTTGATTTTTTTTTATTCTATACAAGTTAGCCCTTGATTACAATCTCACCTGATGGTAAGTGATATCGCAATCTAACTTTTTAGGGGGAGGATGAAAATCCACAATCCTTTCGGTTTCTACACGACATCGAACCGGAACGCAATCTACGAGTATATAGGCTAACCATCGAGCCAACGATAACTGGCTTATCCTGTATAAATAATAGAACTTGAATTTGAAATAACCCTACTAATGTATCTACTACAAAAAAGTTCCATAGTACATGAAATGTGCGAACCGTGGCAAACTGGCAAAGATTAAATTAAAAACTTGGCAGTGGAATTTGAAGTATAATTTAAAGTATAGAGATATTAAATATAATATTCACGGTATACCGTTTTAATATCCGGTATCAGAATCAGGAGTTTTACATTTTTGTTTGAACGCCATAATTTTATTATCTATCCAGGTATACTGTCACTTGTCTCATGAGTTAGTTTGTCATAGTATCAAGAAAATTACCTTATAAGTGAAACATCGAGGTGGGTTAAGCTTTCGCTGCATGCAAAACTAGTAATAATCTCTATTTATACACACTCATATTGGGAAAAATCCTTTTTTAATACTCATGATATTTTTAATAACGTTCGACTTCATCTGCCTGGAATTTAGTTTATCACAAATTCCTCGAGAACCATGGATTTTTTAGGGATAAAAAGTAGTCTATGTAGTAATCCATACTATAATATATCTCTACTTTAACTTAAAATTTCAGGTGATTCGGTTCAGTAGCCGAGGCGTGAAAGAGTAACAAACATTCATACCATCAAAATCATCAGGTTTTCACAAATCTCGAGGATCCATAGATGTTTTCGGGTTATAAAACCTATGTGTTAATCCAGAGTAAAATCTATTTCCATTCCAAATTTCAGCCAAATCGCTTCAGTAGTAGCAGCGTTAAAGAGTAACAAACATCCAAACAAACATACATCCATATAAACTTTCGCGTTTATAATATTAGTAGGACTAATTAAAAAAATATTTTAAAAATTTCTGTTGTGGACGTCCGTGTATTCTGTACTATGTACTCGTATGTGTGGATCCTGTATGTGACCAAGATTAGAACCGAAAGACTTCACTAGCTAAGTCTTTCTTACGCTACAGTTTAACTAAGAATACAACCCCATTTATTTTCGGGCTGTAATGATTTCGATGTGGTTATCCCTTGAAATTAAATATGAAAATTTAGGCAATTTTTATTGCGAAAACAGTAACAGTTGCCCGTGGAACTCTGCTCATAAATATTTCCCGGCTTTTTATAGCTCTGACCATACTTATTGAAGATTATTGGCAAGTCTAAGGTCAATAATATAATAATAAGTCAAAATACAAGTCATTTTATAATTTTAACCCACTTCCAAAAAAGGAGGAGGTTCTACGTTCGGCTGTATGTGTAGGTATGTTTATTTATTTATTTACATCGATATTTTGATAAAATATAATGTTTATCTAATAAGCAGATTGGAGAAAGTCAACCGTAATTGGGATATATCAAATAATCTACTCGAAAAAAAGCGAATAATTGTTTGAGTTATAAACCACGCTAATAAAAATAATTGTAAAATAAAAATAGAACAAAAGTAATAGAACCTTTTTTGTTTTTGTAAACCTTTAAAGTCTTCGATCAGTGCGTGTTGCCAGTGATGACATACGGATCCGAGACTTGGTCGCTGACTATGGGCCTTATTAGAAGGCTCAAAGTCACTCAGCGGGCGATGGAGCGAGCTATGCTTGGAGTTTCTCTGCGTGATCGAATCAGGAATGAGGAGATCCGCAGACGAACCAAAGTCACTGACATAGCTCAGCGAGTCGCGAAGCTGAAGTGGCAATGGGCGGGCCACATAGTTCGAAGAGCCGATGGACGTTGGGGCCCCAAGGTGCTGGAATGGCGACCCCGCACCGGAAAGCGCAGTGTTGGGCGACCCCCCACTAGGTGGACCGAGGATATTAAGCGGGTTGCAGGGAGCCGCTGGATGCTGGCGGCTCGAGATCGTTGTGCTTGGAGGTCCATGCAAGAGGCCTATGTCCAGCAGTGGACGTCTATCGGCTGATAAGGTAAGGTAAGGTAAGGTAAGGTAAACCTTTAAATAAACTAGCGATCGCTACAAAAGGATTCCACAAGATATATTATTAAATCAGTGGAACTTGGAAATGTTTTTACTATTTTTTTGTCTTGCTCCATTAATAATGGATGTAGGCTGCCCTTCGGGTGGACGGTTAAACTTTCATACAAGTCCAGTCTTTGTTTTTAGTATTTACGAAAGTTTATGATTTACGCAGGTTGTTTGTTCGTAGTTTATTTTAACCCCCCATCACAAAAAAGTGGTTTACCGTTATAACTATGTAATAGTATATCTTGTCTTTAGTCATTGTAGTATTCAAACTGTCGTACTCTGTAAAGATATACAAATATTTTTCTGATTAATCATTAAATAAAAACAAGTTGAAATATATTTTTTTAAAGTCCCCAAAAGTTAGTTAAATCACCACAATTATTAAATTTCCTGACAACGATTTAATTCTACTTAAAAAGTAAACATTAGTATAAGAAATTTTTTCCTGCACAGGTATAAAAAAACATGAATATATATGTAATTTAGAATAAACTTATCAGCATTTCTCCAGTAGGTTAAGTATTTGAGTCATTTTTTCATGTTTGTATGTATGTTCAATGTTTATCGTTGTGCCTAAAAATATGGACAGGAATTAGGTTATTTTGTATTGGTTTTACCGATATATAATTGATAAGTTATGTTTCATTCTGAAACAATTTTTAAGTGTCAGTTTTTCAAAACGATTATTATTAATTAGTATACGAATACTCTTCTAAATTTTAGTTTTATAAGAAAGAATTAACTCGAAGTAAACAAACAAATTAAACTTTCACTAGTTAAAATTACACATTGGACTGCGAGCTTCCTCCATTTTGAATCTCGATCAAAAATAATAAAAGCCGCATGGCTTATGGCTCTAAAAATGTTTCCATGCAAACATTTCGTGTAATTTAGAAAAAGAAGAGAAAAAAAAATAGAAATGAAATGGGAATGTAAAGTTTATTTCTGCATCGCATGAGTTATGGATCTGGGTCATTGCGGCTTTAGATACAATGTAATGACTCCGCAGCAATAGGAATAGTAAAATATTGTTGCATTTTGATAGCGTGGTTTTTTTGCATCGCTTTAGTTGTACCTATCTATTTTATTTTACGTATTACTAAGCGAGAAGTTGTATGCGCGGTGGATTTTGACGGCCTCCGTGGCGCAGTGGTATGCGCGGTGGATTTACAAAAAGGTCCTGGGTTCGATCCCCGGCTGGGCCGATTGATATTTTCTTAATTGGTCCAGGTCTGGCTGGTGGGAGGTTTCTGGAGTTTTCGTGGCTAGTTACCACCCTAGTAGTTCCGGTATGATGCCGTGTAGAAACCGATTTTCATCCTCCTCCTAACAAGTTGGCCCGCTTCCATCTTGGACTGCATCGTCACTTACCATCGGGTGAGAGTGTAGTCAAGGGCTAACTTGTAAAGAAAAAAAAATAAATAAAAGGAAAACGTATAGTTTGTATAAGTTGCTGATCTACAATTATTATTAATAGAATTTTCTAGTTATTAAGGTTTCGTACTACACAAATCTTGAGTATGGAGGTTTTTTTTATATAGAATTTTATATCTTATAAACTATCTGTTAGAAATTAATTATAAATAATAATATTCTCCAAAAATCTAAACAATGAAACAAAAGAGTTTTGGTATCAAAAAACAGCTGAAACTCCTGAAATTAAAAAAGAGTTCTTCCATCTTAAAATTTTGGAGCATCGTTAAAACTCACCCGTCCGTAAAAACCAACAGTGCAAAGCTTATCAAAGAGTAAATAACGAAATTTCTGCACGCTTTAAATTAGTTCATCTCGTCGCAAGTGAAATACAGTCCACCCAAAATGTTTGGACCCCGAAACATTTCTTATGAATACATGAATAAGGTTCACCTTGTTAACGGAATTTCGTAGCTTTGTCGCCGACCGTATGAACTGTGGTTGCAATTTCCTGGGGAGCCCGAGGCGGTTCCTGTTGGAATGGACAATAAGTCGCCGTTTTAATTTAAAAACAACTGGGTTGGGGCCAACTATGGAAACTGTGGCTATAAAATAGTTATTATCCATTTGTGGATTTTGACTCACTGACCTCAAATTCACAAAATTGTCTTCATACACTGAATATAACTATTTCGTTTTATATGCCACTGCAAAAGGTTTTAAAGCGAAAGGTATCACCGAATATCGAAAATCACCTGGGGCTTATAGTTTATAGTAAACGTCCGCTAAGTATAGATTTTGCGACAGGGTGGACAAAGTCGCGGGCGTCCTCTAGTAAGTAGGTAAAATGTTAAAGTAGTGGTAAAGTTTTTGTAAAATAACTCGTTTGGAAATGTGCTATTTTCGTGCTCATTTATGCCACCAGCAGCATTATGTGTCCAATCAGAAGGAGATGCATCAGATGAACACAGCAATGCTAATTGGCATCAAGAATAAATATGGTGATAGTACCTACCTGTCTTGACGATCTGTCACCAAATTCTTTACTTTCTTTCACGTTATATTACTTTATAAAAAACTAGCGGATACCCGCGACTTCGTCAGACCGACAGACAAAAAATTTAAAAAAAAAATACATTTAGCTTCAGTATCGATTATATAATGCCTGCCAACAAAAATTTTCAAAAAATCTTCAATGTACAGAATGTACAAAGTTTGCAGAATTCGTAGTGTAAGTATAGGTTCTAGATGGCGCTGGCGTCAATTATGTCACGGTAACGTTTGGTGTTACAAATGGTATAAGTAAAATCTCAAATTGCCAAGAATTCGACCAGTTTTATTATACGTATAGATGATAAAAAATATTTCAACCTCAGCTCATAAAACTTCACTGTTTATTATAATATTACGTATATTGTGTAAATAGAAATATTTACTACCAGTTGTTTTGTGGGAATTTATAATGTACAGTGTATTTTTACTTTGCTAGTTTTCAGAATATTTGAAATATCACGAGAAAAAACTACTCATAGAAAACAAATACACGTTTCACTTCGATACCAGCATCCTCAAGAGATCAGAGAGAACTCAACAACATTAAATTGTAAAGTTCTGACTTTATACCAGACCAGCGGACGCCAGCGACTTCGTCCGCGTGAAATTTAGTTTTTCACAAATTTCTCGGGAACCATGGATTTTTCCGGGATGAAAAGCAGCCTATGTGTTAATCCAGAGTAAAATCTATTACTATTCTAAATTACAGCCAAATTGATTTAGTAGTTGTGGCGTTATAGAGTAAGAAACATCAAAACAAACATCCAAACTTACATCCAAACATCCATACAAACTTTCGCGCTTATAATTTATTAGTAGGATATCTATATTTTTGTATCGAAAAGTTTTGTACGAAAATGTTTTAGCTATGATAAATAAAGATTTTTTTATTATTTCGAAATTATCTTGAAGGTTCACTCACTCCCACTTCTCACTAAAAAGAAACATGAACAACTTTCACAGGTCTAATAAAATCAAAGTATGTGATATTTCCATAAAATTGTAAGAATCTCATTATAGGAAGACTGAAATTTTGTCAGCTTGCCTAGCGTTACGTAATACAGAGGCAATAATAGATTTCGGATTGTGGTGGCTTTAGAAGACTCAAGGAAGATATTTTTAACATTTTAATTGGAAAAATGTCGCATTTCGCCAGTCGGGCAATTGAGGATCTGGACCAATCTCCATATTTGGCTACCGTGACTTACCCATGAAGTACAATGAACTTAAATACTGAAAACATTTCTGACTTCATAAAATAAGGTGTCTTTGATGCTCTAGTTCTATGCTTTATTATGAAAGAGCGGCATCTAGCTATACATAAGTCCATGCGTAACACATAAGGCGCTGACACATTAGTCGTTATTATTCATGCTACGTCTGAAGCGGGTTTTATAGCGGCAACTCTTTTACGGCTTTTGCGCCTTGCGTCCATCGCGCGCTGTTTTTATTACTGAATATTTTATATGAAACGTTATTGAGATTGTATCGGCTTCGTTCTCGTTCATACAGTTTTGTTTGCTTACGATTTCGTATGGGCATTTGATTATCATATTTTGTGACTGCGTAATAAATATGGAATGAATCAAATACGTTTTTATATTAGCTGGTATTTTTTATTTACTTATTTTTATCACTAGTATTAAAAAGAGGAGTGTTATTAGTTTAACGTATATGTATTTTTTAATCTCTCTATGGCTACGTAGCTCCTAAACGGTTGATTATCTACATCAGAAATATTATAATTTTATTTAGGAAAAATAAATGCTCTTCAAAGTACTGTATACAGCCTAAAAAATCAGAATTCAAATAGGTGTTAATGTTTACATACTTATAAAAGGGTTAAAAACATAAACCCCTTTTTGAGTCCATTAGAAAACACAGAAAATTTTACGTACTCATTTTTTAATTTCTATGCCATGTCCAGT
The DNA here is from genome assembly GCF_947172395.1 of Bicyclus anynana. Lineage (NCBI taxonomy): Eukaryota > Metazoa > Arthropoda > Insecta > Lepidoptera > Nymphalidae > Bicyclus > Bicyclus anynana. Next base: position 902,354 of record NC_069086.1, read on the forward strand.
AAAAATATTACCCAAAATCTAGAATAGAAATATTAGTGACGATGTTTTATTAACTCCTACGTGTGAGTTTTTGAATTTATTACTATTGTTATTTTTGTAGTAATAGAGATAGTATTAGGCCGAGTAGGTATATATAGACAAATTTAAAACTTACACTATCCAGTGACTAAAAGTCGTCACAGAATAGCGCTGCTGCAGATAACACTATTTTGAGAATATCAAACACATACAAACTTTTTTTTTTATTCTTTACAAGTCAGCCCTTGACTACAACCTCACCTGATGGTAAGTGATGATGTAATCTAAGATGGTAGCGGGCTAACTTGTTAGGAGGAGGATAAAAATCCACACTCCTTTCGGTTTCTACACGACATCATACCGAAACGCTAAATCGCTTGGCGGTACGTCTTTGTCGGTAACCCTACCGACAAAGGTAACTAGCCACGGCCGAAGCCTCCAGCTAGACCTGGACCAATTAAGAAAACCTCAATCAGCCCAGCCGGGGATCGAAACCAGGACCTCCGTCATTTCCACCGCGCATACCACTGCGCCACGGAGGTCGACAAAAACATACATAGGAACATTGATACCAGAACCTTCTTTTTTGAAGACAGTGAAACTTAAAGTGCGAATTACCGTTTAACACCTCGGTAGCTGAAAACCAACGAAGTAGGTTGTTGGAAACACTAACTGCAATAAATACTGTAGTTCCTTGAAACTCGAATAAAGCACAGCAGTCGCTCGTAAAATCAAAGTTTACTTACTTGTTCAGTAAATATATAGGTGAAGAACTAGCAGTGCGATTCATACGTAGTGGTTGTAAAAACGAACTTTTATTTATTACTAGCGGAGGCCCTGGGTTTCATCAATGTAGTTTCTGTTCCAACGATAATGCGGCGATAAAATCTAGCTCCTGTTACTATTACTAGATATTTTAAAATCGATTTAGTCATTTAGGCGTAAAAACATAACAAACAAACTCTTTTTCGCATTTATAATATTAAGTAGCCCAGTGGATATGACTTCTGCTTTTGATTTGGAGGTCGTAGGTTGGAATCCGGTCCGGGGCATGCACCACCAACTTTCAGTTGTGTGCATTTTAAGAAATAAAATATCACGTGCCTCAAGCGGTGAAGGGAAAACATAGCGAGGAAACAGTGAGCCTGAAAGAAAGAATATGGGTTTATGGTTGTGGTGTGGTATGGGTATGGGTTAATGATGATGATGAATATCAAGTGTGGAAGACAAGTTCATGATTAACATATTGATATTAACTTTTCACTTCGAAATTCCGCAGGGTGCATGCACCACCCCGCGCGAGTGATGGCGGGTTAAGCTTCGAGTCACATTGAATAACTGTATCAAAATCAAAATCAAAAATTCATTTATTTCAAGTAGGCTCAGTATACAAGCACCTTTGATACGTTAGTCGACTATTTGTAAAGATTCTACCACCGGTTTGGAAGGCAGATTCTGCAGAGAAGAATCAAGAAACTCAACAGTTGCTCTTTAAAAAAAAAATCATACAGTAATATTATAATTACAATTGATGACAACATTACAATTTTGATGTACTCAGCCCTCGTCACTTAAATTTAAAGTTTACGATTAATTAATGACACCATTATCTAATAATATTTTTACCCGACGTTTCGAATGCGCACAACAAAAGTTTTTTATTTGATTAATTAAAGTAAGAAGCCTCTGTAATACGTAATGAAAAAAGCAAAAATCAAAACCATTACCTCTTGGTATTACTTCTAGTTCCTGAACCATAAAGATACTAAGCGTAACTATCAAAATTGTATCTGTTGTTACTTATGTTTTAGTAAATAAATTATTATTATTATAAAAAAGGCCATTACGCTGTCTAGACTCTAATATTAACACCATTGAATATATTGATCTAAGGAACTTTTCTATTTGCCCGCTTTAACTATCGCAAAACCATTAATTACCTTTTAACAATTTACCCTTTCTAATGTGAATAGTAAATAGAATTAACAATTGTTGTGTATAACGTGTATATTGTTGGTAACTCGCTGAGTAAAGCATGAGCCTGCAATTTCCTGCCAGACGTTATTCACTGTTGCAGATATGATAATTTACACTTTACGACATATCGTACGATATTTAACTAACATCCGGAAAACTTATTTTTCAATCAAACAATATTGGTAGATGACTGCTATTTTGTCTGCATTTAATTTGGTTTTTGACGTGACAACGTCTTAAGGATTCGATGGAGCCGGCTGCACGGTCTAAAAATGATGACGTCATGCGTCATTCCTTCACTCTAGGGTTACCAACTTTTTTTACAAGAAGTATTTTCTGGTTTATGAAGATTATTAAACAGTATTTTAGAAAAACGAACCTTTTACTTTTTAAAAATACAACCATTCCATCAGTATTTTCTTATGATGTTGTCACGTTCAACTATCGTCAGTAAACCGACTTTACAGACAACCGATTTTTTATTTAACTACAATCGCAAAATGAGACGAAGTTTACAGCAAGCTTGAAAGAAATAAACACAATAGAAACCAATCCTTCTATTATATTCTGTACGATGGTTGTACAAAAACAAAATAAGAAAATGTTAAAGTAACTATATTCCAGCCCAAGTCTACCAAAAGGTGTTTGAAGTGCAGATTTTGTTTATATATCACTCTAATAATGTAAGACTGAAAGTGTGTAATTATGTACTTATGATTGTTATTTTATCAACCGCAACTGTTGAACTGATTTGGTTGAAATTAAAAATGGCAATAGAGTTTTAACATAAGAAACAAGCTACTCTTTATTCCGAAAAAATACACGGTTGCTGTGATATTTGGGACAAACGGAATTTCACACAGAAACCGACAGATTTCACCGAGTCGCTGAAATCCGTTAAAAAATGCTACCGATTGTGTCGGTAAACTAAAAGATCCATTCGGAAGGAAATTTCAGATCAAACGAGTAGTCATTCGTATAAGAAAAGGCAAAATAATGCCTGAATTGCTCGTTGGAATATAATAGGTATCGATTCTTTATACCAGTGACATCTCGCAATATCGCGTCGTAGTCGACAGTATTCAAATCACGCACCCATTGAGTGCAACTGACAAATGACGTCTCTGACTGTGAGACGAGTGCTATATTGCGCATACACGGGCCATATGCGAGGGTAACGTTGACTGGATTTCATTATCTGTGCACATAATGCCATTGTTAGCCATTCTTCCCCTTGAATTGAATATAAACACCTGCTATTACTCTTATATTTTTTACTATTGTATATTTGCTGTAGGCTTCTATCATATTATTACCGAGGGCTTGGGGAAGCACAACAGTTCTGCCAGAATCAAACCTGAAGGCAAGAAAAAAGCCGGTGAATTGAGGCTTAAAAGAGTATCTTGGGAGACTTAACTTTGCAATAAAACAACGGCTGATGGGGTTTGTGGACTGAAAGATATCTCTCTAGATACTGGTATCCATGTGATTTAATCTCATGTAAGTTCGTCATCTGTGGCTATTTCATTCTGTCATCTGTGCTTATGTCGTCGATAAACCACGAAGGTTAGTTAGGTAGGTATAGGTTTAAAAAGGCCTGTTATAAGTGTAAATGTGAAAAAAGAAAGAGAAAAGCGTTTATTTTAAAATTGACCCACACATCACAAATCCTGAGCAGTAAGCACTATTGTAGTGTCTGATGCCTTGACCACCTGGAGAATTAAATATTAAAACTCAAGTAGTAAAAGCATCAAGTCTGTCATATTTGGCAAGTGACAATTGTTCATTATCTTCAACGATATACTCGTATCTTGTGAACAGAGAAAGACTATATCGTGCACTGGTCTACATTTGTCTTTTTCTCGTCACGAGATTCTGGTATGCCGTGATGCTCATCGGCCTACTAGGAGCAGCTAGATAAGTGTGAGTGACGTAGTTACGTGGGCAACGTATTTCAATGACTGAAAGTGTAGAAATGAGTTCTAATTCCAACAGATAGTTGTTCAACTATCCATCCAGTGTGACCAGCTGTCACCATCTGCGCAGTAACGATTGAATCCAATGTATCCGTTGCGGAATGTTCGCAACTGTTCCGCCAGTTCAGAAACTAGCGGTTTAATTAAACGGAGTTTAGTAGCGTGTTGCGCGGAACTGTGTGATTAGGAAATTCTAGTTGCAGTTTTAGCATCTGTATTGCTGTCGTTAGATGGCTATTTATAGCCGATGCGTTGACAAGATTGAAGAGCTTTTACCGTTTATCCAGACTGATGTTGTATGTGGAGTGTGTGGAGTGTGTTTATGTCATATAATTGCATATTTTAGGCTTAATCTCTTGGATAGGCATTCGACTATGGAATCGATTCTAATGATTAAAAAAAAAAATACTAAATCATCGTTGACTCTCAGCATTTTTTTTTGTCATCATGCCCTAATTAACAAAGACAATAATAAAAACAAAGCTACTTAGATTAGAGCTAAGAGGCTTTAGGCTGAGTTGAAATCAGAGACGAGTTACATTTATAATATAGGTAGTAATAAGTAGTAGGTTGGAAGTAACATAATTTTTTTTTTTTATTCTTTACAAGTTAGCCCTTGACTACAATCTCACCTGATGGTAAGTGTGATGATGCAGTCTAAGATGGAAGCGGGCTAACTTGTTAGGAGGAGGATGAAAATCCACACCCCTTTCGGTTTCTACACGGCATCGTACCGGAACGCTAAATCGCTTGGCGGTACGTCTTTGCCGGTAGGGTGGTAACTAGCCACGGCCGAAGCCTCCCACCAGCCAGACCTGGACAAATTAAGAAAATCTCAATCTGCTCAGCCGGGGATCGAACCCAGGACCTCGGTCTTGTAAATCCATCGCGCATACCACTGCGCCACGGAGGCCGTCAAAGTCAAAAATTATTATCATTCATAAATATCATTTTAAAAGATTTATTTTTATTGACCAAAAGGTTATTATAAGTATAGATTATTCTATGCCTAACTAAATTAGTTCAAATACGTACTTACATTTTGATTTGCAAAATGTTGCAATAACGAGGAAGCTTACTGCACGTAACTGGCTTATTCCGTACAGTAATAGAAGAAACAAATTGGATTTCTTCGCTAAGTTAGACAAGCGATTGCAATTGCTAGATAATGCAATCACATTTTGCTATATTTTATTTAACTATCTTTTGTACACGGCTTCACTCGCCTTAAATAAGGCAACCGTATCAAAGTTATTATATATGGTGGTAAACAAAAAAAATAAACCTTGGCTGAGTTTGTTGTGGGCTCTTCTCGGCCCAAGACGCATTTGGAACCCTCGTAACTTTAATTTTAAGTTTTCAACTATCATTACCACCATTAGATTAAATTATGACATAATCCTAACCTTTCAAAAGTGCTTGTAAACTAAGCCAAATTGAAACAAATGAATTTTGAAATTTGAATTTTCGAAATTTTTTTTATAGGTCATTTCAAAAGTTATTACTCAGATTCTTCGGAACTTATTCACTAAGTAATTCTAAAGTCCAAATTATTAAAACAATCAATATTCGTAAATTAACATTGAAATTTCCAAAATTAAATTATTTTAAAACAATTTCATTACGCGGTCGCAAAACCGCAATGTGGCCTGAAAATGATAAAAACATCCGCGCAGCATCCCCGATCAGTAACCAAGATTGTTAATAACGAGCTCTCGTGAAATATCATCTCTCGTTTTCCATCCTGATTACCGTTGGGAGAGTGACGAGGGCCATTACGTAGTTATGCGCTGACTACCGCCCGATATTAAAAAGGGAATTAACCCTTATTGATGGGAGTCGAGGGAAGTCAAGCACGTTTTGAGATTAGGTCAAGTAAAAGATTTTGTTAAGGTGGCTATTCCTCGACCCCTTCGTTCAATGTTTACAATCAAAGCTCTCGAGGTTTTGGGCTTGGTTGATGTTTGTACAAATTGATAAATACTTGTAGAGATAAATTTTTATACATACATGAATGCCTTGTTTTAAATAATTAAATCCGTACCTCGGAGAGTGATTGCATTCATGTTTTTTTTAGTTAAGCACTTGGCTGCAATCACGCCTGATGGATGATAAGCAAAGAAGCATGTAAAATCAAAGTTGGAACGGCATTCCTTAATTATTATAACCTTTGTAGCGAAACCAGGATGTAGGAACCAAAACTTTTCGTATGTCCAACTTCAATTCTAATCTGGTAGACTTCTTATTGAAAAGCCTTGTTTAAAATTTGCATAGAAAGTTAAAGTCAGTCAGAGCTTTGTGTAAAATAAATATGTGCCTCTTTTAAGATAGCGTTTCAATTTATGTGATTAATAATTGTCCAGAGGAATCCTATCTTATTGTAGAATAGCAAAACCTCGCGGTTTCATACGCGTAGCTTCCGTTCCCGTGAGAAAAATATAGCATATTGTGTATAATAAAATGGATTTCATTTGATGAAAGTATTTTTCGAATCAGTCTAGTAGTTTTTGCGTCCATTCCTTACATATAAAATAAAGATTTTTCCTCTTTATAACATTAATAGCGGACGCTCGTGACTTCATCCGCGTGGAAGTCAGCTTTTCACAAATCCCGCGGGAACCATGAATTTTTCCGGGTTAAAAAGTAGCCTGTGACAGAGTGATCCAAAGTAATAAAAACATAATTATGCATCCCAAATTTCAATAGTCGCATCTTAAAGGAGGAACAAACATACACACTTACAAACACTCTTACATACAAACTTTCGCCTTTATAATGCGATGCTAATATAAGTGCTATTATGTAATATATTAAATTATATGATATACAGCGTAGAAGATTGCAGAGCCAATTTCTTCCATGCCTTTCACTTATTTCTTCTTTGTCATCAACCGTGCAGTCTTTTTTTTAATCCTTATTTTTAGGAGCTGTATCCATTTTGGCCTATGTCGTTCCGTAAGGCAGCCTTCCTTTGCATTTGTGACTTCACTTAATTAAATTTGATTTATTGAAGTAATTTTCTTCATACATTTTTTGTAAATCTGTACCAACCCTAGGCCTCCTCTGATTGAGGATGGGCCAAGGCACTATTACAGCCGCCCACTGCTGTAATAAAGTCTGCCTCGTTTCTGACACACTCCAGCAACAAACCGTGCAGCTATCGTACTTAAACAGATGAAAGCTCTATTGAATCACGACTGGAATACTGTGCACGACGCATAACGTTTGCTCTCAGTACACCATTACGCAAGCCCGCAATGGTTGACAAACAATCACAGCTTGATTAAAAACAATCATCATAATCGAAATTGAAGCAGTCAGTCGTAACTGGGTCAGTGCAGCATTGTGACGTCATAACTCGATGCCACGTCACTATGAAGCATTAATTCCGTATTGAATCGGAATTAATCCATTTTTGTTGACTTAATGATGTCTCGTTTTAATAAGTACCTAGGTACTCGTATGCATCTCACACATGAATGATGTTATAGTTCTAGTTACCCGGCAGATTGTCAGCCAAGTTTGACACGAAATCACATAAAATTACAAAAAATAAAACTATATTTTATTTTAGCATTAATGCCTTTCCAGATAAGGCGTCCTTCGCCTTCCACGCGCGAGTCCACTAGTGCATTGACACTCACACTTAGCTGAGATGAAGCATTGACTCGCGAGGCCCTGAATTTAAGTCCTACCAGGGGCTAAGAAATACTAAGGCTAATATAATTATGATGCCTTTATTTTGTTCTTGATCCTCATAATCATATACGTGATCTTACATCCGTGCCTCGGTTAGCACGTGCTGTGTGTATGTGGCCGTTAAATATGCTGATAATAATGATGATTAAATAAAATATCGCAACGCACCGTGACTTAAATAAAGCTATTATTAAAGCACACAACTCTTAAAGCTTATGGGAAAATATTATCGTTTTATTGATAGGCAATATTCAGCGTGAAACAGCAAATAGATAAAGGGCTCAATAGCCATTGTCCCGTCCCCGGCCGCCTTCTACCTCACGTTACCCCTCACCCTATTTGATTCACATCGCACGCAATTCTATAGCCTTCGTCCCTTTCACCTTAGAGAATATTTTATTCGCAATTTCAGGGTTACCATCTTGTATTAATGCCAATATAGAATCAATAGTACGCGTGAACGGAAAATTTGTACTTACACCCTTTTAAGTATATCGCATTCAATAAAATTTTTAATGTATTATGTTATTTAATTTATTGTTTACCTGTTAATAGTATAAAAAGTAAATCACTTGTTATTATAAGTTTAAATAACAAATAGAAAAAAAATCGTCAAAAAAAGGCGTTGGGATTTTTTAACACAAATTATTTACTAGCTGATGCCGCGCGGTTTCACCCGCGTGGTTCCCGTTCCCGTGGGAATAGCCTTCCTCGATAAATGGGCTATCTAACACTGAAAGAATTTTTCAAATCGGACCAGTAGTTCCTGAGATTAGCGCGTTGAATCAAACAAACAAACAAACAAACTCTTCAGCTTTATTATATTAGCATAGATTTTACATAATCTCTATAACTTAAAACCAAAGTTTGTAATTATTCTATAATATGGTTGCTTACTAAAAAAATTACAACCTAAGAGATTTTTTTACAGAACACATAAATATTTAAAAATCAAGTGATAATTTTGTCAGAAAATTTTCAGGGGCATGTTTGTTCTCGGATATTCCGAAAACTAGAATACCACTACCATGGTTCCCTAATTTCATCATTGTCATAAGTACGAGTACCTATACACAAAGCTTCATCAGTATGACTTATTGAGTATGGTTATGAATAAATTTCTAAACTTTGTTCTGAGAACTAACAGAGTAGATTTACTTTAGTAAATAATTTAATCACTTGCGTAAGATTACCTAATATAATTTGTATTTAAAATAAAATTTTCTCTCCGAAATTCTTAGGTCTTTTTTACCTTTAAGAATATTTTATGGCACATCGTAAGCTGCCACCGTCTGGACGAGTTCCCTCGGATTTACTTTTAAGCGAGGGCTGTCAAGCGAAATTAGGTTTGAAGCTAATTACGTAACCATTATAAATTCGGTTGTATTAATTACAGAGTACCAGTAGACACGACAAACGATGTCCTATTTATTGTTACACAATAACTTTGTAGTTTTTTTTTATAAAAAACCTCAAAATATATTTTTCTCTCGATTAACTATAAATTATTTAAAAAATCCGATGCTATGAATAATAAAGACCAGGACCGACGGCTAAAAGTGTTCTACAATGGGGTGTAACACCACTAAGTTCCCATCTCGTAATAAAACAGTAAAGATTTTTTACCGAAAATGGCTTATTTGTTAACCCAGCCAAGGATTCGAATTCAAGACCTCGTGATTAGAGATCGAATTTAAGGTCAAGTATAATATTGACAGACAGACAAAAGTGATCATCTAATGTTTTAGTTTCTCATTTTCAAGTTACGGAACCCTAAAAAGGAATCCGAAAATGCGGTTGTAGTTTCAATAGGTAAAACAAGAGGAACATAAAACATGTCACATGTCCTCAAGTGCCCGCCCGATGTGAACAAAGTCTCAGATTTGATTCCCATCACGCAATACTTGGCCTCTATCCTTTTCACCTTGAGTAATATTTTATGCCCCGCAGTAGGGAGACCATCTGCGCCGATTCCCGGGGATTTACCTCGAACAGGGGGTTTTTAAACTAAATTGCTTTCGAAGCCGCTACAATTATGTACACATTTTAGATTAGACAAACAACGGGCTTTGTTATAAGAATACTTTTGAGTGCTTAATTTAGTAAATGAATAAATTACCTAATAATAGCCTAAGATATTTTTTATTCTCCAATTACATTAACTAGCTATTGCCTACAGTTCCGAATTAGTGTGAAAGATTTGTTCTTATCTCAAATAACACTACTTTTATCTGGATTAAAGTTACTGATTATTATTTTATGTACCTACTCTTGATAACGTGTCTGCAAAATCTCTAGGTTAGGTATAGTACACAACTGGCCCTAATGCGGATTGGCAGATTTCACACACGAAGAGTATTAAGAAAATTTTCAGCTAAGCAGGTTTACTCACGATGTAATTCCTACACTGTTTGAGACAAGTGATATTTAATTTCTTAAAATGAAAAGTTGGAGGTGCATGCCCCCGACCTACACCCTCCGAATCGAAGACAGAAGTCATATCCTATAAGCTAAGCTGGCATTTCATTGGTTGTACTTCAAAAGTTGTCTGAAATGTACAATGTATGAATATAGTGCGTACCGAGCTTAACCCACTGAATTGGTGTCAGAAATATTCTGTTCACGTGGCCACAGAGTAATAAAACGAGAGTGCCCGACCAAAAAAGGTTTTGTACGTAGAATGGAAACCTTGTAATTTGGTATAAATTGTGGATTAAGATCGGACGGTGTGAGGTGGCTAAGGTCTGGGTTATTGAATAAGGCAGTTTGTGAAATGGTACAAATAATGAATGATTTAAAGATTTCAACTTTGAACTGGAACTAGCTAAGCGTATTAAGTGTACGATTACAATAATAATTACAATAATTTTTAATTATAATTATGTTTAGTTTTTCAAATAATAAACATTTTCCCACTGCTGGTGAAAAATTATAAATAGTGACTCATTTATTTATTTTTTGCTATTATTCGAAAAATCCGACGAATCCATGCGACAACGTCAAACGTAGTCATTGCATCAGAATATTACAGAGCATCTGAGGATGCTTCAGTTTCGGGGTAAAACGTACGTAAGGATTTTCTGACGGATCGGGGTAACGTTGTTGCTTGGATTCGTCGGTTTTTCGCAGATAACAGATAACAAAATAAATAAATTAGTCACCGTTTATCAGCCGTGATAACCCAATCAGTGGATTTGACCTCTACCTTTAGTAGTGGACTATTGGAATAACTCCTCTCATTCTGAGAGGAGACTCAAGCTCAGCAGGGAGCCGAATATGGGTTTATAATGATGAGCTTCTGCAAAGAATTGGCTACTCATATTAAATAACAAGAAATTCTGTCATGATTTTTTGAAGTTATACGATAAGAGAGTAGATAAAATAAGTATAGTAATTGTAGGTAGGTGTTCTAAGAAATAGTAACTTGAAAATTAAAGCAAATAATATTAGGTATGATAATGTTAAGACCTGCTTTAAACTTAACCAAAGACTAAGCTTCACGTTATTTGTAAATGTTCTGACAAGCATTACAACGTTTCATTAGCACTTTTGAAACTGTTTCAAAACAACAAAGGTCACTTGTTACTTGCTAAACCAGTTGTTACATAAAACTGTAATTTTATTTGTAAATTTCGTCGAAAGTTTACAGAAAATAATTTACATAAGTCCTAATTAAATTGATCTTTGTAATAGTTTTTATTTGAAATAAAGGAATTCATTTAGGATAAGATTAAAAGAGCAAAATAGTGTGCAATTATGTTAATAACGCAATTTACTGGAAACGCACTATAGAAATTTCAGACGCAACTGTCGTATTTAGCTGCTTAAAAACTTACCATATGTAATGGATAGAAGCAGGCGTTACTTTGCAGATGTTCATCATGAATAGATAATAATTTATTTATTTTGCAATCATACGCGAAAATCCGACGAATCCATGCGACAACGTCACCCAGGTCCGACAAAACACTCTCTACGTACGGTTCACCCCGAAACCGGAGCATCCTTAGGAGATGTTGACTCTACAACGTGCAAGTTCGTCGGATTTTCGCGGATGATAGCAAAATAAATAAAAGTGTTTGATATGCAATACTGAATTATAATAGAACTTTTTGTCTCAAAACACCAAAAAATAGTAGTAATTTCAAAGTTACTTTAATTTTAACATAAAATATTCAGATGCGACTGTCGCGTTTTAAAGAAAACGCAAAGGTGTAATAATGCGGATAATGCTCGTTTTAAACGCAACTATTGCGTTTTAACTGCGTAAAAAGTCGTCATTTGCTGCGACTGAGTAGCAATACAGCGTTTTATTAGCACTTCTGAAATTGCCTCAAAATAACAAAAGCAGTATCCGTTTGTTGTTTGATAAAGCCGTAATTTGCTTGCACTCGGCCGTTGTCTCCAGTTTTATTTTATCTCGAGATGAACACTCCCCGGCGTGCTCGCGAACAAACACCGAGCCACGAGAATAAATACAATCTAATTGTCCGCTGTCTTCTTTATTTCGGAGAAATAAATGGTTATTTTAAGCCGTATAGTGTATCCACTATGTGGTTATATAACGCTGTATTGTATAAAGATTGGCGCACACTGCACAGTTTAGTAGTGTTTCCTTTCTGCCACACAACAACGAAAGTGTAACATTAGCAATTAGGCCGCCTTGTACGTTAATTTTTAAGATAATTTCTGACTTGTTTTCATTTTCATTTCATTCATTCAAATGCCGTAAACGTTGGTTTCCTTCTTTTTCCCTTAGTGATTCCGTTCTTCTTGATTCCGTTGTATAACTTAGCCTATAAAGTCATAATTGCTTGATACGCCTATAACCTATTGCATAGGTGTCGAAATAGAGTTGTTCAAGTTTGCTACCATATCATTTTTCATAACTTTATCGCGTGTTTAGTAGGTATACACACTCGTACGAAACCGTTTTTCTTTTACTACATCGTACCCCAAACTTATTAGGCCCCGTATAATACACTTTGAAAGTCTTTTGAGTCCCTAAATATTTCATGAGGAAAGATATCGGTCGTGACTTAACTCAAGTGAACAAAATGTTCTTATACTTTTCATAAAAACGTTAGTGGATTCCGTAAAGTGTTTTCGTTTCTTTTTTTCTTTAAGGCGGTTTAGTTTAAGAAGCTTAGTAACAAAAAAACAAAATAATGTCGTTATGTATTAGAATAGACTGTCCGTCGATGGTCCTCTGGTAAGCTTTTGCAGCTTCGTATCTCGAGTACCTGGATTTGAGTCCCAGCTAATAATATTGGGTTTGTCTTTCCTCCATGAAACTTTTTAGTAACACCTTGGAGTTAGAAAGTTAATAAAACTGCATTATTCCTCGGGGAGCATTTTAAGTCTATTATTATTATAAATATAATAATCGGGCCTGATGATTTTTAGAGTTCTGTCCCTCAAAAAGAAAAAATGGAATCCATATAACATCACCTTGTTGTCCACTTGTCTGTCTATTTGGATGTCTGCCCTTTATTTTGGGAATTAGTGGATGTATGAAGTTCAAATTTAAGCCATTTACTCACGTCTACTGCCTCATGAACTACAAAGTATGCAATTATGCAAGTAACATCGTTATTCGCCACAACTACGTACAAGAATAACTCTAAAAACTATAGTATATTAGCCAATTTTAAATCTTAAAATGTAAGTAGTTAAAGGGTTAAGTGTTTTTAAGCAGGAATAGCTCGACAAAAACTGCGCAAGTCCTTCGATTCCTTAATTATTTATAATAACTGTACGTACATAACCCTTGGTAAACTAGTCCAGCTCTCACTTGTCCGACTTTTTATAAAAAAAATATTGTTTGCAAGTAATAAAGTAAATAAATAAAGTCAATTGAATAACATATTAGTTCGTTATCAACCAATATTCGGCTCACTGCTGAGCTCGAGTCTCCTCTCAGAATGAGAGAGGTTAGGCCAATAGTCCACCACACTGGGCCAATACGGATTGGCAGACTTCACACACGCAGAGAATGAAGAAAATTCTCTGGTATGCAGGTTTCCTCACGATGTTTTCCTTCACCGTTCAACATATTATTAGTACATATATCAATATACTTTAATTCAATTACGTTTCTTTTATTGAGGAAATTTTAGGTGCAGTCATATTATATTTGTTGTCTGTAAAAAGTATTCATTTATTCCCTCCCTATTGTCGACAACAAAGCCCTTTTGTTGTATTGTCGTTGGTGTTAAAACGGTTTGCTTTCACATTATTGCTCAGTATGATTGAGCTCACAACAATGGCGTTTGATGAGATGAATTGATTTATTATTTATCTTTGATTATATTATTATTATGTGTTAATTTCAATGGATTTGTGGTTTTGGAGGTTGGTTGTATTTCAAGAGCTTGCTAATTCAATTCTAATAAACTACTCATCAGTAATGAATAATAATTGATAATGACAGTGGTAAACTAGATCGGCTATAATATAAGTGCTGGGTTCGATTGGAGGCTACAATTATTTTACATACCTACCTACTCTAAGTACTATCCTAGTATTACTACAATGGGTTAAATAAACCGGGTTACAAGTATATCTCGAAACCAGGGCTCGCGCAAACCTTCTTTCCCTGCGTGTTCACTGTCGACACAGTAAAGATATTACAAGCAGTATAATAACTCGGCCGTATTTTTGAAATAAATACCTACAGCCGCGCGGTACGTAAACATGTCATAGGGCTGCCCGCATGCAGCAATTTAATTACATTTGCTAACTTTGTGTTTCCACTTAGTTTTGTGATTGTAAATAAACTTTTTTAATATAAACAAATAAAATACTTTGTAAATTGTAGTAAAATGGGAAGTGATAAATAAAAATGCGTGTTTTTTGATTGGTTGATTTAATTAAGGCTGATACTACGTCAATGATCTTGAAGGATTGGTCGTATTCTTAAACATATTTATTTCGGTGATGCCATCTAGGTATTACCTCCACACTACGTGAACAAATAAAAAAAAAGATAAATACCTTCATGAAATTGTAGTGATTTAAAATAGATAATGAAACAATGAACAAACGCACTAATTGTCCCTACGATACGATAGTTCCCCTAGATTTCTCTAGGATGCCATTATCAGATCCTGACATGAAAAAAATGGGACTAACCTGAAAGAATATTCATCCAAACAAAAAAGAAACGGTTTACAAATGACGGAAATATCGCTGTAAATACGATACGATTCTTTTTGGAAGTCGGTTAAAATTCTTGTCACCAATGCCAAGCTGAGCAAAAGTTTTATGAGCTTGCACATTAAAGTGCATAAAATCCGCCATTTTGATTTTTTAAAAACTAAGTTACCCAGTGACACTCGGCCTATCTAGACGAGTCTAATGACATATCATTTATCAGTATGTGTGCTTGGCAAATTTGTTCGTAACACTCCCGAAGGTCGGCGCGGTCCGGGAGGGGGGTAACGATGCCCAGCGCGTACGACTTCACACCCGCGCAGTCCTTTCCTCCCGTCGCCCGCATACAACAACAAGTCATAACATTCAAACACATACTCCTCCTTTGGGCTTCGCCGCAGTCGGGTAACAAAACACAAATGATCCGAGCACAGTCACACAATACATTGTACAAGCAGTCGAGGTTTTAATACAAGCTTATCGTACCTACTGTATCGTGATTCATGAACCGCGTATAGCTACATATTTCAATCGTGTCAATCACTTTCCTTTACTCTATTCACTTTATTTACTAATCCAGATACCTACCTTTATTCTGGAGATAAAAGGAAATACCTTATCCATTAAAAAATACAAGATTATGTACCTACCTACTAATAAGTAAATTTATTTTAAAGTTAACCTTTCAGAGTTTCCAGGTAACTTAAAAAAAGTTATCTCTGGATGGGATAATTTTGAATTCATGCATCCAAAAACGGCACAGTATTTCCTACTGGTCATAATTAAAAAAATCTAATACTATTAATACACTTTACTCTGTTAATACACCGTGCGTTCGTTCGTCACCGCGGCACAGTCGCGACTGTCTTCACCCTACGATCACCCCATGTTCAAGGAGCGTAGGTATAGCTCGCGTTTCGACCTCTAGTATGAAGTCCAACTACTGGTTGTAATATCTTTTCTGTGCTGTCGACTTACACGAAATCTCAAGGCGCTGCGTTAAAAACGAAAAAGATATAGACACAAAAAGTAAGTCACTTGGGTGTAAAAACACCGTTGTGACTTTGAAGGGTTAATATAAATTTACATTTTTGTTTTTTATTTTCTATCATTATTGTCAGCCTATTTTAATATTACTGTACAGTTAGGCCTCTTTCGTTATATGAAAAAGGATTTGGAGTTAGTCTATGTTGCTTGGTCGCAGGGAGCCGCTGGATGCTAGCGGCTTGAGACCATTATATTTGGAAGTACTATGTCCAGCAGTGGATGTCCATCAGCTGATAGTGATGATGAATGATGAACCGACATGAACGAGGCGGTACAGCACTTCCCCATAGTAGCTTTCAAACAGCGATGTACCTCCTATTACCAAAAACATTTTTTTCTGTTCAATTTTATTAATATTTGAGCTGACCCGTTATTCAAATTGTGGTTCCATAAACTAAAGTCTATCATTAGTCGAACGAGGCCATTTTGCTACGCTAACGTTGCTTGCATGTCTGCGAAATTAATTAAGCACCGGGTCGTAAAGCTCATATAGCTAAACGTTATCTATCTAAACGCAGTTATTACTTCTAATGGCTAAGATATTACACACGATACAGCTAAGGCTAGGCACGAAGATGTTATGCATGATAGCAATCATTCCATTAGGTTGCCTGAAACTGAGTAATTACTCCAGTTTGCACCACCTAACTGAATTTGTTATCTCCAGTAAATAGGTATACAAGCACAGTTATTATCTTTTGTGAAATTAATTTTCACGGAGGAGGAGGAAGACTTTAAAAAAGATTAGTGTCCATGTACGGCTGTACCTGTGTTTAATTTTTTACTATGTTCTCCGAGATCTCCGTCAATAATGTAGAGTGTGGACCAACTTAGAAAATTTCGATAATTTCATATGTTTTGTTTGAAAGAATAAGTACCACATAAATGTGTTAATCCTGACCAACTGACTGACCAAAGTACTAAAAGAGTATGTTACCGGCACTGTGTGGCGTTACCTTAGATAAGCATCGCGATACGTCTTTGCTAGTAAAGATATCGCAACCTACTCATGTTACTAGGCCTGAGTTGATCAAATTAAAAAAAAATTAAAATGTTAAATTCAAGTCATAAAAGTGCTCATTGTTAATTCATGGAGCTCATAGTCAAAAGTTTTTGATTATACACCCGTTGGACTACTGTCATACACAATCTAAACTTTTTGATTAATTGAATAATATAGGGGAAAATGTTAACACGAGATGGGAATCAAATCGAGAATAAAGTGAGGCAACTGCAATAAAAACCGTCATCGGAAGTTCGTGACCTCGTGTTAGCAGTAGAGATGACAGCTGTAGCGAGCAGTACTCTCCAAAGCGGTGATAGTATCAGCCCCCGGCGGTTATCAAGTTACCAAACAGCTATTTTAGTTGCACTTTAAGCTCTGATTTCCCTCCCAAGTTGCACCAGATAAGAGTAATTAAGCCAACTTGTTCTAAGCGTCTTTATAAACTTTTTCTTTTTAATTCCACAAAGCAACTGTTAGCTCACTTACCTAGCCTAGAATTTTTTAATTCAACCCACCGTAGTCTCACTGCTCCGTACAATTATATGGAAATGAAGGCTGTGGAAACTTTTCTAGCGCATTTCGACTCTACAGAAAAGTTTTAAAGTCAAATACCCTTCTTACACATTGCACGGCACTGGCGCTTTCCTTTGTCTTTGTCTACTCCTTCTTTATTATTAGTTTTTGCTGAGTGTGCCAGCATTTGTTTCCTCCTTGAGTTTTCCTCAGTTTGCGCTTTTTGCTTGGCTGTTTTTATTGTTATAAGTAGCCAGCACTTTTTGCCTCTGAACTGAAGATTGTTTTAAGTAACTTCAACTTCAATCTCTGTAAGTATCTTTTTAGTCGACTTTTAAAAGGTCGGTTAAAATGTTTGGACTAAGGAAAAAAATAATATTTACCATGCTATTTTATAAAATTACCATTTATCTCTCTTTCTGACGATAGGACGGAGATCTGACATAGAATCGATAACTTTAGTGTGTTCAATTTCTGATAGTTTTCTTAAGAGAGATCGCTTATTAACATTGATATTTTTTGCTTATACTATTTATATACATAGATGATGCCAAAATTAACACATACAAACACACATCCACAAAATATGACCAGTATTACAAGTTGTCGCAAGCCTCCACAGCGAGCGTGTCAAAGATAAAGTTAAATTTCATCTCCAAAATAAAACCCTTCAAAATTCACATCATGAATTCGAATCACGATTCAAGATGGAGTCACGAAATAAGGAACCATTCTCCATTGTTATATAAAAACACAGACTCGGCTCTTATTCAGGTGAACGTAACGTAGACCGTTTATATCTCTATCTACGTCGGGATCACTCCAAATCACTACCCAGCGAGAGGTGCGCGAGTTTTTCCACGAATATTTCCACTTAATAAACGTCTGGGTAAGCCGTGGGTGATATATTAAGTTAGATGGTGGTTTCTTTATTCGATGACAACTGTGTTGTAGTAGACTGGTAAATCGCTTGACGATTCACAATTTCTAGACCTAATGATTAGCATATTTTATGTGCTATTGATTGATGAACAATGTGATAATGTTTAATTAAATTCAGTTTTTCACAAATCCCGCGGAAAGTATGGATTTTTTCGGATGAAAATTTGCCTAGATGTTTGTCCAGGGTAAAATCTTTTACCATTTCAAAATTGAGCCAGATCACTTCAGTAGCCGCCGCGCAAAGGCGGAACAAACATACAAACTTACACACACACTTCCACACAAACTTTCGCCTTTATAATATTAGTGACTAGCGGACGCCCGCGACTTCATCCGCCTGGAAATCAATGTAAACTTTCAAGCTCTATTTCACCACTTTGGAGTTTAAATATTAAAAATTTTTGAATTTCTTTAGATTTCGTATTTTTTTTATGATTATTGACTAAATTTTTAAAACTGTAACTCAAAAAATGAAGGACTTTCCATACTTTCAACCCCTATTTCACCCCCTTCTTATTTTATTTTTGCAATAAAAAGTATACCATAACCTTTTCCGTCTTATGGTCTTAACCTTGTCAAGTTTCATTTGAATTCATTCAGTAGTTACAGCGTGATGCCCGAATAACAAATAAGCACGGACAGACAGACAGATAGACAAAATTTCAAAAAAAAAAATTCTTGCTTCAGTATCGATTATATAATGCCCCCCAACAAAAATTTTCAAAATATCTTCAATATACAGAATGTACAAAATGTACAGAATTCGTATTATAATTAGTATAGATTCTAGATGGCGCCAGTAGTACTCTATGCCACGCCACGGTAATGTTTGTTGTTACAAATGGTATAAGTAAAATCTCAAATTGCTAATAAATGTTTAGAATTCGACCATTTTTATTATAAGTATAGATAAGTGATATTATATAAATAATCTTTTTTGCTAAGTTGGTTAAGGAAGCCGATAACGACCGGTGTTTATACGCGCAGTGACCGGAAAAAAGGTTGTATTATCATGTAACAGGTTGTTAGGAGAATGTTTGTTTCCAATTTTCCTTCCTTTGTCACTAACAATGTTGGGTCAGGTGTCGAAGAATTTTGTACGACGTAATCGCTTTGGATCTTGAATTTTTGTATACCTATCTAGATATTGCGGAATTTTATCTAAAAATATTCCATACCTACCATAAATTTAAGTGTCAAATTAAGAGCACACTTTTATAAAATAAGTTCATTATGGCACTGAGTCCATCGCGGGCAAACACTACACGGAATTGTCATAAAATTGTCCTACTGAAGTAATTAACTCTCTCCTGTGTGTTTAGATGAGCTGTAAGAGGTCTGAGTTAAATAAGCTTAATTAACCACTTACCATGAAGTAGTTACGAGTCAAATTAAAGTGTCATTTTCACAGAAAAATAACAAAAAACTTAGTTTGATAATAATGTCAACCCTTACATAATTATAAACCTAAGGTAATTACCAAGGTAAAAAACAGATCAAAAATTATGTATATGTTTACTTTATGATCAGAAAATGTATATACTAACCGGGTAGAAAAGGACAAAACGTATTATTCTAGAGGGGTGCAATAACAATTTTCAGACGACCGCTTGGCATGAAGTTGATCTTTTTTTGATTACAAAATTCAAACGAAAAAGTATAAAAGTAATATTTTATTTTTACTAGACCACAAGGGCTTATTCTGTTTTAATTTTAGGTTAAATTTTTTTTTTTTTTCAATTTGTAAATTAATATAATCGAGTAAATTTGATGATGCTCGTATAAAGAGGTGAAACGTAGTAGAGTTTTGTCATATTTTTATAGCGGTCCCGCACGAATTTATCAAGAAGGTACTCGCGGAAAATTGCGAAATAAAATTATGAACGTCATGAATTTCCATATGCAGCGCTCTTGATAATTTTCATGTTTATCCTATTAAAAAATAAATGGCTGTGAAATATTTTTAAAATCTCAACCCGTCACTTCACACGGTGTTCTAGCAATAAATTGAAGGCTGTGTTTGTGTTAAAAGCGGTACATCCGCGCTTCCATTAGCGACTCAAAGTGTCCCCCTTTCCCCGGATCTTCCAAACCGGGTTAATAGTATTTTGTCCCGGGGACGGTGTTGCCGCTGCTACGAGGATCTAATGGGGAATGAACTGCACAAAGGGGTCACAGATTTGATACCTATGTAAACGTAATGTGTCATACGCTCGAGTTTACTTAACTTAGAGATGAACTTACATTTATGGCATTTCTCTCCCGTTTTGATCCGCTCCTCTGCGTGTTGTCAAGGGTTGAATGTAAGAGAAGTTAGCCTCTGCGTGATAATTTTTCTACTATTCATTTTCAATCTTCCATTTAATATTTATAACCGACTTAAGGAGGAGGAGGTTCTCTATTCGACGCGTATAATTCTTTTTTATGTTTGTCACCTCATAACTTCGTCCTTTATTAACCAACTTTGAAAATTCTTTTTTTGTTGGAATAAGTACGTTCTTCCAGATTGGTCAAATGTCATTTTCATGAAAATCAGTTTTGTAATTTTGTGTTAAATCAACTGAAATACGTCTTTGAAGTGGGTTCCATTTTATGTTAAAAAGATTATCTTGAATGAAATGAAGTGTTCTTCTTTTTTATATTTGAACCTTTTAATGATAGGTACTGGACGCAATATATTTTATTACAAAATAAATCATTTACTTCAAATTGAAAACGCAATTCTAACTAGAAGAAACCTTTCTGAACGATGTTTTTTATCCCGGAAACAAAAATACTTTATTGCAAAAATGATTTTCCGTTTTCCTCTAACGACGGTCGGTGCTTCGAAGTACAAAAAAAATGTTTTAAATTCAAATTAATTCATATTTACGTAAGAAATAGGCCTCTTAGATGGAAAATCAGGTACTTTTTGCATTTTTAGGAAGACTATGTAGCTCAGGGGGCCGCTCCAGTTTCTTTCAGCATAAAAGATGTCTTTCTATGCAGCCTATATGGATCGTGTGCTCACATTTCGACAATGCTACTCTATCCGGAATGGAACTTTCTAGCCGGATAGGCCAAAATGCCTTGCCGTTTATTTTATGTGCTACTTGACTTTTATTATTTTGTACGAAAATACAGTTCTAAATTTAGCAACGTACTATTATATTTTTTGATAATGGCTTGATAAAACTCACACATCGAAATTTAAAATTTCTTATCCGTGTTAGAAAAAAGGTTTTTCTGTAAGTTTGTGTGTTTCATCCTACTAATATTGTAAACGCGAAAGTTTGTATGGATGTTTGTTACTCTTTAACGGAGCTACTACTGAAGCGATTTGGCTGAAATTTGTAATGGAAATAGATTTTACTCTGAATTAACACATAGGCACATACTTTTCATCCGGGAAAAATCCACGGTTCCCGGGGGATTTGTGAAAAACTGAATTCCACGTAGACGAAGTCGCGGGCGTCCGCTAGTAAAGTATAATAGAGTTTTCAGAATTTAAAAGCATACATTATAATAATTAATGCATAGAAGGTGCTTTCTTTAAAAAAAAAAATTTACCTAGCCTAAAACACAGTCATAAATTCTTACATTTTTATTACAAGTGTTGTAATATCATGGAAACACGATACAATAAATTACTGTTCTAACATTGAATACAAAAATACAAATACCCACAAAGTACATTAGTTCAATATAGACATCAAAATAGATAGCCTATAGTAGAAATGCATTCGCTGTAACGTGTATGGACCGCATTATAGTTACGACTGGCGTAACGGTCCATAAGCTGTGCAGTGAAATGGTATTACTTTATACCCTAGTGTTATAAAGTTGCTTTTAAATATTATATTCCCTCGTAAATCTACTCTTGCGTCAACGTTGTCTGAACTATAAAGCAGTTTATTAAGGCAAACTGGACGATAAAAATTTTAATCCATAGTTAGAACAATGCGGTATCTAATATCTTTATATCATACTAGCCGACGCCACGTTTTACCCACTTATTTCTCATTTCCGTAGTGGTACAGTGAAAAAGTATAGCTTATAATGATTGATACTTTTTGATAACTAGCGGACGCCCGCGACTTCGTCCGCGTGGTATTTAGTTTTCACAAATCCCTCGGGAATCACGGATTTTTCCAGGATAAAAAGAAGCCTTTGTGTTAATCCGGGCTATAATATATCTCAATACCAAATTTCAGCTAATTCCGTTTAGTAGTCAAGGCGTGAAAGAGTAACAAACATTCATATCATTAAAATCACCAGTTTTCGCAAATCTTGGGAAACCATGGATTTTTTGGGGATAAAAAGTAGCCTATATGTTATTGCAGAGTAAAATCTATTTCTATTCCAAGTTTCAGCCAAATCGCTTCAGTAGTAGCGGCGTAAAAGAGTAACAAACATCCAAACATCCATACAAACTTTCGCGTTTATAATATTAGTAGGATAGTAGGATGTAGCTTTATAAAATTAAAAATATTAAAAACAACTGCGTCGTTGGTCTGAAATTAAGCCTTTGTGGCTTAAGACCACGAGATCCTGGGTCAAGCTTTGAAATTAAAATATATTTGAGCATTTCTTTCTTCCAGAAATTTTTACTTTAAATTTTCAGCCCAGAAAGGGAATTTCAAAGAAAGTGTGTTAGAAGTATGTACGACAAATAGTCAAGCGGGTGGGCATCAAACCACCTATCCTATCTATCTATCCTATTCATCTATCGGTAACAAGTCCGGGCCCTTTATCGTTGAGCTTATGAGGCTCTTTGTCATAAGTTATATGTCACATACTCGTAGTGTTATAAAGACCCTTTATGTGGCAAATGGTGATATAAAGGTTTATAAAAGGCACCTACCAAGTGCACGCCCTTTCCGTAGCAGTAAATGTGGCTGGATGTTTGCATAAAAGCTATATGGGCTCGCCTGCTTCCATTAGCGGTTGGGCATGTCACCACATCCCCCCCCCCCCTACTTCCCCACCCCTCCACTAGTGTAATAAATTAGCCAGATTAAAAAGGTTACCGTCTTTGACGTAGTAGGTAGTTTTATATTAATTTTCGTATGGTTTAGAGATGTCATAAATTAGCCTATTTAACGACCAGGCCAATACAGGCAACGCATCACATTATAGGTAACGGGATATAGAGATCAGACCAAACACGCAGCTTCAATGCGGATTGGCGGTCATAGAGACTTTAGTTTAAACCGAAACAATTAAACCCAATGAAAACAAAGTACCTACAACGTACAACCAACCTGGAGGAAGAGTTTACCAAATATACATATTGTAGGAAATGGTAGTCTGAGACGGATATGACGTCAGGTGGCGCGACTTGTTTACGTAAATAGTGGGGAGTTCGAGAGGGGTAGCAATCGGTTGGCGGGAACGACTTGCAGTATGCAATATAACGGCTTCAGTATGCTTATGACGTTCGAGTCGTCCACATTTATTGTTGTGTATTTCTTTATGGGTTACTTGGGATAGGCGAGGAGCGTAACTTGAGTGAAAAAGGGGAGTGTTAATTAACTGTCAAAGACGTATTTAACCCTACACACAACGTTCACAAGTGCGTGACTCCACTCAAGGTCATTCTCAGATATTCTAGGGTCAGTATTTGGTTACAGTTTCATTTGTTAATTAAGCTGTCCTGACAAATGCTGTGAATCATAACCTTTGTTCGTCATTGGTTTTCTGTTAGTTTAATGGTTACTGGACGATAATAATCACTGAATCACGGGACCGTAGTTCAGTAGTCACGCGGTGTCGCGCGTTGATACCGCGTTCCAATTTGCAAACATCATTATACCTTAACTTTGTTCAAAATATTAATAAGATGATTCGACATTCGATGAAACGAGTCAGGCCTGGCCTACGATACACTGTGGAATAATAGAGGTTAGTGTTTGCTGCAGAATCTTCGGTAGGTACAGGAAGAAATAAACATGATATGGCTCTAACTAAGCATGGTAGATACTCGTACTTCCTGAATTCGTTCTGTCCAAAAGTACCAATATTACTATATTTACTCAGTCTAGGCGACACTGTAATACGATTAAAATGCTCTAATTTTACTCTGGCCGACATGTTGAAGTGATGTTAAATCGAGTTCCCAGGTTTGCAACATAATATTAACAAGTTTGCATTGCAAGTACTTGCACTAACTCTATAACAATGCTAACTTTGTCGACACTATTATATTGTATGCAGAGTACTATTTTGACTTCGGTCGCTATAAATACATTGAAATTTAATCATCGTGTTTACTGTTGACGAATTTCAACATGGACCAAGAGCCTGCTATAGTCAGACCTACCTTATTGCAGTTTACTCCTTATGAATCG
The DNA here is from genome assembly GCF_947172395.1 of Bicyclus anynana. Taxonomy (NCBI): domain Eukaryota; kingdom Metazoa; phylum Arthropoda; class Insecta; order Lepidoptera; family Nymphalidae; genus Bicyclus; species Bicyclus anynana. The sequence continues at coordinate 927,016 of NC_069086.1, forward strand.
TTTTTTCATCTATAACCCCAGGTATGACATGGCGTGGCTGCGGAGCAACATATACTTATTTCGACAATCGATCTGTAACGTGCATCGGAGCTGACATACACATTTTTTTATGATGGCTGTAAAATGGCTACCTTAAATTGCATAAATGGCTACCAAACTCATTTCTCTATTAATATTACGTGTGAATTGATTATTATAAATTATAATGTTAGGTGTTAATGATATTGCAAGCTGGAAGGCGGAATTTGATGTTTATGTCAATAAGATCTGACTGTAACCTGAATTCGCATAAATTCTTCTTTTATTTTTTCTTTTTTTAATTTCATAAAGTCCTTCTAGTTGACGGAAAAGATAATATTTACTGGACTCATCACGACTCTTATCATATTTTTTTTAGAAAGATATAATATTTTAGAGTTAATAATATGAATAATAAAATTATTATTGACAAACTAAAATGAAGATGGCTTACTTACTTGCTGCTCTGGTCTGTATTGATTGGAATTCCCAATCAAAATAAACACGAGCGAGTAGAACGTAGTAATGTTTTATGCACAGCGTGTAAGAGGTCTGTAGTCTGTTAGGAGTAGCATAAATAATGGAAAACCACTACGGAACATCCGGTTCCCACTCCATCGGGATTTACTGCATCACATGTATTTAACACCAGATCAATTGATTTAGGCCTCAACTATCCCACGGATCAGAGATCTAACTCAAACCCGAAAGATTAAATTTACTAGACTTTTGCTGTAATCACTTCTAAGCTATGATTTTGCTTAATTTATGTAGAAAGGAAAAAGTTAATCAGACATTATATCATCATCATCATTATCAACCCATATTCGGCTCACTGCTGAGTTCGAGCCTCGTCTCAGAATGAGAGGGGTTAGACCAAATAGTCCACCACGCTGGCCCAATGCGGATTGGCAGACTTTACACACGCAGAGAATTAAGATGTTTCCTCAGGATGTTTTCCTTCACCGTTTGAGACACGTAATATTTAATTTCTTAAAATGCACACAACTAAAAAATTGGAGGTGCATGCACCGGACCGGATTCGAACCCACACCCTCCGGAATCGGAGGCAGAGGTTATATCCACAGGGCTATCACGGCTCTTGAAATTATATATTTTTAATTAATTTCGAAAGGCTTCGTTGAAAAAACAAAGCTTGTTTGTAACAGCAAAGCTATATTACCCGGGCAGCATGTCAGCGTATTTTTTTACATTTTGCAAAGAAGACAGCGTATTTTTTTACATTTTGCTCCGACGAATATAATTTTGATATTTAAAAATTAGGTTTATTCATTTTGTAGTAAGAGCGGGGGCACACGATGCGTTGCGGCGACGGTGCGGCGTCGGAGCGGTGTCGCTGCGTCGTCTTTCATAGCATCTGTAGCATGTCACACGATGCTTTTCGGTGCCGCACCGGACTCGCAATCCCAAGGCGGTGAATGCGTTGTGACGTTGGAGCTGCACCGCTCCGTTGTTATGCGTCACAAGGAATGACACACGCTCACGTTTCGATTTTTTTTCGAGTTGTTATTGATATGGTCTACCTCATAACATTAGTCAAAGTATGCGACATAACAGCGTTGCGGCGCCGCACCGCTCGTGTGCCCGCTGGTGCGGTGAAATCTTTGCGATGCGGTGCCGCAACGCATCGTGTGCCTTCAGCCTTACCGAGATTCGAAAATCGCCGGAATGGCTTTAATTAAAGAAGTTACGGCCTTGCCTTGTTCCTCGAATTGCTGATAAATCATAGACACTACGTCTATTATATATGACATATACGTCATTGATTGAAAAAAAGGCTAACTTAAAAAAACACAATTTCACGTGAACTTATTATTTTTTTTCTGATAGTATAAGTGCGGTAGGCTCCTTAGTCCATAGCATTAGCGTAGTGTTTAGGGCAACAGCGGCGTCACCGGGGGGTTTGGGCTAGTCCCCCATCGCCTGATGCAGAGTAGATGGGCGGAACGACTCTCTAAGGGCGTCTCCTCTGAGACTCGGAGTTAGAGAGCCGTTCGGGCTAGGGTCTTTTGGTCTGAGTGTATTAGTCCACGCGCCCCCGAGAACATGAATTAAGCATTGGTTGTTCGTTATGTTATCGTCAGGACGTGTTTTGGGCGTCAAGATCTACAATCAGCGTTGGATTCGGGGGGTGGAGCTGCAATCCTTACCCAATAGTTAGTTGGGGTGGGTGGCGGCTCTCTCAAAATAAGTTTTCGAGAGCTGTTTCATATATTGGGCTATTGTAGGGAGATCTAGGTATCTATGTAAATCGTTATTGCGCACAAACCACGGATCGCCCGTGGCCTGACGCATGAATCGGTTCTGAAAAACCTGAAGAGGTTTTAGAGTCGTCTTTGGGTGCTGGGCAAACACTACACTAGCGTAGGTCATTATTGGACGGATGCAGGTCTTGTAGAAAGTGACCTTGGAGCGGAAGGATATCTGCGGGCGTTTCCAAGTAAATTATTAAAAAAATATTTTGCATTATTTCTCAAGAAATGCAATTTTTTTATTTTTCCTTCCAGTCTTACACTGTGTTTCAGTTTAAGGAATTACTGGCAGTTCCTTTAAATTTTCCATTCCCGTAAACTAGGCATTTAAAACTTTCAAGTTTCTTCATCTTTGGAACGGTTGAAATACCTCTGCTGAATAATTAATAGCATATCTGAAATACTTCGTTCACAGTAGGTCGGGCCGATCAGTCTACAATTATAACATCTATTTCCATCGTTGAGGCCAGTCAAGTTTCATTTCAGGAAGTTATTTATAGATCTATGAGATCGATCTTTGATCGGCGTTTTTTTAGAAAACATAGATTTCTGCCATAAAAAAAATCTATATATATAATATGTACGTATATCAAATAGTTTTGAAGAGGTATAGCGATGAATATATCTACTTCCTTTTATGTTCAGACACAAGTTTTTCATGAGAGATACCAGTACAATATATTGTAATTTTGACGTATTATAAACTCACTACAAAAAAGTTATAAATATTTTTTTTAAATATATTAAGATTAAGCTTTGCCTATGCTATGTGTTTTTTTCTCATCTAGGTTCAATTTCTAGCTCAGGCTATTCAAAAATTTATTATTACTAAATAAACAAATTAATTTTAAAGTTATCAGTCATAACGATGTTTATTAAACGAATAGGTATATTAAAATTAATTTAAATGTTTTGCTCAAAATCTACATTTTTTTTTAATTTTGAGTTTTTTTCGATCAATCTTTAGTAATAGATTAAACGTCGCATGCCATTAATTATAGTGAAAAAATATTATAATGTTATCTGGTAATACCTACAAATTAATCTTTTGTTTTTTTTTATTCTTCACAGGTTAGCCCTTGACTATAATCTCACCTGATGGTAAGTGATGATGTAGTCTAAGATAGAAGCGGGCTAACTTCATAGGCGGAGGATGAAAATACACACTCCTTTCGGTTTCTACTCGACATCGTACCGGAACGCTAAATCGCTTGGCGGTACGTCTTTGTCGGTAGAGTGGTAACTAGCCATGGCCGAAGCCTCCCACCAGCCAGACCTGGACCGATTAAGAAAATCTCAATCTGCCCAGCCGGGGTTCGAACTCAGGACCTCCGTTTTATAAATCCACCGCGCATACCACTGCGCCACGGAAGCCGTCTTGCTACTCTAAGGCTTTCATATTTCCAATTTAGTTAACGGCCACGAACGGAGTCTTAATATCATTACTTGTTAAATTGTAGTTAATTTTCCTCCGTACAAACCCTAAGCCTTTAGGGCGTTGTAATAAGAAAATGCTTGGGTCTTTATTAAGCAAAATTGGAGGTAAGCACTCCCGAGCTTTATAAAAGCGGGAAAAGCCTCTCGCTAAAGTGTTCAGACCCTTTTCTAATAAGAGGATTCTAATAAGAGCGACCACTACTTGAGTAATGCTTTATTGTCTTCAAAACACGATAATGTTTTAGAAACAGTATTGTAAAAGTTATTGAGTGCATTTTGTGCTAAAACAAAATAATAGATTTATAAATATAACATTTATTATTATAATATGGATAGATGGATAATCTATACTAATATAATAAAGCTACGGAGTTTTTTTGTTTGTTTGTTTGATTGAACGCGCTAATCTCAGGAACTACTGGTCCGATTTGAAAAGTTCTTTCAGTGTTAGATAGCCCATTTATCGAGGAAGGCTATAGGCTATATTATCCCTGTATTCTTACGGGAACGGGAACCACGCGGGTGAAACCGCGCGGCGTCAGCTAGTATTTATTATTTTTAAGTAGAGCTTTTTGAGCCATGATAGCCCAGTGCACGCAGCTTAAACTTTTCAGTTACATACATTTGAAAAAAATAAATGTCTCGTGTCTCAAACGGTGAAGGAAAAACATTGTGAGGAAATCTGAATATATTTGAGAATTTTTTTAATTATCTGCGTGTGTGAACTCTGCTAATCCGCATTGGCCCAGCGTGGTGGACTATTGGTTTAATCCCTCTAATTCAGAGAGGAAACTTGTGCTCAAAAGTGAGCCGAATATGGGTTGTTAATTAATGAAGAGACCTTTTTACCTTGATGATTCAGTGCTTAGTTTATGAATATTCAGATCACGAGGTCCGAGGTTCGATTCTTGGGTCGGACTAAATTACACTGAGCTTTTCTTTCTTCTTAAAAATTTTCAGTATAAATCTCAACCCGGACTTTTTCTCCCTCGGATATCGGGCTTTTAGCCTGATAAGGATAACAAAGTGGTTTTTGTGATAGAGAAAAGTCTTGTCTAGAGATGTACTTCCGTCATGCTTTCTGCAGCCAAGTAGCATTGATGTATTCCGCTGTAGATAAACTAACAACATTATAACACGAAACTTAGTAATATACTTTACTTTCATTCGGTAAAGCTATCTTTGAAAAAAATTACATAAAAAAATGACTGTCAAAATTCTCCCAATCTATTTTCACCCGCGTTAACTTATTTAACTAGCTATCTACATAGTGCACAAGTGTAATAAGACTCACATGTGCACTATCTTTCCCCTACTTTTAATGGAAAGGTCACTTAGCCATCTACGTGAAAGATGAATAAAGTCAAACGTGTGCACTTTGTACTTGAAAGGAAAGAAATAGAAAACTTTTTGTGTTGACCTTATCCAGTATCCCGTGAACAAGATATTATATCACCCTAGGGATGGAATAACGAATAACAACTAGTAATTAATACACGGTAGTACCTGCTTGTACGTGTTACGTAGTTAATCCACTCTACATCCCCGCGGGGATGAAATCATTAGGGGTGAACTCCCTCTAATATTATTTATATACCAGTGAACTTATTTCCTGAATCAAACTATAACTATAATATTTTGTTTGGGTAACTTATTACCTAAAACATGGGTTTTGTTGTACTATTTTATTCTCTATAAATGAATCAATTCTATCGAAACTAAGTATAAAGCTAAGTCTGTCTCTTTGTTTGCGATAAATTCAGAAACTACTTAACAGATTTTCATGCGTTTTTCATATTAGATAATAGTTTATGAGAAAGGAATAAGTATGTAATATGCTTATATACAAAAAGTGGGAAAACTGTTGAAAGTGTGAGGAAAAAGTGGTTCTCCATAGATGATGTTTTACCTTTAAGTCCTTTGACGATCATTATCAGATGTCAGTGATAACGGCAGGTACATTAAAGTTTTCTTTGAGGCATGGTGGTGCAACAATGCCAACTTCATAACTCTAGGCTGAGAAATTATACTGAAAATTTCTTGGAAGAAAGAAAGGCTCAGCATGTAATTCACAGCCAGGACTCGAACCGAGGACCTCGTGCTCCCAAAGATTGTACTAGGAGTAAGTACGACAATAGACCAACGGGGTGAGAATTGAACCACCACCCCTCGGTGATAGGTCTAACCGCTCTTACCGTTGAGCTATTGAGGCTTTTGTAGCTACTTTATCTTAAAGTTGAATATGTGAAGAGATGTTAGTGCACTTTTTCTTTGGAAATAAACAATGCTAAATATGTAATTTAAAGACGATCTTATATGTTACATCAAGTTCAAAATTTAGATCGTAGCGAGATTTTAATCGTTTAAAATAATATCGTAAAATGTGGGTAGTGCGTATTCAATATTATATTCAATATTCATTTATTTCAATTAGGCTTAGTTTACAAGCACTTTTGAAAGGTCAGGTATATGTCAAAATTTAATTTCTAATGGTGGTAAAAATAGTCGAAAACTTAAAATTAAAGTTACGAGGGTTCCAAACGCGCAAATAATAACAGTGTATTTTAATCGCAAATTGATGTTCAGTCTAGCTTAAATTGAGCTTCGCGTATTTTTAGTTTAAATACTAGTTACAAAAAATATATACGAGGTCGAGTTAACGTTATGGTTACGTTAACGAGTTTTTTTATATCAATGATTAAGTGCTTCTTAACACTAAATTCTATAATTTTTACATGAGTCTTATTTTACAGTCATTTTTTCCATTTTTGTAGGGTATAGTGTATATGTATACATACGTATTGTCTTTGTTAACCTAAAAATGATATTACATGGGTTACAAACGCAACGCAATAATGGGATGTAATTAAACATACCTACTTCGCATTGTCGCTAAAAAAATTAAATTCGAATAAATGTAGGTAAAAAGGGTAGACAAAAACAGTTAATTACATAAATAGTCAAGGGTGAAACTCGACTTCTATGCTATATCTACAATAACACACACGTATAACGTATGACATACACAACTCACCATCACGACATCGGACGCTGATTCCCAAAGTCCTGCACACACACAAAACGAATACTCCATTGCACTGCACACACAAGCACAGACACTGTGTCACATAACAAAAAAAACACACTGTATTCGAATTTCGAATTTGTATTCGTCGGGGTAACCCGGGCGCGGTCGCGGTACAACACGTCAGTACACCCCACTGATGCCGTTTGAGGGATTGCCGCTTGTGCGCATGTCTTGCCGCGCAACCTCGACCTCGGAGCAATTAATGTTATAGACGGAACAATGTCGTCGGCTCCTCTTAGAAGAGGTCCCTGCCTTATGAACCAGTGGTAGTCTATACAAATGATCAAACTTGATTTGATCAAAAGTGTTTGAAATAAATGAATTTAGTTTTTTTTCGATATATCGTTTACACGGACAATCAATGTAAATCGGTGTAGATTTCAAGATTAAGTACTTTACATGCACAATTTTATTGGAATCATAAATTTTATTTATATATTTTTAATATTTAAAATATTATAAAGGTTTTGTCTGAATTAAAATAAGGTCAGTAACGACAACATTGTTGGTTTGGTTAGTTCTTCAAAATGGATGTCTCAAGCCTGAGTTATGTCTGTTCAAATATTATAGAAAATGTAATAATGTTAAGTGTTTTTTATTAGTTTTCGCCCTAAGCGGCTGATGTATTAGCAAACATTTCCCTTTTTTATTCTTTACAAGTTAGCCCTTGACTACAATCTTACCTGATGGTAAGTGATGATGCAATCGACATTGTACCGGAACACTAAATCGCTTGGCGGTACCTACGACTTTGCCAGTAAAGTGGTAATTAGTCACTGCCGAAGCCTCCCACCAGCCATACCACTGCGCCAAAGAGGCCGTCGCCTACTTTAATCGGGATAATTTAAGAATAATTTTGCAATCCAAGGCTTTAAGATTCCTTCTACGAAATCCGTTGCTCTATGCGGTTCCCGAGATGCACGAGTTTTCACGATGGGCGGCGAACGCTGACGAATGGCAGGGCTCGTTAACGGTTCGACCGAACGTCGCGTGATAATAAATCGGTGCTAATTCTGTTATTGTTAACAGTTATTATAAGAATGTTCCGTCTTTTGATTCCTGAGACATGCTTCTTTTGGTTGATTTAGTCTGTGATTGATATGCTGTGTTTTATTGACAATTTAGCGCTTCACTGCTATTTTACCTGATGGTATGTAATTATGAAGTCTTGGTCAAAAGTACCTAATAGTTTGATGAATATAGAGCTTTCGAAGAGAAGTACTTAAAGTACTCTATCTTTTACAATCTTTGGGAAGGATTGGAGGAAAAGGGAGTTTAGCATCATTTTTTTAATTTTTTTTAATCGATATCTACTTTTTTGCTGTATATGTTAAATTTTAAGATGGTACGATAACTCTGATGTTGCAATTATATTTCGCGTTCTGTGTGAAATGGAGAACTTCTAACACATAATAGTTGTGGTTTATGAAACTAAATGTAGACCAAAGAAGTTTTTTAGGGTACATCTATTATAGAAATTATGTACAAGTATGAAAAAAGTATATTGAAACCCCGAATTGCTGCACAATTAAGGGGAGGACTCAATCCATAAGGAGTAAGGTTTGATCCTAGCGCAGAACTGTGGTGTAAATGGTACTAGGGATTCTTGATAATGTTAAGGACATGACATATACTAATATTGTATGTGAATATACGTAATAAAATAAAACTAAATTGATTTTCCCTTTTTAAAAGTTATTCTATAAATCCATGTCAACTTATATGGTACACAGTCGTAAACCAAAAAGAAGAATTGAAATCGGGCAAAATAAAAACTTTCTCTATTCATATGTAGGAACGTTAACATGCGAACGCTGTATTTTTGTTCAAAAGGGGTTTTGCGAGTCGATAAATAAGTTCTCAACCTCTGATCTCCACTGCGAGTTTCTATAGTGGAAAGCCGTTGATTATACGCAAACGTTTCGGATACATTCGGCCAACTTCGGTCATATTCGTGTGACTACAAACGAAGCCCAATTTTTACTGCCAAGGTTTTGTACCCCTGCAAAATCATATGCACACAAATTTGAACCTTAAGTTCCTTAAATTTAAAGTTGAATTTACAATAAACATTTTGTCATGTGTTTGCAAAGAATCGGCCCGTGGTAGCCTTTTCGGCATTTTTTCCGGCCATCTTTCTTTGAGTAAAGAAATAAAACATGTGTGTACATTTACTCTTGTATTATTTGGATAGTATCTTTTTGAAGTTAGACATGGAAATATATGGAATTTTTCTTCCTTATGTATGTTCCTCGTAATCAAATCGGTGTTTTGTTGGAATGTTACAAAAACATGGGAATAACCACACTTCCTCATGCGACTAGAACCAAATGCTCGGATATATCAACACGGGAGTATAACAATAATATTAATTATCGTGCTACAGATTTTTCGTAAGACCTAGTTAAGAACATAATGTTACATTTAAACGAGTGAAAACTGTTTTTCGTCAATAGCTTTCTGACGATTAGTTGGCTGCGAAACTGTCAAAGAGGAGACTGTCTGGGTCCGCTAGAAAAATATAACTGTGGAAATCGAGTGTCTAGAAGACAAGTGACGGCAGAAATTAGCCTAATACTAGTACTTCTCGAGACGAGCTCCAGAACAAAGATCTACTACTTCTGTAAACATGCTCACTGATCCCGCGTAGTTTCCCTTGGCGTGGGAATACAGGAAAATACATCATAGTCCATAGGTATGACTCGGTAAAGATGTGAAAGTTATCTAATGGTGAAAGAATTTTCAAAATCGATTGAGTAGATCCAAACATTCCTACCCCATCACAAACTTTACTTCTTTATACAGAATAGATTCATAACGAAAAGAACAACCTTAAGACGCTTAAGCGAAAGTGCCTTTAAAAGTCTAAAGAAAATTTTCAGTTTTAAGTTATCTCATAACCTGTTAGAAAATTAATTTTCTTTTAATTATTTAATACGCTAGACAAAGGGGACCGCTTTACAGAAGTTTGCGAGGATGAAAAACTTCGTTGTCCACGGCACAAAGGAAATTAATTATTACTTCAGGAACGAGACAATGATTTTACACAAGATAAATGACAAAAATGTATCTTATATTTGTTATTATACCTGTAATTACCTGTAAAATTAAATGACAGGGCTATTCAATAGTTTTGGACATTAGAGAAAACAGACTAACATAATATGTATACATACGTCTATAAATAAAATATAGAAGGCTGCTGCCGAGAATTTCTCAAAACAAAGAAAAGCTTATAATTTTGATATTCGACTCTGGAATCGAACCGAGGCCATTATAATAAAAAAAAAACGCATAGACTAGCAACTGGACCACCGAGTTAAAGATGTATTCTTACTTAAAAGTAACAAAACAATAGAAGTACAACTCACAAAGCAAATCAGTGAGTCGGCGGCGCATAGAAACTCAAACGCTGGGAAGAAATTGGGTCGAGGGCCGAAGAATTAACGATTTACGTCTCCGTTCGCGTGTTCGCTGCACCAGTGGCGAACTGCGAGCGAACTTTACCCCAACCACACACGTTCAGGTCTACCATCAAGTCTGCAGCGCGTGTAGGCAGCAAAAACTAAAAAAAAAATTAAATCTATAACGATATTTTGTTGTCACTGACCGTTTTTTGCAGGCATTACGCGGAATGTACATTTATTAACAGACTTCGAAAAAGGAGAAGTTTCTATGTTTTTGTATGGTCGTGCTCGATAACGATTTTACCTGTTTTCTGTTTCCATGAGAATACGGAATAAAATATAGCCCAGGTTACTTGCTAATAAAGTAGCTTTCTATTGGTAGACGAATTTTAAAATTGGTTTAGCTGTGTAGACGTGGAAGCGTAACAAATATTTATACACGCATTTATAATATACCATCAGAACCTCTCTGTTTCACCAGCGTAGTTACGGGAATAAGAATATGAGGATAAAATCCTGTGTTACTCCCTGATAACGTAGCTATCTAGTGGTGAAAGAATTTTCCAAATCGGTCTAGTAGTTATTGAGTGTATTAGTAACATATATTATCAACCCATATTCGGCTCACTGGTGAGATCAAGTCTCTTCTCAGAATGAGAGGAGTTAGACCAAATAGTCCACCACGCTGGCCCAATCCGGATTAGCAGACTTTACACACGCAGAGAATTAAGAAAATTCTCTGGTATGCAGGTTTCCTCACAATATTTTTCCTTCACCGTTTGAGACACGTGAGATTAAATAAATTTTTATAAAATGCTCACAACTGAAAAATTGGAGGTGCATGCCCTGGACTGGATTTGAAACCACTAAACCACAATCATCCGGAATCGGAGGCAGAACATAAAAGAATTATTCAAATCGGTTCAGGCGTCTTCGAGTAATCAGGTAATACATACAAAAAAAAACGTACACTCGAATTGAGAACCTCCTCCTTTTTTTGAAGTCGGTTAAAAATACAAATCATTCCTCTTTATAACTTAAGTGTAGATGAATAAGTATGGATTAGTATTTATTACTCCCAAGTTTAACGTAAATTGCATAACTATTCAATTCTAGAGTCACAAATAGTTTCTCGTATTTGGCTCTCCGAATGGATCTTATTCACGTATCGTTTAATGCCCTCGGCTGAAACAAGCCGGCTGCGCTGTGCGGGCAAGATCAAAGCATCGTCTAAGTGGTCATTACATACCATTCAGAGTGTTTCCGAGTCATTTTCGCTTGCAATTAGGTGCAACGCTTGTAATGCACATATTCAAAATGTTTGCACCTAATGGAGGTAAATACCTAGTCTTATTTACTGTACATGTAAGTACCTAAGCTTACAAGCATCATTGTGAGTTTAACTGGCAAGCATTTATGTTTGTCTGACGTCTCGTCGCATCTAAAAAGAATCGGTAGCATACATTTTGCATGCGACACATCAGAAGCCATCACGACATGTCACCACACATAAGTGTAAAAGTTGCCATACAAAATGTATGATATCGATTCTAAATCGGTGCGTCACGACACGGGACGTCAGATAAATATAATTCCGCCTTTAATCGTGATGGCGTCGTTTCGGCTGCGGGTCTGATGCTATACATCAGGACATGTCACACACATAATTAAGTGTAAAGGTTGCCATACAAAATGTTCTGATACGTCAGGACACGACACGCCAGACAAATATAATTCCGCCCGGTATTATTATTGACATAATGATAGTGAGCGATACAAAATCAAATGTCATCACCCTGAGCCTGGAAAACCGCATTTTAAACATTGTTCCATATCCCACATCTTATAAACAAAGGATTTTTATATGAAGGCCCAACTGGCCTTTCACTATTTTGTATTTATTAACAACCTATTAAAATAAACATCAAATCAATTGAGAATAATGTCATCTACCTTCTACAATAGTCATCAGGTGCCTGCTGTTACATTGTTGTTTTATTTATATGTCAACTAATTAATATACGTCAGAGTTATTGAATAAATCTGCTGGCCCTGTAGTGGGTTGATAAAAATAAATAATATAAAGTTGATGATGACTAAGTTTACGATTGTACTTTTTACGATTACCTACTTAAAAAAAATACTATATAATAGATTCATGTAAGCGAATACACGCGTGCCAAAATTTATTAGTTAATTGTTAAATCAACAATCATCCGAACGTATTAACAAACTTATTCATTTAAAACATTAGCAGAATAACCTACATCAAGAAGCAATACTATGTCCCGGTGACCCAGTTCCGTCTAAACACAAAATATACATGTTTTTGTGCACATACATTGAAAAAGAACATATTTCACGGGAATGGGACGCGGAACCCACCCTGGGGGAGTCTTAGCTGCCCTAAACTTTATTTTATGCGTATGGGATCTGATAATGTCGTTCAAGACAAAGAAACTCTACTTATATTTCTATTCAGTTTTCATAAATCCCGCGGGTGCCATTGTTTTTTTCGGGACAAAAGTACACTATGTTGCCTATATGTTGCTCAATAGCTTATTAGCTTTCTCTATCCACCAGTGAAAGTTCAAGTAAAATCGGGTCAGCTTTTCCAAAGAAGCCCGGACAAGCCTGCTTGTATTTAGTATCGCGTAAATAACTTGAAGACTAATTGAGAAGAGTTATTATATAAAAAAAATTCAACCGACTTCAAAACATAAAACATACTGACTAGTGGTTAAACTAAAAAGCAAAAAATAATATCATTCTAAGTTCTATATATTATCATATTTTGTATATATAGCAGTCGGGTGAAAAGATTTGGGATTTTTTTTCGGCCAGTGTTCTTTCAGAAACGGCTTAAATAACCACAACACCAGTTTAGCACCGCCTTTAAACATCAGGAGTAAATCAGGAGTATACACATTCAAACAAAAAAGAGATTACTAACTAACATTAAAAAAAAAAAACAACATACGCGTCGAATTGAGTACCTCCTCCTTTTTTTAAGTCGGTTAAAAATCAAGACTGACACTTTAGTTTTATTTATATGTATTGACTAGCGGACGCCAGTATCTTCGTCCGCATGAAAACCCTTAACTGTGACATTCTTTGTCTGTGTTGGTGATGTAAACAAAGACGAAACGTCTTCCTAAAGTAAAAAAAAGTACTTTAATTCATTCACTATCAGACTATTTTAACAGCGCATTACAAGACCAGACCTACCTCGTGAGGAGAAATTGAGCTTAGACCCACCACGCTGCTGCAATGCTATTTATTAGAAAAAATCTGGATTTAAGCAAACTAAATCTCCAGTAGTTAAATAAAGTCATATACACGTTTAATCATAATTTCTTAGTTCAAATTAAACACCTCTCAGAAACGGTCTCTAAAGACAAAAGGCGATTAATTGCTTGAGACCTCCTGAGAGTGCTCGCCTGCTAAACACTGGACGCGTTGGGTGGAATTATTGTAAATCTGATTTAGTACACAGTCGGGCTATAAAATTGCATGTTATTGCCGTAATACTAGCCGTAATGTTATCATAATAGTACTACTAAAATAAAATAAATAGAATTTTGAACTGTGTTTTTATTGTTTTTACTGAAATTAAATAAATAAATGATGGAATACATTATCCTACTTTTAACGAATAAAAAGGTTTTGTCACACCATCTCTTAGTGTCGTCAATCAAAATTAGTTATTCTTATAGGTAGCATACGTTTTTACAAACTGCCACGGGCATGTCTCTCAATAAGTACAAAGATTTTATTAAACGCATTATAGAAAAATTTTAATATAGTGTTAAAGATTATTTAGAAAGCTAAAAAGCTTGGTATTGAATTGCACTATACGATTGTAAGTACAAAATCTTATAGTGCAATTGACAACCATCTAGTATGCAAATCTTTGAGAAAATATTATCTTGTTGAATATATGTATATAGTAAATGATATAGAGGAAATGAAATCTACGATAAATAATTGTCAACTAAAGAAATTAAATAGATTACAAATTATTTATTTAAATATATTTTTAAAATAATAATATATTTTAACATAACATTACCTTGTTAAAATACTATGAAAACGTCAAACGTAGTATTTTTTAAGATGCAAGTCTTCGATTCTGATACTGCCCTGCTACAGCCTCTTTGTTATGGCTGAATTGCAGAACTGTGATGTTTGCATACAAACACTGTAGAGAAAATAAAAATATTTTTTTTAATCGACTACAAAGCTTTACGTTAGCGTTATAATCCTCGGAGTATACACTTTGTTTGTATAGGTACCCGAGGACGACTACACCATGGCTATACAGAGAAATCAAATAGTTGCCAGTTTGCTGTAATAAGCGCCTGAATATGAAGCAAGACGTTTAAATACTAATCCTTTGCATCTGCAACTTGCTAATAACAGATTATTTTCCTGTATTTTATAAAGACTAATTTTCTAAAATCTCGGTAATTACAATCTTTATAGTTAAGAGTCTTATTTAATTATACAACTAGCAGATGTCCCGCTGTTTTTTTAGCGTAATTTCCGTTTCCGTGGAAATACGGGGATAGGTGCTCCCCTATTATAGGAACTTCGTCGGCTGGGTGGTAACACGACCGAAACCTACTACTGCAACCTTTACCAGAGACTCAGACGAATTATATAGACTCGCTAGATAGCTACCACTCTGTCAGAGTATAAGATCAATGATCAAACGCGTTTATAAAACTGTCTATAAAATCGATGTTTCATTGTTGTAATCGTTGTTGAAGTATAAAGAGCTCCCTAAAATGCCAGTTTGTATAGTTGAATGGCATTAAAGACGGTCAACCACTTATAATTTACTAAAAGACAAAGTTACGTTTTATTTGCAAGTATTTTTGGAGTTTACTCCTTAAGAATCGATTTTTCATATATACCGGTATGAAAAAAGTATGGACAGTAAACGTTTTTGTGCGCAACCTATTCTGCGCACCTTTCATTTTTCAGGCGTTAGTATTAAGACGTACTGTATGCTGCGGGGTACTTCGTGCGTCGGAGCTGACACACACTTTTTTATAAAAAGAATCGATTCCAGCCGGAACAGCAAAACATTGATCAACTAATCGAATATTCTGTGTAACGATTCCACGCGATGTGTTTGTTAGTGTGTAGTATGAAATATATTTATTGGTGTTAAATATTCTTGAAGTGTAAGTTTACCTCGTCCCCCTCAAAACAATGTTTGTTGGTGAATTTGAAAGCAATACAAGTCATCATGTTATTGGTCTGAGACCAGAGAGTATAGTGTTAATACTCCCCAAATCTATTACAGTGAAGCCAGTTCGTGCGTTATACGTTCTGTTTACGTGACTACCATTTAACACAAAACCTCAGCACATTAATTCCAGCTAGCCGTAAGGACTACTTACAAAATCTTCGCGTCGAGTCATATAGTAGTTTTTTCCTGGACGTATGTGACAATGATGGATTGCATCCGACCCGGCAACGCTTTGTGAGAGCTTTTTATTAAGCACTGTATGTATATTATATTAGTATGTATAGGCTGTTTTCCTGAACAACTTTTTTTTTATTTGTCAAGTTAGTGGTTGTGATATTCTCACTTAATAAGATTGTAGCGAGTTAACATGTCGAATGTGGTTTTTAGATAAAAAGAAGTATAAACATTAACGCACAAACAACAAAGATGTTTGTAACTTTGTTTGACCGTCCATACAATAATGATCTAACAATAGCGTGACGTCACGTCATGTATAGGGCGTAATTATGTATAGGGCGTTTTTAAGCGATCCACACCAGTGCTGCAGATACACAGTTACCTACTTCTAGTAATAATTAAGTATTTTTTTAAATTAAATAATTGTCAAATACCAAATTAATTAACATTCCAAAAGTGCTTGTAAGCTAAATCTACTTGAAATAAACGAATTTTAAATTGAATATGTACACGCTATAATTGCCACTTGACCAAGGGGTCTATAGGCTTTACATCATAGGGCTAAAATTGGAGTCATAGCTATAAAATACTGATTTTTCTTTTGCTATGAAATTCTCAGTGACACCCCCGGAGATAGGAAGTTGCATTCAAGCAACTTCAAAGCATGTGTAGCTAGCAGATAGATAGTCCCTGTAATCATTAGAAACTGATCGCCATCATGAGAAGAAATACATCGCCAACCCACATTTGAACAGGTTAGTAAGACACAACTTAATTCCCCTCTTATTTATGAAACTAGTGGACGCCCGCGACTTCTTCCACGTGGAAATAAATGTAAACTTTCAAGCCCTATTTCACCACTTTAAGGGTTGAATTTTAAAAATTTTTGAATCACATTATATATCGTAACTTTTTATGATTTATGGACAAATTTTTAAAACTGTAACTCTAAAAGTGAAGGACTTTCCATACAAACTTTCAAACCCTATTTCACCCCCTTTTCATTTTATTTTTGCAATAAAAAGACCATAATACCTTTTCCGTATTATAGCCTTGAATCGTGCCAAGTTTCATTTGAATTCATTCAGTAGTTTCAACATGATATCCAAATAACAAAAAACACGGACAGACAGACAGACACACAAAAAATAAAAAAAAAATATTTCTAGCTTCAGTATCGATTATATAATGCCCACCAACAAAAATTTACAAAATATCTTCAATATACAGAACGTACAAAATGTACAGAATTCGTATTATAAGTATAGATTCTAGATGGCGCTGGCGTCCTTTATGCTACGCTAACGTTTGTTGTTATAAATGGTATTAGTAAAACTCAAATTGCGGACAAATGTATAAAATTCGACCTGTTTTATTATAAGATACCTGGTCATGTAGTGGGTCAATAAAATAGGCTAGGTTAACAGTGAATGAATGAAAAAAATGTATGATAGTCTATGTATGATAGACCATTGGAACTAGAAATGTAATCAAATGAATAACAAACTGAGTGAGAATACGTAATCTTTATTCAAGTAAGCAGCACTTATAAAAACTACTTGCCAGTTGAGTAGTTTTTCCTGGTCGGCCGACAATGACGGATGACGCCCGACCGTGAAACGGAGGCTTTTTGTTGGCCACATGTGTTTATGTTGTATGGAAAGTTTTTGCGTGTTGGATTTGGCGTTAGGAATGCTACAAATGAAGTTAAAACCTTAATAGTTCCACGGTTAAGACGCTAAATCTAATTCTAAGGGTATTGGGTTCAATCGCTGATTCTGTGATGAGCACAGGCGTTTCTTCTTTTATATGATACTAGCTGACGCCCGGTTCTGGTTCCCGGTTCACGTTCCCGTAAGAAATCGGAGATAATATATAGCCTTCCTCGATAAAAGGGCTATCTAACACTGAAAGAATTTTTCAAATCGGACTAGTAGTTCCTGAGATTAGTGCGTTCAATCAAACAAACAAACTCTTCAGCTTTATACGTTAGTATAGATTTGATTATTACCGACTATGCTGCTAGTATGTCTCAATGGCTTCACACTTTATGCGCTGGAATTAATACCAAGAGATCACAGGTTTGAACTGCAAGAGACATTTGGAGCTTAAGCTCATCATGCTGCCTTAATACCTGAATAAATCCGAAAGGGTGGATGCTTAAGGATCCAGACTTAACAGCGGCGAGTTTAATCTCTATCCTTTAGACTTATTTAAAGGATTAATCGGACGGGGGATTTTTATTTTTAAAAATATAATATGACGAATTTTCTTGATCGATTGATTGATTCGAGTTGGCTGAAATTTGAAATGGAAATAGATTTTACTCTGGATTAACACATAGGGTACTTTTTATCCCGCAAAAATTCATGGTCTCCCGAGATATGCGAAAATGATTTTGATGATATGAATGTTTGTTATTCTTTCACGCCTCGACTACTGAACTGAATTAGCTGAAATTTGGTATTGATATATATTATAGCATGGATAAACACATAGGCTACTTTTTATCCCGGTGGTTCCCAAGGGATTTGTGAATAACTAAATTCCACGCGGACGAAGTCGCGGGCGTCCGCTAGTATACCTTATAACAGACGCCCGTAACTCCGTTCGTGTGAAATATAATTTCAAAATGAACAATAGTTCTCACTGAATAAACGTAGAATTTAATTTGAAAGTCGAAGTCTGAACCCATTAGACTATCACTGCTTTGAAATTGGAACACGATACTGCCAACTGTTCCAAATTTCGCAACAGTTTGTTGTCTAAGGGAGGCACTTGTTAGGTAGGTACCTACTGTACGTCAAGTAAATTGTGCAAATTCAAACACGAATTGGAATCCGTACAACGAACGGTTTCGAGGGCTATTTCATATTTTTAGCCGGCTTTTTATTTTGTTCTCCCCCATTCAGCTTACGGAAGGCTGAAAAAGTTTTGAGTGTTAATTTACCGGTTAGGCGGTGATTTTTCTCGTTAATTTGAATTATCGCTACCAAGTTTAAGATGTACCTACTTTAAGTAAGATCTATAAAATGTACATATAATATCATATCATGTCGGTCTGTGATTTAAAAATAACTGTTTTCTAAAGTACGAGGGGTGTTTATTAAGTAGTGAGAATGACATGTTACCGTCGCGTTGGCCGCTTTTAAATTTTAATAAATAGTGTAGAAAATAGTAGTCTGTGACAGATATGACGTCGCTCCGCTCGATCTCGTGTTGGCTTCAGTGTGCTCGTGGCGTTTGAGCCATCCTCATCTCTTGTTGTGTAATTCTTTATGTGTTACTTGGGATAGGCGGGGAGAGTGACTTGAGTGGAAAAGGGGAATGTTTGTATACAGTCAAAGGATCCTTTAACCCTACACACATTGTTCACAAGTGCGTGACTCCACTCAAGGTCATTCTCTGCCATTCTAGGGTCTTATTTTAGTTACAGATTGATTTGTTAATTAAGTTGTCCTGACAAGTGTTGTGAATCATAATCTTTGTTCGACATTAGTTTTCTTATTTTTGTAATCACCTTTGAGTCCTGTAATATACCTACCTACTTCTTGGTAAAAAAAATGATAAAATAATCATTTACACGATACCTTGTACATATGTTTTCTGTGACGTTACGTTACAAAAGACAAACAAACTTATCAAATGTTTTGTCTGCCTGGTCGAATAGTTCATTGGGTTCAATTCACGGTTCCCGCAAAGCGTTCGCTTAAGTCATGTGTTTCCTGCGGTATTTGTAAAAAACTTAGCTTCACACAGACGAAATCACGGGCGTCCATAAGCTATTGTTACACATGCTCATTTCAAGCACGAAAGTATGCTACTATTGAGCAGTTGCTACTTATTAGCATGTGTATCGCAAAAATGCTAGTATTGAGCATGCTTATTTCGAGTTTGCTTCAGAATCAACAGTCGTGCGATCTATGAGCTCACTACTTGATGCGCGGGTGGAAGGGGGGTGCTTTTAGCGCATCTGAACAGGTTTGCTTATTGAGTATGCTAGTCGATCCATTTCTCCCTGTCTAACACATACAATTTTGTTTTTACAAAACAGATACAATTCTGTTTTTACAATTAGCATGTGTAATTGAAATGTTTGCTTTGAGCATGCTTATTCAGGAGCATACTTAAAAACAGCATGCTTATTGCTAGCAAATGTAAACTGATGTTATGCATTCTCGTATGGAGCATAATTAATAGCACGTTTTTAGCATGCCATTTTAGAGATAGTACCTTTATATTAGAATTGGAGCCTGCGACACCTACTCGTACGTTTTGATGCTGATTAGATCAAACGTGGAAACATCGAAGCGAATTGTTTCGTACGAGTTGATTATAAGGGTATATACGAGTCTCCGATTACTAGATATTACCACATTTTATTTTGGCTGATGAAACGTAATTACCTACTTACGTTAGTCAATAGGCTAGTTGACACTTTTTTTAATGGTCTTAATGACGTCACTATAACAAATCCCTTACATAGCGAGCGTTTGACAAAAATATAAGTTTGACGTTTAGTATGTCAAGTAACACTGTGACGTAACAAAATGGACGAAAGCGTTTTTGACGTTAGTAAAATTACAAGTTATGAGACGTTAGTAAATGGGCTATTATCTAACACTGAAAGAATTCTTCAAATCGGACTCATAGTTCCTGAGATTAGCGCGTTCAAGCAAACAAATAAACAGACTCTTCATAATATTAGTATAGATTTGATATATAAGTCAACTACCCTATTATGGAGCCAGCTAATGATATGGAGACCCATTTTGCATCGACACGCACCACGCACTCGGCTCATGAAGTTAGACACACTCCGCAAAACTACAGCTTGCTCTTCGAGTACTTGAGAGAGTAAACTTCACAAAACTTGCGAGCGTTACAAAAACATTGCCTGCAAATACTGTCAAAGACGTTTTAACTGAAGACTAACCGGGGTATGCAAGCTCGGTTAAGATAACCGCCTGATCCTAAACTGACTTATGGGCTGTGGTGAACACGAAATTTGGACTTGGGCGTTTAACGTATATAAAAGATTAAGACTATTATTAGAAAACGGAAGTCATCCCTCCTGGCAAGACTGCGGGCGAGTCCCAACAGTATCTTGAACATGTTAGCAAGCAAGACTGACTCGCCAATCCTGCAGAAATTTATTTCTGTTTTGGTGCGGTGAGGAGATTGTTAATGTATTTATTCTATCCTCTTAAATATAATTGTGCATCTTCTAACATAGTTTATAAGTTATCTTAATGTAACTAACCAATAGGCCTTTGTTGCCATAAATAAAGAAATTATTATTATTATTATTATTATAAAAGGTGGATTATGTTTAAACGAATGTCGGTGAACTCGAACCTTAGTTTACAAGCACTTGAAACGTCAAGTTATGTCATGATTTAATGGTGGTAATTAAAGTTAAAAACTTGAAATTTTTACAAGGCTTCTAAACGCGCCTCGGTCCGAAAAGAGCCCACAACAAACTCTACTATTTCGATTTTTTTGATGAGAAATATATTTATATTCAAGCACGGTCACTGTCACTGTTGACGAATTGTATAATTACGTATGTAGTTAAACTATTTCCAAATATTTTCGATCACTTTAATAATAATAACTGTTCTTTTATTATGAAGTGTACAAATAAGTGTGTGAATTGATTATTGTAAATACCAATGTTTTTTATAATGATATTGCAAGCTGTAAGGCGGAATTTGGTGTTTATTTCAATAAGATCTGACTGTAACCTGAATTCGCAATGAATACATTTTGATTTGATTTGATTGATTTGATGAAGCAGCTGTCTTTGCTTTGGCTTTAGTCAGCGAAACTTTTATGCCACGTCACACCTGTCCACAAGTAGCGCGGAGAGGCGATCGCTGGAGCGATAGTCTGACCTTGCATCGCTATCTCGAGGCAAATTGGAACCGATGATTAGATGAAATAGATATCCGCCCGTTCGGGTTTTAGGATAGATACATTCCTACAAAACGCCACCGCTTATGACAGTATTTTTTTTCTGTGCAGTATGGAAAAACTCTTAACGGACATCCTGTTGAAAAGTTTACCAGAATTGGTTACTCTAATAGAGGAGAGAAATAGCTCTTTCAAGTAATTTGATAATGTTTTCCATTACACGAATAAAGGTAATGGAGGTGTGTATCTAAATAATCAATTAATTTTAAATTATTTATCTTAAATTTTGATTTATGATTATTTTTAGACATTAACAAAACATGCCTTAATAATGGGAATATTTCATCTCACAATTAAAGCATGACGTGTTATTAGCTAAGTTTTTTTGTAACGCCATTAGTATTGAAGTTTTAAGTACGCTACCACCTTAATTAATATAATATCTTCTATAGTAGCTTACACAAGCTCTTGGACTCAATATAATTAAGTACATCTAAGTTTCTAAAGGGTTTCATTAACCAACTTCTAAAAAGGAGGCTATACCTACTTTTACATTCAGTGACAATATTATTTGATAAAAAATCACAAAAAGCTTGACATGACTTGACTAGGACCGACTGATAGCTGATGTCGTCAGTATTTATATGAATACACTAAACACATGGCTGTACGGTGTAATCCCTTTGCCTTTTTAAAAGGGTTTTATGAAAGGATAATTTGGGAAAATTTGATTTGACGCGACCACCGTGTGTGTCTAGCAAAACGAATAAATCGAGCCCCCAATGTATGCGCTGATAAAATAGGTATCTATGATTGAATTATTTCCTGTGAAAAGTTCTGAAAAAAGTATGAAATCAAGATTTGTGTAGCTTTAATTCCACAAAACCAACCGTCATGCGACGCAAACGTTCGTATGTTAGTACGTAGACGTAAATGGGTTATTATTTGCAACCCTCGACCCAATTTCAGTGCGACGGGGTTTAATTTCATGCGCCGGTGGCGATATGATTTACTTTGTAAACACAGAGGTTTTGTTTTGTTGTGTAAAAGATTACGATTAATTGTTGATGATGCATTTTGGAACGTTTAATTAAAGCGATTTGGATAAGGAGGATTTCAATTCGGAGGTATGAAATCGTCAAAATTCTTGTAACACGTCGTGTTTTTAATAAAATCGTTTTTCTTTTTAAAAATATTACTTGATAAATGACTGACTTATCATTGTATTTTGTGCTGAGTACGAGGTGCTGAAATGGGGACTGGAAAGTCTGTGTTGGTCGACGCTTTCCCAGGTAGACTGACGACACCCTGAGCCTCGTGATGCAGGCGGCTCGGGATCGTGGTGTTTGAAAGTCCATCGGCTGATATGATATACACCTATAGGTCATATCCACTGGGCTATCACGGCTCTAGTCACGTATAGAATTTTAATATTAGTATAGAAATGTACAAAAAATACTTGTTATATTACACTAACGGATAAAAATCCTGTACAAAAGTCAGCCTTATCGTTAAGTTGCAACCTTATTTATAAAAAAAAATTACTACAACAGCTGTATAATTATAAGAACCATTGAAAGTAGGTACAAACCAATTTGGTTTTTCAGAAAACTTTAATTCCCTGACTCGACAAGAAATCCTAACACAAATAAAATTGTAAATTAAAATCCCTTCTTTATTTATTTATTATTCAACAAAAAACACATTTCAATTAAGCCTATCCATAGTCAACACAAACCACAATTGGTTTTACTGTGCACTGGTTATTATTACATAATACAATATTTAAGAACAAAAATAATTAACAAACAAAAGAGAAGAAATTCCAAGAATAATCATTATGTATATATATCTTCTTCGAGTTATAAATTAACTCACAATGAAAATAAACTCAAGGTAAAACTGAATTATAAAATAAAGTTGTATCGAGTGCAATTTACAAAATTTCAACAGCAATAAAAGCGAATGGCTGCGTGGTAGCGAGTTAGTGAACAGCTTTTGCGAACTTTTGATTTGTTTAGGGCCAGTTGTTTTGATACAAACGTTCAAATTACGCCTACAGAACTAGCATCTACCTGCGTATTTACACGCCCACATTTTTTCACAGTATTAAAGTATGTTTTTGCAGTATTTGTATGCAATACTTACCTATATGCTTTTGTTAAGACGTATACTGTAAAAAATATTGCAGGAGAATACCGTGGCACCGCCTTTAAAGTGATCAGAAGGTAGCACATACGATAATATTTTTCGCCTTTTGTTTATATTGTTGTTTTAAAGTTGGTTGAAAGTTTTTGTTAAAACATTTTTTTTTCTGTTTTTATTTCGTTATTTTCATTTTAACACAATAATACGAAACCCATTTTCATATAAGTTAAATGGGACCAATCCAGAACTATAATTTTTCAAGCAAAAAAGAATTTTCAAAATCGGTTAAGAAATGTCAAAGTTATAATGTAACAAACATAAAAAAAAACATACGCGTCGACTTGAGAACCTCATTTTTTTGAAGTCGGTTAAAAAGCCACAGTTTTCTCTTGGGTAACACTACTTAATAAATTATAATAGACAGTAGGTAGGTGGGGTCTAGGAATAAAAAAATGGATAAAGTATGGAGCACGCTAGGATAGAGAATCCGTGACGTCGCAAAATGGTCGCCTACATTAGCTTCGTAATAAGCTCACTCCACACACCTCGACGTTTGTCCCCGTTTCATGCTCACACCTTGCTTCATGAACTCTTTACATACTCAACCTGTTCACGTGTGTACTATAAATTATTATCAGCGTGTCTCAAACGATGAAGGAAAAATATTGTGAGGAAACCTGCATAACTAAGAGATTTCTTAATTTTCTGCGTATGTGAAGTCTGCCAATCCGCATTGGAATAACTTCTTATTGGCCTAACTTCTCTCATTCTGAGAGGAGATTCGTGCTTAGCAGTGAGCTGAAAATGGGTTGATAATGATGTATTACCACAGTGAAACTATATAAGTTTTAGAGTTGCGTACCTCTAAAGGATAAACAATAACAAATTGAACAAGAGCGCGTGGCAGGTCACCAATGCGCTGGACTGACCAGATCAAAACCGCTCTCCATGGTTACTTAATCCATGGGAGGAATGGCAACGGGTCGTAAAGCTTGCCACCACCTCTAAAATCACAACCACGATCACTTTGTCAAGTGTATATAGTAACGAAGGAGAAAAAAACTTCAAAAGAAAATAACGGAACCATTATAAGATTACTTTACTGTCCGTCTGTCTGTCCCTTTAGAGAATGCGTTACCATCACGCTTTACTTTATTTTTTCATTTATTTTTAACTTGAAAATAAATGAAAATATTATTGTCAATAAATATATGCAGTTATATAGTAATAGGTATGCAGTCGAAACAGTTCATTTCATCAAGATAGATACGGCCGACGTGACCTGAGCTATCATGCTTCTCGAAGACAGCTAGCAGGCAGATTACGGCGAAGCAAGTTGTTGTTCCGTGTAGAATTAATACTTGTCGATTGCTGATAAGCCGCCATCAATCGAGCTTACACAAATCCTTCTTCAACTATTCCGCTGCGAAGCCTCCACTTAAACCTGAATTTGTCACCGTGTCACAAGTCACTGTTTAGGAAGCGTTTGCTAATCATACAGTAATGAAATATTTAACACTTATTACGGGCTTACTTAATCCCAACTTACGAGTATGCCATCGTGCCATTTTATTTATACTTTGTGCAGTTTAGTGTAACTTGAGAGTTAAGAAAGTTTTATTTTTCACTAAAACTAGTGAATAGCTTAATCGATTCCAAAATATTACACTTTTAGGTTTATTTTAAGGGGTGATTTAAATATAAAATAAATTGTTATCGAAATTTAAATTGCTAAGAAATCCATAATTGCATAATAAATTGAGAGTTTTTCTCGAAAAACGGTAATAAAAACAACGCATTATCGACATCGACGAATTGAAAAATAAAAGCAAACTCATTAAGTACTCAATATTTAAGTCTATCTCTTATCAGCTACTATACCTAATATGATGATAGGTGTGAAATTGATCCCAGGATTTAAATGTAAGTACTATTATTCTGTTATTACTAATAAAAAATATACATTCAGCCGATCATATAATATTCCCTCCTTTTGGTCGGTTAAAAAGTATGGCCCATCCTATATTCTTAGTAATTCCTATGTATGTATAGTCCGAAAAGTTTCTCAATTGTATGTCTGTATGATTGCTAAACGTCAGTCTAATTCACGTATCGATTACTCACGGTATAATCTCTCATTTCCGGAATAATGACCCAAATTAAAGTGGAAGGCAAGAGGAGAGTTTAAACTGGCCCAAAATGTTTTTATTTTTCAGAATTAAAGGTATATTTTAGTACGACTACATACTTAGCCGCGGCTTTGATTGCATCAATATACCTAGATTTTGTAAATAATTGAATGCTAAATGCATTCGTAGAAGTTATTTTTCTTACTTACCTACTTACCCTATTTCCTTTTTACATCCCCGGAAACATGCACAAAGAGATTAATTAGTTAAGTAAGAATTACTTGGTGGTGTTTTTACTTTTTTTTAATGTCAGCATTGATATCATTTTCATCATATTATTTTTTTCTAACTATAATTTTTTGCACTGTCCCACATTTTAATACATTAATCCTTCCAATATTTTAAATTGTATGGCAGAATTTTTAAAAGAAATAAGACCGCCTTTGCACGTGCAAATATTATGTGTTCTATTATTTTGTTTGTAACTGACTTTTTTGTGCAATAAAGTATAAATAAATAAATAATAGTTTTAAAACAACAAATGCCCTTTGCTGCTGTTTATTATAAAACCTATTTATAAACCTATTTATAAAATTTAAAAATACTGAAAGTTAATGAATTTTAATCAATATCACAAAAAGTTTCCCAAGGTTTAGTCGATTAGGTAGGTTTCCTTATCAATAAAAAAATCAAGCTAATCGACCTCGAAAATTAGTTTATTTTTTAAGGTATCCCCTGAAGGTCCCAAATCATTACTTAGCCGTAATCTCTTACTTCTAAATTAATGCCTAAAATTAGAGAAAAGGAAAAAGTCGGTTATCGTTTTCATAGAGCACTCCAAGAGACAGTTGCTAATAATAATATAATGTGGAAACTTAGCATGTATATTATTTACAAATTTCTGTATCAATTACTATTCAATGTGAAATAAATCTTGGTAAAAATACAAAAAGTTTCCAAAGGGTACCGTTTTTTAAAAGGAAAACAAAATAAAAGCCTATAAAACTCACAAATAACGTGGCTTCCTACTGGTAAAATAATTTTTGAAATCAATTCAGTCTACTCTTCTGCAGGTCTGTGGCAGATAAAGTCTTACAAACTAAAGTTCCAGTAACTTGACTGCTGAAGTGCTGACATCTATTGGCTATATCTATAAATTTAAAATTTTTGATAATTATACTATGTAGTATGTATGTAATACTTTATTTATTAATAACAATAAATTAATAACATTTAATTATTATTAATTATTAATGTTAGTTTGATTTGTGGTTGAACTTATATAAGTTTATACCACTTCAAAAATATCATAGGCCTCTTGTAGGGACCTTTTTTCGGTCTAACCACGTTGGCAACTAATAATGCCGCGTACCTATACTGTTCGTGAGAATACATCGCTAGCGTGTAATTTTTCCGGTGTGGCGCCATCTAGTTCGCAACATAATAACTAATAACGTGTCTCGAAAAAACATAGATCGATGTTTGTACATAATAATTATTGTGATAAATTATTTAACTGTTTCATAATCAACTATTTGATTTTTGCTGATGGCCATTCCATCACCTTAGAACCCCAAAATACATCGGGTCATTGAACTATATCGCCCGACTATGTGTAATGTTTTTGAGGGCCTCGGTGGCGCATTGTTATGCGTGGTGGCTTTACAAGACGGAGGTCCTGGGTTTGGTCCCCAGCTGGGCCGATTGAGGTTTCTTAATTGGCCCAGGTCTGGCTGGTGGGAGGCTTCGGCCGTGCCTAGTTAGCACTCTACCGACAAAGCCGTACCGCCAAACGATTTAGCTTTACGATGCGATGTCATGTAGAAACTGAAAAGAATGTGGATTTCACCCTACTTCTAACAAGTTAGCCCGCTTCCATCTTAGATTGCATCATCATTTACCAGTGGCGTGCACTTCATAGATGCAAAAATGCTTTGCCTACCCTAAGGACTCAATACAAACACACAACCACACACTAGACCACAGAATACATAAGTGGACTAGAAATTTTCCAATTTTTACTTATAGTGCATACCCCAGTCAAAAACCTTAAGCTAGCCACTGTCACATATTATCAGGTGAGATTGTAGTCAAGGGCTAACTTGTAGAAAATAAAAAAAAGCACAACAACTGCACCAGAGAGGTCATTAAAATTCGGAAAAGTATTATAGGTAATTTTCCGTCAGCTCTTAGGCTAACCATTTCCAGAGCTGCTCATTTTCCTCCGCAATAAAACTTCTGGCGAGGACGCGGCTCCGCCTATCTCTCATTATATTATAAAATCTACTTAAGGCTCCTCCACAGTGAGCTCATATATTATGCAAGTTTAGCCTGACCGAGGATTAGCGGGCAGGCGGAATAGACTACAGGTCAGTGTTTCTCAAACCGCTACAGTTGAATGATGAAAAAAAAATAACGTGAATCATCTGACAAAATTTATTAAATTTAAATGCTTTAGAAGTTCACGGCCAATCACATGGTCAAGTGTGAAAACGGCTCAGAAGAAAGATGATGCCTTAGAAGTTGTAATTAATGGTAGACGTCCACAGATCAGCATCGTACGTATCGGATCGAGTATTATTTATATAGAAAGTCATAGAAATGCGACAACTGATCCACATCGTACGGATCACATCAAAGGGTTTTTATCTACCGTAGAATTAAAAATCTGTTTGATGCGATGCGTCCGATACTTACGATGAGTATATGTGGATGTCTACGTTAAAGAGCCGTACTTAAATCTGATATTTTTCTCTAAAAAATTGTTGTCACCTACTGCATGATTAAATTAAATAGTGTAATGGATTAAAATAAATAGAGGAATGGTACTTGGAAACTATCGTGGATTTATCTTGCCTTAAAAACTCACGTATCTCTAAATCTATATCTATATCTATACTTATATATAAAGCTGAAGAGTTTGTTTGTTTGTTTGATTGAACGCGCTAATCTCAGGAACTACTACTCCGATTTGAAAAATTCTCTTCTCTCTTCAGTGTTAGATAGCCCATTTATCATTATCCCCGTTTTCCTACGGGAACGAAAACCACGCGGGTAAAACCGCGCGGCGTCAGCTAGTCTTCTTATAAAAGTCAATTAATCTCTTTTTTTAGCAGTACCCCCGCGATTTCACCCGCGTAGTTACAATATCTGTGGGAATATGAAGATAAAATATAGTCAATGTTACTTTCGCTGATAATGTTGCTTTAAACAGTTATAGTATTTTTTGAATCGGTCCTGTTTGGAGCCTAAACGTAACAAACAAACGAGAAATCAAATCTTACTCGTACCTCTTTAGAATATTAACTTAGACACTGCTAAATCTAATTTATTAATAAGCTAGTTTTACAAACCAATTATGATGGTACAAAATCCATTTTGAAAAGCTAGTAAATTAGCTTAGAGCTAAAAGGCGAACTGTTTGGAAAACTCTGCTCAAGTTAATTCCGTAACCAACGCTTTACATTATAAAATAGTGTTTTATGAGCAGTTTGGTTAAACTTGGTAACTGGCACTTACCGAATTTTGGAATTAGATTCTGAAGTTTAACAAAACCGCGACTCTGGTGTCGCCGCTCTAACTGTGTCATCGGGCTCAAAGGCTTTATCGGTAAAGCCAAAATCGGTGAATTCGCTTTAACTCCAAAATACGTACTAAACATACATCAAAGCTATTTGTTATAGTAGGTGTTGAAAATATATAAAACTTAAACTGGAAACGTGGTTTTGAACGTAGTTATTTAAAACCTGTTTCTTATTTCTTGCAGCGCCATCTAGTTGAGGTTTGAGATACTACTATTTTTTCGACTATCCTTATTAGTACAGAGGTAACTAAAGTTTGAACAAGTGAGGTTGTAGAGGATATTTTTTTGGATTAGTCTACTAAAGCGAATTCGAAAATAATTTTTCCAATAGATTGCTTACAACTGTATTTTATTATCTCCGTACTCCTACGGCGACGGTAACAACGCGACTGAAAACCAGGGGTCTGCTGCCTGACCCCTGGTTTCAGCTACAATCTGCTAGTAGCTAATTAAGTATTTTTTTATACTATAATGGCTTACACTACAAGGATGACAGATGTACCTAGATTTAATAGGTTTCCAATTATTTACTTATTCACTACATATTACTATAAAGGATGCGGTAAAGAATCTTCTAAAAGATACCAATATACTCACGAACGTACATAAGCGGAAACTAAAGAATTATTTTTTGGGACAGCCTGTGTAGCGTCGCAGCACCGGTTCACTCACACTTTTATTTAACTACCCTATAATGATTATTCTTGGTATTTATCCTCTTCTGTTTGTTAATCTGTTTATTTATCCTCTTCTGTTTGTTAATAATGTTCTGTTTGTTCCTAAATATTGTATTATGCAATAATAACCAGTGCACAGTAAAACTAACTGTGGTTTGTGTTGCACTATGGTTAGGCTTAATTTCAATGTGTTGTTTGTTGAATAATAAATAAATAAATAAATAAATATCAAAGATCATATAACCTTACCTTACCTTATCAGCCGATAGACGTCCACTGCTGGACATATGCCTCTTACATAGACCTCCAAAGCACAACGATCTCGAGCCGCCAGCATCCATCCAGCATATTTCTTAAAACTTTTCTTAAATCTTTAACTGTATAAAGAAAGGGCGATGACTTACTTAGACAAAGATTTCAGAAAGTATTAACGGCGCAAGGTTTTTATGTTGAAATTATAACCATAGATCTCGCTTATCATTTAAATGATCTAAAGAATTTTATAACATTCTATGAGGTGTGTAATATAAGTCATTTAATCGACACTTATTCTGCTACCGGGTTATAAAACAATTAATCTATATTGTTAACTCAAAATTAAGATTCTCAAAGTACTCCCTCACTTTACTTAATTTATTTAACTCGATATTACATTAGGTATGTAAATGAATAGCTTCCGTTAAAAGGGTGGCATTTTAATGAGAATAATTGTATTTAGTTGCTGCCTCGTTGGTCCAATGGTTAGCATTTGTGGCTGCGGATCACTCTTCTAATTTTAGTAAAATTCTCTCCGCCAGAAGTTGGGAAGTTGGCGTGTTCCACCCCCTTGCCTCGAAGAGCACGTTAAGCTGTTAGTCCCTGATAATAACATCCGATTTATCAGCCCAATCCCGCCAACCAGCATTGGAGCAGCGTGGTGGGTCTAAGTTCCATATCTCCTCTTCTAAAAGAAGAGGCTAGACCATATTTAGTTAATACGTATACGTATACGTACGTACGTACGTGCTTCTAATTGAGAACAGCTCCTCCTTTTCCTAAAGTCATCTACGAAACTACCGAATCGACACTTTTATGCCTTAAACTTCCACGGTTTAAAAGTCGTACCTACAGCAATTCAAGAGGTGCAGGATGGTCGTGGTCCGAACAAAGGCTAAAGGAGCAACAAGGCAGTAAAATAGGTATTCATCATCATATCAGCAGGACTTCCAAACATCACGATCCTGAGATATCTGCATCTAGGTCAACCTTGCGACTCACTTGACTTCGTCGGTCCATCTGGTAGAGGTTCGAAATCTAGCTCTGCGCTGACCATAATCAGAGCGTAGAACAAAGATATTATCTTTGTTGATTTGGACCGAAGAAAAAAATAGATATTACTAAGTTAAATCTATATTTTTATACTAATATTATAGATGTAAAGTTTGTGGTGATGTAAGGGGGTAATCTCTGGATTTACTCAATCGTCATACTCGTATTTATTATTGTCATATTTTATACCCGTTTTTCTATTCAAGGGAACGCGGGTGAAATCGCGGGGCTTCGGCTAGTAATTAGTAGGCGACCTCTCTGGCTCGGATGGGCTGTGGTTCTCTGCATAGAGGTCTTGGGTTCAGTTTATTTTGGATTTAATATTTTCTAGCATGTAATTGGCTCAGATCTGTCCTGGTAGGTAGGCATTGGTCGTGGCTAGTTACCACCACCCTACCGGCAAAGATTTTGCGTTCCTGTACGATGACGCGTAGAAACTGTGAGAGATATGAGTAGAATAAACTTGGAAGAGGCAGCTCTTCGATGCAAGCCCGCTTCTAGTCAAGGGCTAAATTGCCATTAAATGAATGAAATAATCTAAACAGTATCTATATACTGGACTGAATAGCTAATACATAGAAAGAACGTTGCATCTCACGTTCAACGCTCCGGTATGCATTTCGCCCATAGCTGAATCTTAACATGAAAAACGCTTCAAGACGCCGGCTGAATGCAGGCGGAACATGAAGAATGCCTTTCTTGACGCTACTGCGGTGCGGCTGAGAAATGAGCTGCCTGCGGCGGGTCTATCCTGCTTATTCATTGGCGTCATAGACTAAACGAACGTACGAGCAGATGGCGCATTTTTTGAATACCTAAACAGTTTGAAAGTACATTGTATATGTAACCTCGACGTAAAAAGAGAGGTATATTACGAAGGACGTCTCTAACTGTTGCATCATCGCTTCTAAATTGGGTCGATCATTACCTAATCAATGTTTACTCTTGCAACGACTACTCTCAGATGTTAATGATAATGACTGGGACCAACGACATAACGTGCTCTTCGAGGAATGTTATAACCACTAATTTTATTATATAGAGCTGAGAATTTCTTGGAAGAAAGAAAAGCCATATTTCATAGCACAACCCAGGACTCGAACCAAGGACTTCGTGAGTCACATAGGCAGACTACTGGACTAACAAGGAAGAAGCAGATACATAAACTGGCAAGCTTTTATCCAGAAAAAAAGTAACTAGGAGTAACAGTTCCCGGCTAAGTGATTGGAAACAGTCAACATACAAGTGAAACCTCAGAAAACGCAATTCAACCTTCAATTGATCCGAGTTTATAATGTAATCTACGAATTATCTTTTCTATACTTATACACTAACTGATTTCAGATTACTAGGTTCGAATCGTAAGTCAGGCTGTGGGATACTGTATTTTTCTTTCTTCTATGAAAGTTTTAGTTTAAATCCTCAGCTCGGAGTTGTGAAGTTCGTGGTGTTACAACTTGGAGTCTCGGGAAGCACGAAAAGCCATCGACCCCGGTCAACACCATTCTGACTGCTAGTTGTCGTACCCTACGCCCACTTGAAGCAGTGTAGTGAGTCTAGAAGAAAGAAGTCCTGGCTACGAAATATAAGGGAGTGGACTGAACTTGGACAACGAAAAGTTTAGAAAGCTGCCCGCCGACCTTCAGTAATAGAGAGGCACTGAAGAAGAAGGTGAGTCTAAGCTTCGAATTCCTTCTACTATACGGAAGGAGGCCTGGACCTATGGTGGGACTTTAAAATAGGACATAATATATAATAAACTAAGGCACTACTAAATGCGCCTAAGAGGTCAGCAAACATCCGAATAGTACTCAAGTAAACTCACTGCTTATATAACAGCCTTAAAACAAAGGCCGATACAATTTGCCTGCGTATTTATATCCAGCAACTGTAAGTCGTAAGCGAGTGTTTGCCCGGGCATATCTCTCGGACAAACAACCGGGGGCAAGTCAAACAATGCCCGTGTTGTGTAAGTTATTCTTGCCCGTTTCATACGGATGCCGTGCTCAGCGAATTTTAAAATTTAAACGCTTGCCAAATCTTATGTTGTCACATGCCTCTACACCCTACAGGCTTTTCAACAAACTCACTGACTTTGAGTGGATATACACGAAATTTACCAGCTCATCAACATTGAGAGTGTTGATTGAATCAGGAAAATATTATGATCGGGACGTACCTTTGTCGCGTTGGTAGCGTTTTAGGGTACCCCTTCTTTGTTATCCTTATTTAGGTCTCGACTGTTTCAAATACTTGGGCTAGCAATGGCTTGATGGTTTGCATAGTAGATTGAATTTTGATTCACGCGCATTTTAGCTTGACACGTTTTTGAATTCGGTTTTATGGCTATCATTTTTAATAGATAGTGACGCCAATACATCGACATTCGCAAACGTCCTCACAAATTTCCTGATTTTACTTGTATTATTTTTATCTGAGCCTCCCCACAATACCACAAACTTTACCTCTTTGTAATATTATAGATATAATCGACGCGAATACTGTACCTTTTTGCGGATTCAGTATATAAAGTTACATAATATATGACCGTAATGTACGGTTGTAAGTAGATTTTCACAATGTAATGAGCAATGGGCGGACCCGCGTCCTGCGCAGAAATTTTATTACTTTGGGGAGAGAAAATCGGCACTTTTAACGGAATAATGCAAGTGGGTAGCCTTCACAGCTTCATAGTGCCTGGACTTAAAACCGAGAACTTATGGGTTAAACTTCATCTGTAGACTTGTCATACTCACTGCTAACAAAACTCACTCGACTTTATTAACGAGTAAGTTGAATATTTATTGTTCTACAATCGAAGAAAACTGCAAAATAAAGTCCTCCGCTGCTTTTGTTTATGTCTGTACGCGATAAATTCAATGACTGCTACGGATTTTCATGCAATTGTCACCAATAAATAGCGAGCGACTAATGGTGCGCGCATATAATTTGAGAAGAATTTGTGTGAATTCATTCAAATATGACGATAATTGTAACTTAAAAGTCATGCCACCTGTAGACTTCATGACCAAAAATATGCGTGGTGGAATGTTGTTCTTTTATAGATTGATAATAATATCTACATTGAATGGTCCCTAGAAATGGATGGTCCAAAGGATCTAGTAAGTTAATAAAAAGTACAAAAAGGACGGAAGGAATCTACGACCTCTCATTTATAAGGCAGGGCATTAGGCTTTACACCAAAGTGTCGAAAAACTAATAAATTACGTGTCTAAATAGTATTTACTTTACTAATCATACGTTATTAAATTTCCAAAAAAAAAAAATACTACGTAATAAATCATAGAGCTATTAACAATGGAATTCAGTGTGATTACAATTATTTTTTCAGCCGACAAAAAAACTCATACATAACGAATACTGTCAGAATCGTGATCACAGGACATTTGTCACTCCCCCCCCCCCCCCCCTTCCCCCATACAAAGGTAACTGGCTCTGAAATAACACTACCCATACAATAAATTCGTGTCGCACAGAAATAGCATTGTAGCACGCAGGAAATAAATTAACGATACAAAGAAAAATCAAATTATTATAACAGTTGTTTAATGGGTGACGGGGAATTATAAAGTTCTCACGTAATTAAAAGCTTTTTATAGAATAACTACCGATGTTATTAAAATTAATGAGGAAAAGAAATAGCCACTGTAAATATTACTAGAAAACTTTATTTTGATGGTAGATAAACTAGCAGATGTCTCGCAGTTTCACTCGCTTAGTTCCCGTTCCTGTGGTTGGTATCAAATATAGCACGATACTCACACATAAAGTGGCTTATTATTTTTAAAATAATTTTCAAACTCTGCTTGTGAGTTTCTGTAGGACTATTTCTGGATCATCTAGATCCAGAAATAGTCCTACAGAAACTCACAACCTTAACTTTTTTTTATAATATTTAACTAGCCGACACCTCGCCATGTCACCCGGTTGAAAATACGGTGATAAAATGTAGCATATGACACGCATAAAATAATGGTACCTTCAAGTGGTAAAATTATTACTAAAATCGGTTCAATAGATTTAGAAATATCCCCTACAATACAACAAGCTTTACCTCTTTACAATATTAGTAAAGAAGTTCATTACATTATCATTAACAAGCCATATTCAGCTTGAGGTTAATAATTCACCGTGCTTGCCCAATGCGGATTGGCAGAGTTCACACCCGAAAGAGAGAAAAATAATAATTACTTAATTAAAAAAATACCCGTCAAGATAAAATCAATTTTTATATTCGACTTGGCTAGAAAATGTCAATGCACTCTTTCGTTGAAAATGTTTGTTGTTAAGCCTCGATAGCCACGGGGCCCAACACAATACTGAGAAGCTATAGGTTCAATCTCCGCTCGCTGGACTATTTACACAGTCTATCAATGTTTGTATTTCCTGACACGTACAACTAGTGGACCTTCAAGGCAAGAGTGAATAGGCATCTTCTAGGCAAGCGCGCTTCATCTTAGAGTAGTCAAGCGTAAGCCTATACTATAGAATCAGAATAATTAGTGGGGAATGGGCTTCCAAACGCGCCTAGTTTGAGAGAAATTTACTCTGAAATAACACAAAAATAAGTTGTATTCCAGGACAATGGGTACTACTTTTAGCAAAGTGGGAGGAGTAAAAAAACCTGTCAAGTGTAAAGAACACCTCTTTGCGACGGCGACGTAGACAAATTACAGGGTAATTCCCGGGAAAACACCCCCTGGTTACTTAAAAGTTCGTGAATGGTGAATGAGTTATTATAGTGTGGGAATGAATGTGGAATAACGTTGGTTTTTTTACCTATTCTACGGTAGTCCGTGGTTTTTTATCTGTGGTTTATAGTTCACTAAAACTTGTGGCGGTTGAAACTTGGTGAGTCATTTGAATTTATTGCGTGCTTACAAAAAGTAGTGAGAGATAATAAATTTCAATATTCCACTCAAGTTTTACTGGTAAAATTGTTTAATTACGAGCATAGCTTGAACTTATATTATTATTGGAAAAGTAGTGTAAATATCAAAATCTACAAACAAGCTCTACTTAATCCTAGGTACCTACAGCACCTGACTGAACTGAATTAAACGTCTTTAAAGGAAATTCAAACATATTTTGTTTTCATTAGGTAATTGAAATCAAACGATTATGCTCATTTCGGATAAGTCGAGAACATTTGCCATTTTTTATCATATCTCATTTGTAAATAATTACTATCCATTATGCTTTGTCAAAAATTCTAATAAAATAGTGAAAGAATATTTTTGTATAATATTTAAAAATTTTCAAATCCAACAAATTGCGTACCGCTTTCTAACCCTCCATGCTTAGGGGCATTTGTGTTAAATTTAATAAATTGCTAAAGCTTCGTTCAGAAGAACGATGACTGGAACGACAGTCTTTATTTGAAGTCTTTAACTTTTTCTACTGATGCAGTAAACACTACAGTGTTACATCTCAATAAAGGGGTATATGTAAAGGCAGATTCTGTCAAGATAAAAGCTCATATTAAATCTTATGAAAACAATAATAGATAAGTCTAAATTCATTATCCTTTACAGTTAGTGCTCTACCAAAATATTTTTTGTAGTGGGACTGTGATCGTTCGGGAAAGTATTACTGTTCGGGAAAGTATGTATTTTAAATTAAAACACAGCGTGGCAACCACGCTGTGTTTTAATTTAAAATAATTTTCGTTAAAAAAAAAACAAATATTTCAAGGTATTTGATAATTATTATCACTTTTCACCTTAGGCACAGACCGAGTAGCCGGTAGCGTAAGAAGTTCTTGGCGTTTTGTGCGTAGTTTTCTGTATTTATTATTAATAAATTGACGACTATTGCCTTACCGATTACACGAATTCTTCCAATCTAACTTTATGTCGTGTAATATCACAGTCAGTATCCACCTTTACAATCCTCGTAAATCTGTAGTGTGCTCCAAACCTACGGCAAAATTGGTGCGTGATTCCGCCGCGTTGAGTCCCTAGCGAGGATTCATCATTTTCATACGATGAAACCGTGTTACTTTGTGTTATTTCGTGTTATTTTTTCACGATGTAACAATGCGAATGAGTGATGATAGTTCGGAGATAACAATGGCGTAAAATGCTGGCTATTGTCAATTAGTTAGAGTTTCAATAACATGTATTATCATTTAAAGCTGGTATCAGATAAATAGTCAAATCCCGTGATCGGATCGTGAATCGGATGATAAGTGAAAAATAATCACCTACAAAAAAAATACGCATACGCTTAACGCTTTTAGAATAATAATAAACGTAAAAGATACATAGATATTAAATATAACGTGAATTCAAACAAAATAATTCCAATTTAGAGTATGACAATTACCGCAAAAAAACAGTCGCGACGTAATATTGGAATTCAACTAGCAACCAGAATAAAAATTTGCGAAACGACCGACGGGAGCGCTTAACAAAATTCAACAGGTAAATTTCTGTTGTAAAAAGCCCCTCAGGTGAAAAAGAGAAAATTGCGACAATGTACCTGCATCCGGCGTGTGATATAGCTCGGAAACGATCCATTTTCTCTCTTTTCTCTCATGGATTTCCATCGCCTTTCCACGAATTGATATTTGCGTAGATCGCACTATTTTTTCAAGCAAAGAAATGTTTTAACTGTCATACAATAATAATTTAATTTTCTTATATATAAGGCCAATAGTCCACCACGCTGGCCCAATGCGGATTGGCAGACTTCACATATGCAGATAATTAAGAAAATTCCCTGGTATGCAGGTTTCCTCAGGATGTTTAGTTTATAGGTACACATTTTTATCAGTTGTTAAGATTTCTTCATCAAGGTCAGAAGTCAATGTCAAAAATTATCATTTACACATAGCAATAAGGCCGCTTGACTATCATGGCAGAAAAGCAGAGAATGTCTGTTTTCACTATATTATTTTTTTATAAATCAGACCAAATTCAACCGTAATACCATAGAATAGTCTAAATATTAATATATTATTAATATAATCTAAATATTCCACACAATAATAATAGAAAAGAATATCTTAACAGCCGATAGCTGTATCGCAAGTTTTTAAATCTAAATCCTGAACGAACGGAACAGTAAAGCCAGAGATAAACTTTCAGCTTGTGGTGTTACTGAAAGCGGGCTCCCGGCAATATTTTTGATATATTATGTGAGTTTCTTGTACAATAAAAAATATAATATAAGGACTCAATTATCGGCCGTAGTCAACTCTGTTTCAAACTTTACTTGTAACAAAATTTTTAGCTTGTTACGCCGATCATTCCATACTTGTTTCATTACTGCGTTACGTGAGTGCTGGACTATATCACAGAAAACATATGACAATAGCAGCCTCGAGATTCTCCTCGCATGGTAGATATTTGTGGAGTGCTTGTTGGGCTTTAACCGACATCCTGGGTTCAAGGTGCAACCGAACGAGAAGCTCGAAATGAGATTTCATCACCATTACCAACCCATATTCGACTCATTGCTAAACTCGAGTCTCCTTTCAGAACGAGAGGGTTAGGTCAATAGTCCACCACGCTGGCCAAATGCGGATTGGCAGACTATACACGCAGAGAATTAAAAAAAATCTCACGATGTTTTTCCTTCACCGATTGAGATACGTGATATTTAATTTCTTAAAATGCACACAACTGAAAATTTTGAGGTGCATGCCCAGGACAAGAATCAAACCCACACTCTCCGGAATTGGAAGTAATATCCACTGGGCCATCACGGCTCTGCAGGGCACGAAAACGAGATTAGGTAAGCTCTATTATTGTTCTTAATTTTCACATTATTTGCTTACTTTTAAACTAAATATTTCGCAAACAACTAACAATGCCTAACAAAATGGATATATAAAACAATCAAGATCAAATAAAAATTAATTTATTTTAAACACAATAATTTTGAACATTATAATCGAGTGTGACTTCCAAACTAATTGTCACTGTATCTTAGACTCAAATTTACGTGCGGGCCTTAGATTGTAGGTAACCTCGTTTTGTATAATTGAACCCTCATCAACCATCAGCCTTCAACGATGTAGGTACTCGTAAACTTGTATGAAAATTCTTCAACGCTAACAAAGTATAGGTATATAAATAAACTAGCGGACGCCCGCGACTTCATCCGCGTGGAATTTAGTTTTTCACAAATCCCTAGGGAACCATGGATTTTTCCAAGAAAAAAAGTAGTCTACGGGTTAATCCAGACTAAAATCTATTTCCATTCCAAATTTCAGCTAAAACGCTTCAGTAGTAGCGGCGTTATAGAGTAACAAACATCCAAACATCCATACAAACTTTCGCGTTTATAATATTAGTAGGATAATTCCATGCTGTTAGTAAGGGCACACCCCACGAGATTCGTGCGTCAGAAACAATGTGCCCGCATGGCGAACAAACTCAACTTGATAAGCTCGCTGAATAGAATTAATAATGTACTGCAGTGAATACGTATTGCAACGAGATTGCAACATTACGACTACTAAATAACTGTCATACATATTTTTATATAACTCGTAGGTACACTAGTTAGCCTATTTAGAATTCGAACATAAGGTTTCGTGTTCGAGTCTTACTTCCAGCTATGAAATACTGATATTTTCTTTCTCCCCAATATATTTAGTGAAAATTCCCAGCCCGGAGTTAAGAAGTTAAGGTGGGTACAGATTAGTGCAATGCAACATGTAATGCAACATGCAATGCAAGAATTTGACGTCCACATTGCTCTATTATATCACGAATGCTCGTGGTTTGGACGCCTCGCGCGCACGAACTGCGCCTGGGTCGCGCACGCTCCGAGCGTTACAACTCGTGCGCGGTTCGTTCCGAGATTTGTCGGTTTTTGGTACGAACACAAAGGGGCGCGCGGTGTGCGCAGGACTGAGCCGAATGATTCGTAGTCAATGCGCGTACCGCGCGCGCCACACGTCCAAGGCAGCAGGGAACATGTAATGTAAGGCAGAATATTACATTACATGTTGCATTGCACCAATCTGTACCCACCTTTAAGAAGCATTGAGCCGTCTCTCACAGCCATTAATCATTTTAAAGTTAAACGTTACCACACTAAGCACGCCAATCTACTTTGCAGCAGCGTGGTGGGCTTTTAAGTGTGAAAT
Source organism: Bicyclus anynana (assembly GCF_947172395.1). Lineage (NCBI taxonomy): Eukaryota > Metazoa > Arthropoda > Insecta > Lepidoptera > Nymphalidae > Bicyclus > Bicyclus anynana. The sequence continues at coordinate 967,561 of NC_069086.1, forward strand.
TCTCCCTACTCTAACGAGAGGCCTAGCCTGGTAGTCGGTCGTCAAACAGTCAGTAATGACGATGATGATTTGAATAGAACCCGAGACATTCCAGCTACAAAGAAACACAAGCCAGAAAGGTCATAATAGTCCTGCTAATATTATAAACGCGAAAGTTTGTATGGTTGTTTGTTTGGATGTATGTTTGGATGTTTGTTACTCTTTAACGCCGCAACTACTAAACCAATTTGGCTGAAATTTAATTAAGATAGATATTAATACATAGGCTACCTTTTATCTCAAAAACATCCACGGTTTTTGCGTTCAGGCGTCCGCTAGTAATATTATAATGAGAGTTGCCTTTAACCTATCATGCCTTTGAGTCTGAGGCGATACTTAGTTAGCTGCAACCCTTTGTTATCGATGGTACAGTTGGCTCTTTTGTTCGTTATAATAAGCTAAAATACGCTTTAAAATCCATTCATGTTACAAAGAATATTATAATATTTAAAAGAGAAATATTTATCCGGTCGCTGAATCTCAACTAATACTCTAAAGAGGTAAGATTTGATTTATTGTTACAATTAAATTCAACTACGCGACCACTCGAAACTCGACCAATTTTAACAGTTCTCCCACCTTTAGAAAGCTACATTTTCACCAAATAACTTAAGCTATATTTAACTTCCATATTCTCAAGGGCACGGGAGCTATGCCAAAGAAACCGCGGGAGGACTGCTAGTCTCGTAAAGATGTTTGCACCCGCCCCTTTAGTACATAGTTAAATAGGGGATGAAGTTGTGTATTGTAAAATATATTGTATTGTAAATTTATTGTATAAACAAGCGACTCGACTGACGAGCAAACAGTTCGGCATCGAGCAAGTATAAACTACGTCTAATATTAACTCTCTCACAAATATTGGCTCACAGATTAAACACGTTCACATAACGTGATACTGGGTAATTATAACTTTGTTTACCTGATATTTAACCGACTTCCAAAAATGAAGACTTTATCATAAAATAAATAAGTAATTTTTTGGCTATTTTCTATTACTATTTCAAAACATTCTTCTTATTCATTTATTATTTCAAAGTTAAATAATTAGTTCTAGATTTTCCTTTAATTATCCCCAAAAGTGGCCAGAAAAAAAATCTATTTATGGTCATAAACATACGTTGTTGAGAAACCAATGTGCTTACAGATGTATACTTATTTTATCTTAAGCGTCTATCTATTTGCTCCCAAGACAAGCAAGTGATTAAGAGAGTGAGATAAGTCATTTTATTATGTTGAACACCTACAACAAGCAAGACAACTTAGCTCAGCGGCATTTGCCGTGAGAAAAATAAGACAGTTTACTGATGTATATACATACAGCTAGGCTTGTTTATTTTGCGTACTTTCACAGCGTAATGTCCTACGGTATTTTATTGTGGGGCAAGGCTGCCGATATACAATCTATATTTGTACTTCAAAAAAGAGCAATTCGAGTAATATATCAATTAAAATCACGCGAGTCCCTTCGTCAAAAGTTTAAAGAAATAGGTATACTAACAGTAGCCTGTCAATATATATATAACAGTATAGTATATGTAAGACAAAATATTAATTTGTACAAACGAAAAGGAGATTTAAACCCACGTCTTACTAGACACGGGCATAAGTTAGTTATTTCTGCATATCGTCTCCAAAGAGTAAAAAAATCTTTTGTAGGTTTGGGTGTACTCTTCTATAATAAGATCCCCAAGACTGTGATGGACCTGCCAATGCATAGCTTTAAGCAATGTGTTAAAAAACATTTACTTATTCGAGGGTACTACAACATTGATGACTTCCTTATTGATAAAGATGCTTGGAGGCCGTTGGATCAGCTTCCACCTTCACACAGAAAGTAAAACTATAAGAAATGTAAACAGTAATTGTTATCAATTGTAAATTATAATACTGTATGACTTTTTCAAAAGAGCAACTGTTGAGTTTCTTGCCGGTATCTTCTCAGCAGAACCTGCCTTCCGAACCGGTGGTAGAATCTTTACAAATACTCAACTGACGTGTCAAAAGTGCTTGTAAACTGAGCCTACTTGAAATAAATGATTTTTGATTTTGATTTTGACTTAGCTAGTTCTGGTTATTTTAAAATTTACTTATGAAGTTCTAATATTAGCAAATTACCCACTGTTGGGAACATACAGAAAACACGATAGAGTTTCAACCCACGATTTCTGCGCAATGTGAATAGACAGATTTTTATTCAAAAACAACTACGTAAAAGATAATATTTTCATGTCGTTGCCTATATTTTTCGAAACAAATAATTTTATTTGTACCCAACGTTAAATAGCATTTATATTTAAATAACATTTAACTCCGGAATGAATATAACTATGTCGTTCACAATTTACGATGACATTTCAACAACATGCGTAGAGAGTCGTTGAAAACTTTTGCTACGTTTTCAGTTGTACATTAAAATTATGTGCACGAGATTATTTTTACGTGTTTTTATTTGGATAATAAGATCATATATTACGAGATATAATTGGATAGCCAAGTTTGGTTCAGAAAAAAGTGACTTTTAATAAATTAATAATTTACAAGTAGTAATGACATACGTTGTGTTTTTGTGTTCTTTGAATGTTTGTCACCTGCGACTTCATCAGATTAAATCCGCCGACACGTAGGCGTCGTAGAATTCGTCCAACAACGTGGCAATACTGCCAGTCTCAATTCTCTGACCTAAATATAGGCCGTTACGAGTAAATTAAATATTATTTTTGATATCTTTACTTAAATCGCACAGTTTTTATTTTAAATGTTAAGTAAGTACTATAAAATCTTTAGACTATAATATTATTCAACAAAAGAAAAAGTTAAATCCATGAAAGATGAAGTTCCGATGAAACTTTACTTTAGAAGTTTAAATTTTGAAAAATAATAAAGCTATAAACGGACTTCACTCAAGTGAGTTCGCTCCATACAAAGTGATTGATTGACATTGATTGATAGAGCCTGTATGGATCTTTTAACAGAAATATTTTGTAATATATTTTAATGCTTTTATTAAAAATTAGCAGATCCTCCAGGTTACACCTGCCTAGTCTTTATACCCGTAAAAAAAATGTTATTCACTGACAATATAGCTTTCTTTCAAAATCAGCAGATCCTTCTGGTTACACCTGCCTTGATTCTATACCCGTTAAAAAATGTTATTCACTGATAATATAGCTTTCTTTTGGTGATTTTTTTTTTAAAATTAGTTTAGTAGTTTTTGAAAATATAAGAATACACAAGAATATTAATCTTTCCTCTTTTTAATATTATTAGTACTGTGATTCGTCATTGTCTGAAACGACTATCGAAACAATAAGTTATTAATTTCTTCAAATTAAAACCATGACACAGAGCCGTGATATCCCAGTAAAAATGACCTCTGCCTCCAATTCCGGAGGGTGTGGGTTTGAATCTGGTCAAATTTTTCAGTTGTGTGCATTTTAAAAAAAAATTTTAAAAATCGTGAGGAAACTAGCATACCGGAGAATTTTCTTAATTCTCTGCGTGTGTGAAGTCTGCCAATCCGTATTGGGTCAGCGTGGTGAACTATTGGCATAACCCCTCTCATTCTGAGAGGAGACTCGAGCTCAGCAGTGAGCCTAATAAGGGTTGATAATGATGATGATGAAAAACATCACATTAAACAAGATATTTATAAAATACAACATTCTGATGCTTTAGCTTTAGCCATCACCATATAAAGAAAAACATGAAAAACGTAAAACTGTAGAAAGTACACTATAAAAACCATACAGCAATTATTCGACGTTACAGTTCGTTCCCATTCAGGGGCACACGGCCGGGGATTCAGGGAAACGGGATAAATAGCTCCATTTCCCATGACTAGGCCGTTTTGTTGCTTTTTACGTTGGACTCTAAACTGTTCATAACTTGTTTATGAACTTTGTTATTTTGATAACGTATGTGTTCATACGTTTTTTTTAATACTAGCCATGTCTTCAATATTAATAGAATATCAATACGTATAAATAAAATAGAAGTGTCTGTGTATAATTTCAAAATAGTAATTTGTACGAGTAAACTATACGAGTATAAACTTATACGAGTAGTTTCTTCTTGTATTTACAGGATACCATAACACAATCAAGAATTTTAAATTTTTTGTCTGTCTGTTTGTCTGAGCTAATCTTTGGAACAGCTAAACCGCTTTTACTGGAAGCTAGAGGAAATTATTGAGGAAAAGATAGGCTACTTTTTATCCCGAAAGAATTCATTGGTTCCGCAGGATTCATGAAAGAATTTCACGCCTATAATTTCGCTAGTTAAGAATATGACGTATACTTATTGCCTATCCAAATAAGCAAAAACCTCCGCCTCTTTGGATTGGTTAACGTATGTGACTTCGAAGTATGAGATTCCTGGGTTCAAATCCTAGGCTGAGCTACGAAATATTGAGCTTTTGGGGAAATATTTTTTCCAAGATTTTCTTAGTTAATTTTCAGCCCCGACTTGGAAGATAGGTCGGAGTTAGGAGATGTCGTTACATCTTCACGACTCGAAGAGCATGCACGTTAAGCCATCGGTTCCATTCTTTATCGTTAACATCTTATTTAATAATAGTTCATCATCATCTCCTTACCCTTATCCCACTTAAGTGGGGTCGGTAAAATATGTCATTTTTTTCCATTCGTCTCTATTACTCGTCAACTCATCATCCACTCTTTTTACCCACATGTCTTCTTTCACACAATTTAACCATCTTTTCTTGGGTCTTATTTAATAATAGTTGCAAAAAAAACATATATATATTCACTCTCATCGCATTATACCATCAGGAAATATTTACAAACCTAGCATATTTGTACCTTGTATCTCTTTAAATCTGCTACGTAAAATACAAGAAAAAAATCGCCATACTAAGGGAGTAATCAAATGAAACAGTCTATAAACATTTCCATTTTCTTCAACGAAGTGCGCGAGTGAAGCAAAAATAAGTCAATTTTGTTTCAAACTTACCCTTAGCTTACGGCGTAAATCAATTTTTATATGAGGCTCTGTTTATGGAGAGAAGTTCGCTCGTATAATAAAGTGATGGACGTCCGTACCGCTCGTAGTTTACGACGATCAAGCCGGTCCTATTGATTGCTCCACGGTAACGGCTTAATACTGTGCTGCTTGGATTGAGATTTCTATACGCAAAGTTCTCTGTTATTTTAAGAGCGCGCAGCGTGTCGGTAGGTACGATATGGATAAAATTCGAAGCGCAAACGAGACGCCGAATTATGACTTTCACGTGAGTGCACGGAGCGATTGACGCGTGACGCAAATTTTATGACGTGAGTGCCAAAACCATTTTTACCTAATTGCAAGTAAATTAAACAACATAACGAAAAAGACAATGGCCATGTTCAAGATATATACCTAATTATGAATGTTATTTAAACGGGTACATACCACGATAAAACGACGAGATTTTTATTGTCGATATTTCGACCCAGTTGCATGGATCGTGGTCACGACGGGACTGAAGTTGCGAGATGAGAAGTGAAGTCAGCTGTTAGGGGCAAAATCGATCTACCCTCTTTCTTGTTCTTTTTCTTTTTTCAACGACCTCGCGTTTTTGGCTGTTTAGGCGAACCACACTCACGACATCGCTTTTGTTATTATGCATAAAGACTGTGTTTACTCCTTTACAAAAGATCGCCCACATGATGCGTTCTCCAAAGGATCGTTTGCCATACCAGTGTCCGGGTGTGTATAAAATCGACTGCAGCTGTGGTAGCTCTTATATTGGACAAACGAAGAGGCCCATAGCAACCCGTGTAACAGAACATATACGAGCGATAAAAAACAACGACCCGCAAAAGTCTGCGATAGCTGATCACATTCTACAACCGGGAACTAAACATTGGATTGAGATCCATAATCCACGCATTATTTCCACGGACCGCCACTATATACCCCGAGTATTTCATTTCATTGAAATTCGAAAATACAAAAATTTCAATCGGGAAGATGGTTTCAAACTAGCCAGCGAGTGGAACCCGGTGGTAGAATTGTGCAAACCAAGAGGGCGCCGCGATACGCATAATAACAAAAGCGATGTCGTGAGTGTGGTTTGCCTAAACAGCCAAAAACGCGAGGTCGTTGAAAAAAGAAAAAGAACAAGAAAGAGGGTAGATCGTTTTTGCCCCTAATAGCTGACTTCACTTCTCATCTCGCAACTTCAGTCCCGTCGTGACCACGATCCATGCAACTGGGTCGAAATATCGACAATAAAAATCTCGTCGTTTTATCGTGGTATGTACCCGTTTAAATAACATTCATAATGAACAACCACGAAATAAGTTTAAAATCATTAGTTTATATACCTAATTTTCTATACAAAACAAAAATTTAAGAAAATGAGTTTGCTTTTCCTGAGATTGAAAGCAAAATGTGAGCAAAACATATATTTTTCAAAAAAATAAACTATCGAGAAAAGTTTTACAAATTGTGTATTTTGTATAGTCATAACGAAGCTAACACTTTGAAATATCATTTACCCAAATATCAGGCTCTTAACTTTTCCAGAATCTGAGATCCAGAAACATTTGTAAACACCAAATTACATATTGCACACTCTTAAGTATTGAAACCAATGTTGCCAGCGCTCGGGCAACTTAAATTCCCCAGTGCCTGAAGACGACTGTCGTCGAATAGTGTGTATTGCCAGTGACGTTCTACTGATCTGAGACTTGGTCGCTAGCCATAAAGGCTCAGAGGAGCTCGGCGGACGTCGTACGAGCTATGCTCGTATCTTCGCGTGATTGAATGAGAAATGAGGAGATGCGGAGATGTATTAAAGTCATCGATGTAGCTAAACGAATCACAAAGCTGAAGAGGCAATGAACGGGGCACATTCACACGTTCGTCCATCAATGGCTCTCTTACCGGCCGTTGCAGTAATGTACTATAGACGCAAAAGTATCTATTCAGGTCTCATTGATTGTTTGATTACCACACAACCACTACGTAAAAAATATAACAACGAAATTCCGCCGTCGCGAACACGCAATACGATCGTAAAGAATTTAGGGCTCCTGGAGCGTAGATTATAGTTTATTATGCCGAGACTTAAGCTAGGATATTCTTTATAAAATCTTAGATAATATAATATTATTCTTACGTACCTACGTGAGAGCAAATTCTTATACTTAGGCAGCAAGTAGATTCAACATTCCTACGGTCTGGATATTATCATCCTATTTTTTATTAATTCAGTTCACTTATTACTACCTAACTACAGGAGATGGTCATCATCATCCTATTTTTTTTAATTCAGTTCGCTTATTACTACCCAACTTCAGGACAAGCCCCCCCTTATCAACGGGGAGGAGATTAATTAAAGCAATATTCACTGCACGTTGAGGTCATTGTTAGATTGTTAGATATTATGGACTGGACTAGATTATGCCTGATGAAAAGCAATAATAAGATCTAGGACAGTGTGCTTAACTAGAAGGTGCCTATACACTCTCGCCTTAGTGTGCACAAATCATCTGTAACAGGATACACTGACACCGGAAAGGCATTCCACATCTTAGCAATTCTGATTAGAAACGTCGAAGCGAAACGTTTCGCGCGAGTCGACTAGATGTCTACGTCTAGGTGCTAACTAATGTAAATGATTTATTGCATCAAACAAAAGAACACGTAGTATAACTCTCATTGCATATAAATTGTGTGAAAGCCCACCACGAGCCTGACGCAAATAGACCGTTCCACCGCACTCCGGATTGATATTCCCGATTCATAACTCATTCTGCATTGTTCTTTGACGAATTTGTTTTTTCGAGTACATTTCGAACTACCCGCATTAATCCGCGCAATATCGTCGCAATAAATCGCCTTTATTACCCCTTTTTACCAGTTTGGCTGTGGTATTGCCGCCGATAGCATCTAGAATTTGCACTAAAATAGGTTCGACTTTCCATACGAATGTGGAACTATGTGGCGGCCCCGTTGCTTTGTCGTCCTGAAAATGTTTGATTTAGAATTATTTTGTTCGAAAACTACTGTGTATTCTATTGTATAGCTTTGTCATCGAATGTGAGCGGTAAAATGAGCTAATTTTCGTTAGTCTAACGGTTAGATGGTTTGAATACGAATCATGAAGTATCGCGGTAGTAAACAACGCATTTTGTATTATTCAAAAATAATATGTCAGATAGACAGTCTTTATTAGTATCTATAAAATATACACAAACACACACACGCCAAATTTAAAACAGCTTTTTTTTATAAAAAAGAAAAAGCATGAACTTTCAATTTAAATGGATATAATTATATATTATAGATATGTTTAAGACAAAAAATTTTATCGTTTACACAATTTAGATACCATAATTATAACCAAGTGCTCTCTGACATCACGCAAAAACCATTTTCACTTTGGGGGAAAAGGTCTACAAAATTGAAATACTTAATTCTTGACGATTTCCGTAAGTTGTTTTATGTCATGTTGACGCAAATATTATTATTTACCTTTGTTATCAATCACACGTGCAGACGCGTCGAAAGCCATCGTCATAATGCCGTTTTCGTCGATTTCAATATTTTATTACTACCCTACTTAGCTACGCAACTTTTGTAATGGGCTTGGAGCGCAGCCAGATCCTACCGTAGCCACACTCTCGCTTGCTCTTATCTTTATTTAACCAACTTGGTATGTTACAACTAATGTGGTAGATATAACAGTTATTTAGCTTATTTGAACAAGCAAGCGTGTGGTGTTAAAATGTTTATTAAGTACGGGTATGTTCTAAAAGCTGTGGTAGCCCAGTAGTTATGACCTCTGCCTCTGATTCTGGAGGGTGTGGGTTCGAATCCTGTCCAGGGCATGCACCTCCAGCTTTTCAGTTGTGTGTATTTTTAGAAATTAAATATCATGTATCTCAAACGGTGAAGGAAAACATCGTGAGGAAACCTGCCAGAGACCTACCAGAGAATTTCCCTAATCCTCTGCGTTTGTGAAGTCTGCCAATCCGCATTGGGCCAGCATGGTGGACTATTGGCTTAACCCCACTCATTCTAAGAGGAGACTAAAGCTCAGCAGTGAGCCGAATATGGGTTGATAACGACATGTTCTAAAACGTCGTTTAACCACTGAGACGTCGTTGGGATAGTTTGTCCCGTTTCAAAATAATCGTCAGACGTCAGTGGGACCTAAATAACCCGATATTTTTTTTTCTATTTTGCAAAATTGAACTTTAACGTGTAAGATTTACGGTTTCAATTTTAATGAGACTGATCAGCGATAAAATGACGCTAAGTAATTTATGAGGCTATTGCTTGAAACATTATGATCGCCTTTGCGAGCTGCTGCTGCATTTTTGTGTTTTAAATACATCTCTAATGGTTAAAAACATAAAATTCGTTCCACAGTCTGACAAAGCGTTTTAAGACAATGTGCACTGGTCACAAATTAGCAGTTAGCCTCTACGCTTACATATTTAAGATACTCTTGTGTAACATGTACATTAATTACAATTAAAAACATTCGTCCTTCAGTCTGATAAAGCGTCGAACGAGAATGTGTAGTGGCCACAAGGCAGCGATTCACCTCGCTCATACTGCACTGCTCGTATCTCCGAGCGGTCAAATCTTAAACAATAACAACCAATAAGAGAATGCAGTATTGTTTTAAATTGAATTTTTAAGCCTCGAGCCGGCCAACTGAGATAACTTCAAAGATTGACCCAATACGTAAGATTTAAACCACGTATGAACCGTATGAACTAATAATTTAGATACACATTTTACATAAGATACTTATGTAAAGTTACAGCGCTGTGTCAATCTTCATATCCATAGAAACTTTGTTCTTAGTGACATTTTAATTTTGGCATCCTATAAACATAAAGTTCAAATTCGTGGTGTGTTATAGACGAGAAGTTCGTTGACGAGTGTAAAATAGCGGAATTGCACCCTAGTAGGCTCAGCATGCAACTAACGATATAATATCTCATGAAGAGAAATGTCGACCAATGACGGCGGTGTAGTCTCAGTACCTACTATCTCTTTCGTCCCAACGCAACGAAAGAGATAGCGATATTTCCCGTTGCACTACTATTGATTGACATTCTTCTATTTCTCTGTACGAAATGTTATATCGATGGTCACATGTTAGGTGTATGGACTACTTAATTGAAATGCAATACGCCGCTATTTATATTGAGTTGTTATGGAGGAAATGTGCTTAAGCACATAAGTCATCAAATATATTGTTAGCATGTTGAAATAATATTTTCTCGAAAAGTCCGTATCACATCACAATGAATGCCTCGGCATTCGGCGTCCAATAATAATTGTATTATCTCGCATGTGCAAAGACAATAAATCGATTAACTCGATTAATTTTCGCTTAATGTTTATTCAATCGGGTGATAGCCGTAAAATTGAGTTCGTACATTTCAACCGAATATATCTTATCTGCTTAAATTATTTTTAAACCAACTGACAAATGTCTCTCAACGTCTTAATAATATTAAATTTTTTGCTAATACAAAATGAAAACTTAATAATTTAAAACTTAACTTGAAAATGAATATTGTATTATTCAAAAGAGTGTCAAGTTTATCTATTATTTTTATTAATAAACTTAAAAAAAAACAATATTCAAAGACTTAAAATATTGTTTTTTAAGTTTATGGTTAGTAAAATAATAGGTAAACCGTTTGCAATAAGACAAACTCACTAAAATCATTAGAAAACATTAAAATTTAAAATATAAAATAGGTACGTATGTTTGTACTCGTAATCTTATATCATTACGATCTCGCACTCAAGTATTCTCCAAGATTCATTACAATAGATAAAAGCGCTTAAAGCGATAAATACTGACAGGTACAAATCGAAACCACAAATATCGTCCAGGAAGCGATGGCGATAAATTCGCTGCAAGGGAATAAAACCTTCGCCTCGTTCCGTTGCCAGGCATTATGATCTATGCGTGTTCTACATTGATCCTTTTGTAGTTTGCTATTTAAACATTAAAAAGTATAAATGGGTAGCTTTATTATGTTTTTTTTTTACGTGAATACGTCTATAAATTGGTGTAATTTCAAAAAATGTTACAGAATCAGCCCTTACATTCTGAAAAATTACAGCGATGTGACATCGCTTATTTCCTCGACAACTTTGTTTTTAGTGACATCACATAGGAAAAAGTCCGAATTCGAATATTTTTTTTTTTTTTGCTTATCGACGAGTAAAAAATAGCGGAATCACACGTCAGTTCGGTTTTGAAGCTATGTAAGTATCATCTCCATTCAAAATTTAATTACACCATTTGTTAGGCAGTATAGAATGATCAAAGAACTTAATACATTGCGTATTTTTTTTTCTTTTCTTTTACGGTTTTCAATTTTAATACTTTATTCGCTTATTCAAGATAATTTTGAATGTATCGTTAAGTTATGTTGTGATTCAATAACCCAAATTTTTCCACACACCGATTTCCAACTATCACTGTAACAAAAAAAATAATAATTAGTAATGAAATAAATCCTTTCCAGAGCCTATTTTCTACACCATATTTTGTTGTTAAGATGATTAAGATAAATAAGAGAAACATCCCTCCTCGTACCTTACGATAAAAGTATCGGTTAACGTGTTAGTATTTAATTTAATTCAGTCATAAATAGTCATTGATAATTCAACGACCTCTTGGGAGCCTTAGAGCTTTCCGTAGCTTTTCTTTCCAACTTCCTTTTGTTCTATTCAGGGTATTCGGGTCACTTTAGGATTTATTTCTCCCAAATTAGTCCGCTTGGAGCAAAAATGTACCACCAAGCGATTCAGCGTTCCAAATACCAAGTATTGTTGGATTTATAGTGATCAGGTTTTATGATGAAAATAGTACTGTAGAGCTTATTTTTATTTTACTATGCACTATTTTTATTTGCATTAAAAGGGTAGGTATGGTAGCCGGTTAAAATTATTAATACCACGGTATAATACCTAGGTAGGTATAGGTATAATACCTAGGTATAGTTATTATATAGGTATAATACCTAGGTAGGCGACTATACCACGCATAGCCATACTCACGGTATAGCCGATAAGTAATGCTATTCGTTTTAAGCATCCTAAAACTCATTGATTCTCAAAGTGGTCCAGGTAATAATATTGCGTGGCTTTATAAGCGAGATAGCAAAGGGGATGTTTTGTAAAATAAGTGAGAATTCGTTTCGAAAATGAAAAAGAAAAATTGGACGTTTAGGGAGAAATATAGTACCGGGTGTCCACGGTAGCCAACAAAATTTATGTCGTTGAGAAAAAAAGTTTGGGAACCTCTGTATAACTCTACTTTATTTACAAAACACCTACCTATTCAAGAATGATTTAAGATATAAAACATCCTATAAGTGGATTTCACACGCATCCCCGATTCCACATAAAAACTTTATAGATCCCTAAAAAGCCTTTGTATCCCAAATTTACAATTCCAAATTCAATTTGGAGGCTCTCTTCAAAAAGGAAGTAAAACCGAATCCGCAAAAGTGTTAAAAGCGAGCTACCCAGCGAAACGGAAGAACGCAAAATAAACTACAACACTGATTACGAACAGTTGCCCTTATTACGATTGAAGAGCTCGCTAACGTTTATCGTCATCGAATGCAGAACGAGATTTTTTTTTTTATTTAGTTCAAAAAATATACGGTCAAATTGAGAAAGCTTCTCCTTTTTGGAAGTCAGTTAATTAAAAAGTTGCCTCGACTACTTGGCAAGTCAAGACCCAAAACTAGTATAACCATCAGAGCACCACTATGTCATGTTTGGAGCGAGCTTGAAAAGGTTCCAGCTCAGATTTGCGCTGCATGTACTAAACAAATATTGGTGGTACAGCGCTGATTTTCAGCTGATACTTTGAACCATATGACACCTCAGTTCAATTCAAAGCAAACCAAACAGAAAGGTATATTGTTGTTAGTAGTCTATGCGCTTGTTTAATAATGTATAGTATAATAAATAAATTAATACAATTAATATTACCCCCGACCGGTGTTGGTTATGAATGATATGAATTAATATTATTCTTATTGTTATATTTACGTACATAATTATATTCTACCGTACCGTCAAAAATATTCAGTAGAGTAAGACGAGATATGTGTCAATCTATTAAATATTTTACATTCTGATATAATCATTAAAGAGTTCGTAATAACCTAATTTACTATTTGATAAGAAAGTTCATCAGTTGTGCTTATGACATACGTACAACTATGGAATTTAGATTATCATGAATAATTTTGGTGGTAGAAGGTAACTAAAATAGATAATTTAACACTTTCAATTTAAAATTAAACTTACTTTTTTTATAATAATAATAGAAGGCTTAGATTTCTTAAATATAAAACCATCGAAGATTACTAAAAATTTCGTACTAAGGTAACAAAATAGCTATTCTGTTTTCTGACGGCAGAGCCACAGAAAAGATATCTTTACTGTGGCAGAGCCAATAATGGTTTGAGTTCTAGGAATCTATTCTAATAAACGCAATTTAAAAAAGTCTAATAGACTTTATTAAAAGCTCACAAAAAACTCGGTAGCTGGAAATTTATTTGGGTTATTTAGCATTCTTTTTTATATCAGTAACATGAAGAGCCATGGTAGCCCAGTGAAGAGCCGTGATAGACCAGTGGATATGACCTCTGCCTCCGATTCCGGAGGGTGTGGGTTCGAGTCCAGTCCGGGGCATGCACCTCTAACTTTTCAGTTGTGTGCATTTTAAGAAATTAAATATCACGTGTCTGCACGAAACCTGCATACCAGAGTATTTTCTTAATTCTCTACGTGTGTGAAGTATGCCAATCTGAATTGGGCCAGCGTGGTGGACTATTGGCCTAACCCCACTCATTCTGAGAGGAGACTTGACCGCAGCAGTGAGCCAAATATGGGTTGACAATGATGATGATGATGAATAATGCTGGACAAACAAAGATCATCTTCCATTTCCTAAAGTCGGACAGAGCTAGTACGGCTGGTACCTTAAGGTAGCCCTTGCGTATTGAACTTTGAGACAGCAACGGCCAGACCTGCCTCTTTTAATAAAAGCCGAAACTTTGCCAGCTCTAGTCCCTAATATCTTGCTATTATGGAGTTGGAATCGTGCATGGTGCTTCCAGAGACGAGACTTTTAACTGTTCAAGTAAAAGTACCTATACTTTATTTATGTATATTTTTTCAACATAATATGAGAAATCATATCTTTCAAACACTAGACTCTTAATTATATAATGATTTATTTATTTTGCTATCATCCGCGAAAATTCGGCGAACCCATGCGACAACGTCACCCAGGTCCGACAAAATACTCTCTACGTACGTTTCACCCCGAAACCGGAGCATCCTCAGGAGATGTTGACTCTACAACGTGCAATTGCAAAGTTTTTATTGCACGTTGTAGAGTCAACATCTCCTGGGACCTGGGTGACGTTGTCGCATGGGTTCGCCGAATTTTCGCGGATGATAGCAAAATAAATAAATCATTATATAATCATGATGAACTTCCGCAAAGTAACGCCTGCTTCTATCCAATATTTACTAGACTCTTAGTTTCGCTAGAAAACCTTTTAGTTTGATTTTAATAAGGGTACCTAGAACGCACGTGCGCCACCGAAGATTATTTCGTATAAGTGGGTTGAACGCCTTGGTTTTTGACTTGGCTTTATAAGAAAAATTCGTTTCAGTGCCAAACTTATCAGGTCAGGATAAGTCGTGGTTCGATGCCCGCTTGCTGGACTACCCATTTTACACAACCATTTCCAACTAGTTGGAGGGGATGGGAATTTTAGTCATATTTAAAAGAGAGAAGGCAAATACTAATTTTATAAAATGTGAAATCTGATATTTTATTGTTGAAAGGCAGGCAAGCAAAATTAATAAAGGCCAGATCAAGAGTAACCTAAACCGACGATATTGTATGAAAGAAGCAAGATACGGAAGAACTAAGGGAGATATTAATATGCAAAGATCGACAAGTGTAAGGTCGTGGTCTCTTCCTACCCCTTCGGAAATTAAGCATGATAGAATTATATGATGTATGAATAAATTGTAAAATTATATATTGGATAGAAGCAGGCGTTACTTTGCAGAAGTTCATCATGATTATATAATGATTTATTTATATTGCTATCATCCGCGAAAAATCGACGAACCCATGCGACAACGTCACCCAGGTCCGACAAAATACTCTCTACGTACGTTTTACAATTGCAAAGTCAAAAAGACTTTGCAATTGCAGGTTGTAGAGTCAACATCTCCTGAGGATGCTCCGGTTTCGGGGTGAAACGTACGTAGAGAGTATTTTGTCGGACCTGGGTGACGTTGCCGCATGGGTTCGTCGACTTTTCGCGGATGATAGCAAAATAAATAAATCTATATCTATATCTATACTAATATTATAAAGAGGTAAAGTTTGTAAGTTTGTCACATTTTTTAAATGGGGTAATCTTTGGAACTACTGGTCCGATTTCAAAAATTCTTTCACCAGTAGAATGCTACATTATCGGGGAGTGCTATAGGCTATATTTTATATTAGTATGTTATATATTTGCCGAGTTAACACAGTTTTTGTCATACAGGTCGGACCGAAAATCCTCTTAAGCAGACTTATTCGCATGCGCTGCCTTAACCATTGTGTAAAATTGAAATTAATGTATGGAGGCTTTATGTATCTTTAAAAGTTCTACAAAAAAGTCCGCGACACCATATATCTATCTTCTATATATTTGCAGATATAGTACCTTTTGTGTTTTAAAAATTATAAATTTTATATACTTAGGTTTGCGTCATTATTTATGCTACTTTACTTAAATCCTTATCAAAATAAATTATTTAATGATCCCAAGGATATTATGGAGATAAGATTTGCCCTTTACAGTATGTTAATTAGTTAAATAGTTTCGGAGATAATACAAAATTTCTAAAAGACGCAGAAATTCCGCTACATGACGCCCCGCGCTTTCAATTACGTAGTTCCCGTTCCTGTGTGAATATGGGAATCAAACATAGCCTATGACACTCGCAAATAACGTAGCTTTCTATTGGTAAAACAATCTTTCAAATCGGTCCAGTAGATCCAAAGATTATAATTTTAGCATAGAAGTCTCTATTTTCCTTTGTCATCGCGCCACGCTCACAGGGCTGAACCGATTTTGTTAAGGGTAGGGGTAAGGTAGGGAAGGTATAGGGTAGGGTAGGGTACAGGTAGGGTAGGGGTTGTGTAAGGGTGGGGTAGGGGTAAAGGTAGGGTAGGGGTAGGGTGGGGTAGGGCAGGGTAGGGGAGTGCATGCCTAGGTTAGGGGTAGGGTAGGGGTAGGGAAAGGGAAGATTACGGGTAGGGTAGGGGTAGGATACAGTTAGGGTACGGGTAGGGTAGGAGTAGGGTAGAGGTAGGAGATCGATACTGAAGCCTATTTTCTATTTTATGTCTGTCTGTTTGCCTTTTTTTTGACCGGGCATCACGCTGAAACTACAGAATGAATTCAAATGATAAGACGATTTGAGACCATAATACGTAGCAGGATAATAGGATACTTTTTGTCGCGAAAACAAAATCAGAAATGGGTGAAGTAGGGGTAGAAAGTTTGTACGGAAAGTCCTTAATTTTTCTAGGTAAATTTGTAAATGTAAAATGATAAGTGGACTATTTATTAGGTATAAGTTATAAAACTTGCAAAATAGAATGTGAAATAGGGGTTGAAAGTTGACATTATATAATTGTAAAATTATGTTGTTGTTTTTAGTGTCACTTTGGTTTTCGCTGGTATACTTGTATTGGAGCTACGGTACGGTGTTACTGCAAAAAATACCCGAATGATAATGTACTGGCATCTACCGAAGTTTTTTTTAATGAAATTTACAACGAGTAGATATTATTTTTAATATTCGCCACCTAGTTAAATTTAAAATATCAGCATGATTGCATTAGCGAATTAAAAATTCCATTCCCGTGTGTCCGAATAAACTCATACTCGGTACACGTAAGCAAAAAATATTCCAAATACGAACCAATATATGGATCTTCCGACGTTTAGAACAAGGTTCATTTTTCATCACGAGATATGAATAGTAATGGATGCAGAAAAAAAAGAAAAAGAAAAGGTAACCGATATTGAATCCAATGTTGAGCAGGACAAGGTTCGTTTTTCACCGACCGATATGAATAGTAATGGAATCGATGGTTTTATGAGATGTGGGCAACCGGAGAAAGGAATAAATGAGATTTCATTTTGTGCTTTTAATTTTTTTTTGCCGACTATCCGCCGCCGTAGAAGTCGTAATTAAACCACAGGAAGAGGGGAGTTAAGTAGATACTCTTTGCCTCTTGTGGGGTTTATCAAGGTTTTATCATATCGAGGACAGCTTTAATAAGATCTCTGCCAGACCACATGAGTAAATATGGCACAAAGGCAAAGCTAGAGAGACGTAGATACATATAATACACACAATTTACATACTTAGCCAGTTGTTTTCTGTGTATTTATTCGTCTTTAATATTTGGTTTTAATAATTTAATTATCAAACAAAATACCACGTTACTAGAAATGATGAATAAAAATAGACACCTTACGTTAAACATCATACAGAAGAAACTGAGTTTCTTTGGACACATGCCGATAGTTGTTCAGTTTTCGTTTTCAAGATTAATCTTAGAAGAAAAATTATTGGAAAGAGAGCACCCGAACGCCAAAAATTAAAATGGTTAGACAACTTAAAAGAGAGTTGACAAAACTCAGCTGACTCTTATAAAGCCGGATTTATATTTGTCTGATATCTCGTGTTGTGACGCATCAGAACAGAATCGGTATCATACAGTGTTTATTAAACGCAAGCTTTTAGTAAAGCCTTAATATATTGTTAATGAGTATTTAAATGATAAAAAAGCTTGGTGTTAAACTGTATTATACGACTGTGCGCTTAGTTTTAAATAATTTTGTAAAATGGTGGTAAATAAAAAAATAAACTTCCGCTGAGTTTGTTGTGGGCTCTTCTCGGACCAAGGCGCGTTTGGAACCCTCGTAACTTTAATTTTAAGTTTTCGAATGATTATTATCACCATTATCTTAAGTTTAATATTATTACCTGACGTTTCGAAAGAGCTTGTAAACTAAACCTACTTGAATTAAATGAAATTGACTTTGATTTTGACTACATTTTGTAAGCGACACATCAGAAGCCATCACGACATGTCACAACACGTCATGAGAGTAAACTTTGCCATACAAAATGTATGATACCGATTCTGTTCTGATGCGTCACAACACGATACGTCAGACAAATATAAATCCGGCTATACCCTTCAAATTCAAATTTTGAAGCCTGAAAATTGGAATTTAGTTTTATTGATACAGCTGGATAATTGTTAGGTTTTAGTTGTGGATATTTATCTCGTTTAAAATGTTTAAATATTGGATAGTTTGCCTTTGGGAGGCGCGGGAATCACTTCCGAAGCGTGTGTTAATGAACGTTGACCTATTTCATTAATTGGATTGGTGGATACTATATTTCCCTCTCAAAAATAATAAGGATTTTTTTTATATTCATAGTCTGATATGATCGTTTCCATTAAAATAAACAACGAAAGACGGAGAACTGTTGATTATAAAATTTTATTATCTGTTTTTATTAAATACCAGTACTTTTACTTGTATAATATAGCTTTGTTGGGTTATATTTTAATATCTAATACTAATACTATAAATGTGATACTATCTTTAATATTACTATTTATCATATGAAGACTGCGCTTGTTTTAATAAACGGCTTAATTGCTGCAATTATTATAAATAAAATCGAACTTTCTGTAAACCGAGTCATGATTATACAATACGCACCCTAAAAAAAATCTGTTTAGTCGCTGATCCAATAGCCAAGAAGCTTCTTAATAATGTGGTTGCAGTTTTTCGCTGTCCGTTCATTGATTAAAAAGAACTTTTACCGGAACAACAATGATTGACATTACTTTCTTAATATTGAGTTTTATACCTTTTAAGAACATTGATATCGTCGTAGTCGTCATCAACCCATATTAGGCTCACTGCTGAGCTCGAGTCTCCTCTCAGGATGAGAGGGGTTAGGCCAATAGTCCACCATGACCCAATGCGGATTGGCAGACTTCACACACGCAGAGAATTAAGATAATTCTCTGGTATGCAGGTTTCCTCACGATGTTTTCCTTCACCGATTGAGACACGTAATATTTAATTTCTTAAAATGCACACAACTGAAAAGTTGGAGGTGCATGCCCCAGACCGGATTTGAACTCACACCCTCCGGAATCGGAGGCAGAGGTCACTGGGCTATCACGGCTCTTACATTACGTTATTCATTACATTGATATATTATTTTGTTTTTATTAAAACTGTTAAAAAATGAGAGATACCAACCAATAATAACTTTTCTGTTTCCTGTAAATAGCTCTTTGTATTTCGTATCAACAAATGCAACTCAAAATAAGTTGTGATTTTCTTGCGGCGAGTTACAGAAGTGCTTTATTGAATCAAATGTGTCTCGCGGGAAATCTACGTTATTCGTTTGTGTACTGTAGCTTGTATTAGTGGCTTGCTTCGATACAATATTGACAATAAGCTGGCAAAGGTCTAAATATAGCTTTAGAGGTTGACTATTTTTAGAATGAAGTTCGACAGCGAGCATATTTCTTTCGGTATGGAAAAACACTTTAGTGGTAGGGTTACAACTTCTCTTTTTTTTTTGAAAACTTTTATGCATAGTAGAAAGCTTTTTTTTATTCTTTACAAGTTAGCCCTTGACTACAATCTCACCTGATGGTAAGTGATGATGCAGTCTAAGATAGAAACGGGCTAACTAGTTAGGAGAAGGATGAAAATCCACACCCCTTTTCGGTTTCTACACGACATCGCACCGGAACGCTAAATCGCTATACGAGCGATACGTATTTGTCGGTAGGGTGGTAACTAGCCACGGCCGAAGCCAATCAACCAATTAAGAAAATCTTAATCGGCCCAGCCGGGGATCGAAGCCAGGACCTCCGTTTTGTAAATCCACCGCGCATACCACTGCGCCACGGAGGCCGTCAAAATTTTATACATAGGAGAAAGCTTAATAAGTTTCATATAAGCTTAATATAAGTTTAATAAGTAACTACTCCGTACAATGAAATACTATTATAGCAATGATTTCCTACATAATGTTATATTACAGAAGTCAGCAGATGGACGCTCTCTGTTGGTTGGACATAGGCTTGCAAGGAGTTTGGCGGTTAGATGGAGACTTTTACAATCTCTTATCTTAATATGTTTCAGTTGGCTAATAGTTACTCTTGGTCCACTCCTCAATATTCCTTCCATTTCCATCGCTGTCGACCTGGTGCAAGTTTTCCGGGCTTGCCTTATAACAGCCTGGAAAACTAGTAGAGGGTCCATTTTTAACCTACTTCAAAAAAAGAAGGTGGTTCTTAACTCGACGAGTATGTTTTTTAAAGTTTGTTACCTCATAATTTTGTAATTTATTTACCAAATATGAAAATTATTTTGTTTTGTTTGAAAGAGTACTTATACTTCCAGATTGATCCCATTTAATTTTCATGAAAATCGGTTTAGTAATCGTGTTAAAATCAAATTAACTGAAATACGTCATTGAAGTCGGTTGGTTCCATTTATAACACGATTATTATTAGCTTCACTTGTAACTATGTATGTAAGAAAATCTTAATTTGACACATTTCCCCGTCTTCGATTAGGATAAAATTTTCTGTTGACAATACATGACTAGCTAAGAAACGTCATTACAAATCCAATATAGCGGCCTCCCCAACATGGCGGACTGGCTATTTGAAATCCACCCCCATGATATGGATATCAAATGAAAGAGTTTGCTGTCAGGAAAACGAAAAAAAATATCACGTGACCTAAATCCGATTATAATTTTTAGTGCGTGCTAAACGCTTGCTTTTTAGTTACTTAAACAATTTTTAAGTTCTTATGTTAAAAAAAATTATTTATATGTCCCAAAAATGCAGATTTTTATGATTAAAATTTGGATTTGTTCTACTTCTCTTATTTGTAACTAGATTCAAACTCCAAAGCAGTAATTTAACAATCGCGTGCCGGCGTCACGTAATGTCTGTTTTAATTTTAAAATTGTCGCGTGCCGCAACATTATTACGAATGAGTGCTTTGTTATCCGCCCCTTTGATTTGAAACTGTGTAAAATTACACATGGAATTCGCAGTTCAAACTCTCTTTGTAATTATACTGTTTGTTTTATTTAATTGTATGTTTTTGTGTGGGGATGACGTCATGAACATGTATTTAGATAAAAATATATTTTTTCTGATTATGACCAATATAACCATTCCGCTCCAACTAATCGGGAAAGACTGTATCAGGAGTGGGTACGATATTAGACCAACAGGGTAGGGATCGAACTACCACCCCTCGGTGATGAATCCGACCGCTCTAACCGTTGAGCTGTTGTATCTATATTTAAATTCTTAAAATTATTCTTTATGTTTCGACTCCGTGAAAATCCTTGCATTTCATGTTAGGTGTACTACACGTATAAACCTTGATCACACTATATAATGTTAAAAACCGCGTTCAATTTTGTTGCGTATATTTTAAAATATTTAAGCGTACATACACGGGAAGCGACTTTGCATCTGAGTGGAAACATAACTTGATCTGTTTAATTGGTCTATTTAGTTTATTATTACTATAGACTTAGCATACTTGCAGATAAGTATGATTTAGATTGATGGTCAAAGGACAATGGATTGTAGAACAGCTAGCGTGTCATACTTATAATAGGGTTCTACTCTACTTTATACTATAATGATAGTTGAAATCATTATTATCACACGTTAATAAAATTGAGCGATGCCAACGGCCATAACACAACCTCTGAGACATGTGGCGCTAGCACCACTAACTTCCCAATTCCGGGCTGAGAAATTTCCTTATAAATTTCTTAGAAATAAAAGTATTACGTAACCTAACCCAGGAATGCGTGATCCGAATCCAGAGCTGTTTGCCTTACCACTGGTCTGACGGGGCAGTTTCGCAATTTCAAAGCGCAGTTTTTTTTTATATTTTACAAGTAAGACCTTAACTACAATCTCACCTATAAATAACTAGCTGACGCCGCGCGATGTCACCCGCGTGGTTCCCGTTCCCGTAAGAATACGGGGATAATATATAGCCTATAGCCCACCTCGATAAATGGGCAATCTAACGGTGAAAGATTTTTTCAAATCGGACCAATAGTTCCTGAGATTAGCGCGTTCAATCAAACAAACAATCACACTCTTCAGTTTTATAATAGTATAGTATAATATAAATAGATTACCTAAGATGATAGCAGGGTAACTTGTTTGATATGGAGGAGGATGAAAATTCACACCCCTATCTGTGTCTACACGACATCGTACCGGAATATAATATATCGCTTGGTGGTATTCTTTGCCGGTAACTAGCCATGGCCGAAGCCAGCCAGACCTGAACCAATCAGATGACCTCAAACTACCGCGCACTGCGCTACGGAAGCCGGCAGTTGAATATTCAAATACAAAACTTACAGGACCAGCGCGAACAATACAAACTGAATCAGTACATACTTCTAACTCAAGAACCAATTGGGCAGACAGTTTGAAGTATATTAAGCTATCTTATCCTTACCCGTTCGACTGTTAAACAGGGTTGGACGTCTGAGATGGATTGATGACCTGTCTGATTCAGACTCGAGATGAATTCGCGCCAGTTTTGTTTTGAGGCGTGCCATTGTTGGACGGAGATATGAAAGATCGAGGATACAATCTTTATTCTATTTTATAACTTTGTGTAAGAAGATGGAGGAGGCCTTTACAATTTCAGGGGTCATATTTAAAACGTAGTATGTTATTTTATTAATATTACTAAAAGAAGTAAAAATAAATACTAATAACCTATTAACAACATTTGAAATGTAATTTAGAAATGTAAATGTGGAATAAAATTAAAAGTTAAATATTCATTTATTACTAGCGGAAGCCCACGACATCGTCCGCGTGGATTTCAACTTTTCACAAATCCCGCGGGAACCATGGATGTTATTATACATATAAACCATCCTCTTTAATCACTCTATCTATTAAAAAAATTAAATTGAAAAATGAAACAACCAAAATTTCATTTGACATAAAGAATAAAAGCAGATCGCTTTAAGCTGTTTTCGCATCGTGATTGGTCAATTCAAATAATAAAGAACCAAAACACTCGACCCTGTTATTTTTGCAGAAACGAAAAATAACAAGTCAGCCTCGTTCATTTTAATCTTTTCACACTGTCGAGCGTGAATGAAACATTTCAGGAGTAGAAATAAAGAACGAATATTAAATATCAAATTGTCAACACTACGGCATAACCTAATAATTATAATTGTATTCTTTTTATCTTTATTTTAAAGCTTTGGTTACACTATCGAGTCCTAAAGAGCATTTTCATACCTGTATTGATGCAGGTGGTAATATTCACCAATACAGGTGTGCACGAGTTGGTACATAATTACGAGTAACTATGTATTTAGTTAGTGTATTTATTTGTTAGTATTTTGTTCATGCTCATCTTTAAATTACTGACGTATGTCTATTGCTTGACACAAGTTTCATGTATATAACGGAGAATGACTAAATTCCTCTTCTGATTATCAAAGGAAGACTAAATCTCGTATCCCATGTATTAATATCGAATACTGCGCACTGCTATGCTATCGTAGTATGCCTCGACTAGGTTCACCGATATACGCCAGGGATGACAAAATACACAAAGCAACACTATCAATCAATACCGTTGACTTACTTCTTCATGTCTATCCTCTAATATTGATCAAGTATAGTGCTGATACTATTAGATGTAAACCAGGATTAACTATCGTATAGCAAGGTGGCAAACACAAGCAAAATCACGACATTGTAACCTCTAGTAGCAGGGTTAAAGACATCTTTTATGGTAAACCAATACTCCCCATTCTCCACTTGTGTTGTTGGCTCCCAGCTAATTAACTTACAATGCAATGGCCTCACTATACGGATAACTGACTCACCCAATTCTCTCTTACTTAACTTACTACATCCAGCTTAAGCGTTAAACCACGTTCAACTAAATAAAATTGAGAGCTATGCACACTCTGTCCGAGATCGTCAACTGACATATGTCCACAGACGAACAACAGACAGATAAACGACACTTTGACGTTTCTAACAAATATCGCTATCAACTTACTTACTCTAATTAATGTAAGATAGCGCTATATTTATCTAACTCTCCAACATAGATAATAAACTAAAAGAACAACTTTTATTAACCATTAAGCTTTTGCAACTAAAATGTTACAAATCTACCAATCATAATTAAAGTCAAGGCACAGGTAATTCTTGTTACGAGTAAGACGTAGTGCTGCAAATTATTATACCGTATACAGTGGACTCGATTCAATTACCTAATCTGCCTAAATCCAACGACATGGTCAAGCAATTGAAATGTATGATAGGATATCGTACCTATTTCAATGGATTTGGTACCTTGTTACCTGGTGGACAAGATTACTAATTGATTGAACTGTAATTACAACATTTGTGACATCAGCTATATTGTGATCTGTAGTAAAGCCTTGCTGACATTAAACAAGGTCTACCTGCTACTGAGAATGTTCATTGTCTACATACAACCTCATATTATTATGTAAGCCACTTTAACTGCCTCGTTAGCGCAGTGGTTAGGCGATGTGGTTTTAAAAGACGAGAATCCTCGATTCTCCTCGAGTCTTGGGTCGGGCTATGAGATACTGACCTTTTCTTTCTTCTTAGAAGTATTCAGTATCCAAAATAGTAGGTATTAAATACTGAGGTGGCGCAGTGGTATGCGCGGTGGATTTACAAGAGGAGGTCCTGGATTGAGGTTTTTTTAATTGGTCCAGGTCTGGCTGGTGGGAGGCTTCGGCCGTGGCTAGTTACCACCCTACCGACAAAGACGTACCGCCAAGCGATTTAGCGTTCTGGTACGATGTCGTGTAGAAACCGAGAGAGTGTGGATTTCATCCTACTCCTAACAAGTTAGCCCGCTTCCAACTAAGATTGCATCATCACTTACCATCAGGTGAGATTGTAGTCAAGGGCTAACTTGTATAGAATAAAAAAAATATGGTCTTCTCTACAAATTAATAACTCTAATTAAAAACAATTTAAAGTTAAAAAACTAATCGAGAAAAAGTCCACAATACATTTAACACAGCGAAATTAGCTATAATACATTTTCTCCGCTTTTGTTTAAATTATTTTCGAATTAGTCTGTAAAAAGTCCTGAAACATTAATTCCAACGCGATAACTCTGCAACAATAAACCAGGGCCGTATAAAATGAAGGCAGGAAGCGGAAGGCATAAGTATTCGTGTATTGGGAAATAAAATTCCGCGGAATTCGGCTGCTTTGCGAATTGCGATATCCGCAAAGCATTTATAATGCACGTGTCTACGGGGGAATCTAGCTATGTGATCGGCTCACGTGCATAAGCTTAGCGGAATTATAATCGACACATATAAATTAAATTTAATTGTGTCTGTCTTTGACTTCAAAGTAAATGTGTCTGTGTCTTTCTCAAGTACTTTTAATTCGTTATCAACCCATATTCGGTTCACTGCTGAGCTCGAGTCTCCTCTCAGAATGAGAGGAGTTAGGTCAATAGTCCACCACGCTGGCCCAATGCGGATTGGCGGACCTTACACACGCAGAGAACTAAGAAAATTCTCTGGTATGCAGGTTTCCTCACGATGTTTTCCTTCACTAAGAAAATTCTCTGGTATGCAGGTTTCCTCACGATGTATTCCTTCACTAAGACAATTCTCTGGTATGCAGGTTTGATGTTTTCCTTCGCCGTTTGAGACACGTGATATTTAATTTCTTAAAATGGACAATGGAATACTGGAGTCGGACTCGCCCATGAAGGGTTCCGTAGCAGCAAGTAACATAAACTTCTTGCTCATTAAGAAAATAAATAAATCATATCAAATATAAATTTTGTTCAAAATTAAGTAGGTACTATTAACTGACCTGAAAGGCATATTTTGATATTTAAATACATTTAAATATGTATTTGAATTTCAAATATTTTCAGTTTGGATGTAAATCACAATATTCATTTACATCCAATAAAATTCATAACTTGACCTTCGATTTAGTTTTGTGAATTAAAAGCTCAATTAGGTATAGAGAAGGCTTTATTTACACAATAAACATATAAAAAATGTTTATTGTAAATATTAAAACTTCTGCTGCATTACTATTTATTTATTTTTTTTTTTTTTTTTGTCGGGGAGGAAAAAAATCCCTTCGGACTTCTGCCGGCTAGTCGGCAGGGCATGTCCGACTTGCACGGACTAAAAATAACCTCCCCTGTGCTCCGTGGTCAGCGCGGAACCGCTTGGCATTACTTCACGCTGACCTTCCTGATATATTTAGCTCTCTCGTTTTTCTTCTCTTTCTTTTTCTTCTCTTCTTTTCATCGTGGCTCGGAGCATATGAGCGTACTTTTGCCACTCTTCATCGCTCGACAGCATACGAGTTATAAGGTTTGCTGCGTTTACCCCGTCGCTTGTTCCGTCGGCCGCAGCTCTCAGGTCTGTGCAACCTGAGCATTCGAATAGTGCATGCCTCGGGGTATCTACCTCGTCGCAGAAGTAGCATGACTCGTCGTGCGCCTTTCCAATGGCGAAGAGGTACCTCTTCGCATTACTATTTATTACCTTAGCCTATTATCAAATTAGATTATTAGTTCAGGATAGTCCGAGTAGATAAATTCACTTTGAAGGATATCCAATGATTACTTGAAACAATTTTATAAAACATCGTTGAGGATATCAGGATAGTTAGTCTGATTTTTCCTTTCATAAAATCTTGATGAAACAAAATAAAACATATATTGCTACAGATTTTTCTTACATGTGAAATGTGCATGAAAATTGGATAAGTAGTAAATTTGTGTAAACAGACATGAGACAATAGAGAGAGAGTAGAATTCCAAAATTTCTTTTTGCCTGCAAATCAGAAAACAACGGGTGAAAATGAATTTGCCGAAAATGCAAAACTATCAGTTACTTTAAATAATAACTTTGCTCGCTTTGCCTAAAGAATATAACCGCACCTTTAATGTTCATAACACAGAAAAGTGTTCAAAAGCAATTTCCTATAGACAAAGTTACCTTACATTCAGATATTTCAACGAATGTGTGCAATTTTTTGCCAGCCAGCGATTTATTTAATGCAAAAAGTTTAGCTCCAATTCGATATGGAAATTGGTTCTATTTTCTGAAAATTATTCTGAATTTGAAATTTATGATTGATGAAAACAAATTCATGAATTCAAAAATTTAAAACACTTTGAATTCGGGTTTTCATTTTGTATTTTGGAATTTCATCATCATCATCATTATCAACCCATATTCGGCTCACTGCTGAGTTCAAGTCTCAGAATGAGAGGGGTCAGGCCACCACGCTGGACCAATCTGGATTGGCAGACTTCACACAAGCAGAGAATTCAGAAAATTCTTTGGTATGCAGATTTCCTCACGATTCTTTTTCTTCACCGTTAGAGACACGTGATATTTAATTTCTTAAAATGCACACAATTGAAAATTTGAAGATGCATGCCCTAGACCGGATTAAAACCCACACCCTCCGGAATCGGAGTTAGAGGTCATATCCACTGGGCTATCACGGTTCTTCTAATTCCTTATAACGTTTAGCTTACGTTAGGCTTCAATCGTCATACTTTAGTGCTTTAGTGGTTTGTATATACAATAGGTTCTTAGGAATTTTGGGCAAACACAGAAACTGATAAAGTCGAGTGATAGAGGAACGGAGAGATGAAACATCTCTATAAACACGTCTCATGTGAGACTTGATGGCGTCCGTGGCGCTGTGGTAAGCGCCGTGGATTATTAAGTCGGGGGTCCTGGGTTCGATTCACGGCTGGGCCGATTGAAATTTTGTAAATTGGTCCTGGTCCTGGTCCTGGTTATTAATAAAAATAAAGAAAAAGTTGGCAGGCGATCAGGCGATGAATCTCTACTGCAGCATTTAAGTCTTTCAGATACTTCCAAACACTACGGTCCTGAGCCGCCTGCATGTAGAGACTGCCTGCAACTCGCTTGATGTCGTCAGTCCACCTGCACAGTGTTACTGTGCTTTCCGGTGCGTGGTCTTTGCCGCTTTTCCAGCACTTGGGGACGACAATGTCTATTAACTTTTCAAACTATTTTGTATAGACCGAAAAAATATGAAATTAAACGTAAAAAAAAAGCTTCAAAATTTTATCGTGTAAATCTTTTCAATACGCAGTAACAAATAAAATTAAATCGACCAAACCGTTTCCGAAGACGTGGACTCTAAGCTTATTGCTTTCTTGGCAAGCGTTCCTTCCGTAGTGCCAATTCGCTCATCTTTTATATTTCACATCAATATCCTGTAAACAGCTACGTTTGCTTTGCTCTTATGCCACTTGGAATAGAGTTTGTTTTGCGTTGGATAAATAACAAGAGCTTGTTAACCGTGTTTGCTGTGTGTATTGATACATCTAATGTTTGCAATGTATTTCTGTGTGTCGTTCGTTTGGCCGGGTTATAAGTTCTCCGAGTTTACAACTATGCTTTACTATCGTAGACACATGTCTATAATAAGGGTTGCAAAGATAACGAGAACATTTCTAAAAATTAAATAATCAATAATGATAATAACCGACATTGGTACTAAACTTAGAACTTAATTTTGAATTTTTTTTTCTTTTAAAAAATACTCAGTAACGATCCGAAGGTTACTCTCGTGCCTCGGAGAGCACGTTAAGTCTTCAGATATTTCTACATCTAAGAAGCTGAAATAGGCCATCAAAATTTTCATAAAAGTCACTTATCAGTTAGCCCTCATTGGCACGAGAGTTTTTTTATCGGACTTTAAAATGCGTTCAAAGGTAGGAAGTTTAATTAAGGTCTTTTTCCACAGCCCAAAATTGAAAATGCAACACAGTATAATATATAACTCACGATAGTTAAAATTCTAAAATAATATCTGCTTCATATTTCATAAAACTCATTTCCATGAGTTTAGCCCTCATTCGCACGCGAGTTTTTTAACGGACGTTAAAAAATCGATTAAATATAGTATAAAGTTAAATGAAGGTCAAGAACCAGGTCATGACTAAGGACCCCGCATAACTTTGTACTATTCGGGCACACTCCGACGTTGTATCACGTGAGTTTGAGCCGTGTTTCATAATAAATTAAGCAGAGATTAACTAGTTTTTAATAAAAGTCTCATGTTTCACATTCAGAAGCAAAATATTTACATAACTGACATGTCAATATAAATGTTCATAGTTAAAATAACAAAATAAATGTCCTCGTTAATATAATAATACAAAATACCAATATCAAAATACGATCCAATAAACTGTTGGGAAATTTACGCGACAATAAGAGAGATCCATTTATTAAAATTGCCGAAATTTTCACGAATAATTTTCCTTGCGTAAGAATGTTATTTGAAATATTGTTCAGAAGTTACAGAACATTTAACAAACATTTGGTTCTGTGGTTCACTTGTTCGGCTGCGCTTCATAAGGTTCTTGATTCGATTTATAAAAATATGATTATTGGTTTCGAACACTTTTTGGTGCCATGTCAAGTTATTCTCTTTCAAGGTGCCTTATAGCGTATTAAGCTGTCTCTCATTCTTAATCATGACCTAGTATTTATTTATCTGATAGTGATAGTTTGACTAGAGTCGCGATCGATTGCGAAAGCATTTAACCCAGCCATCAGGTGACGAATCGTAATGCCTTGGGTTGCAGTCGGAAAAATTCAACGCTGCTTGCTATCTTCGACTTATTGCAGCATCGAGCAATCAATTTCAATCCTCCTGTCTTATTATTCGAGAGAGATCAAGAGAGATAGAGATCGGAGTCTTAAATTGGTTCATGGAAAATATAATTGGATTTATTTAGAGAAATTTATTTACTGTTACACTCTTTAAAATAACCTTATTCTCTCCATTAAAATGAAAAAAATGAAAAAATCTTTATTTATCAACTAAGTCTTACAAACAAGTAGCATCATCACACAGAACAACCGTAGTTAACAAAATATAACAGAATTATATAACATTTATATGTGTTTGTGGGTGTGTATGATTGTGTGTGTGTTTGTGTGCGTGTGTGTGTAAAATCCATTCCTCGTCCTAAGTCAGCAAGTCTTAGCTATGGGTTTTTTATATAAAAATTTCTTGGAGTTGGCTATTAAGTATAATAATAACGACTGAAAACGATTTAGCAACAGGAAATTTTCACAATTACTTGACTAACTCAGGACTCGAACTCGAAACCTCACACTCACAACCACAGCAACTACACTCGTGTTCAATTGTATTCATTAACTCGTAAATGAAATCTTTCTGGGTATTCAAAGCCGTAAAGGAAAAAGTGACAATGGATTTTCACCCAAATTAAATTACATTCAAAAAGCCTCTTGTCCTCAGTACAAAGGCATGTTCATCCGAATGCTAATGTTATCGATGGAAGATTAAGCCTTTGGAGCACGACCACAAAGAACCTTCCAGAACCAAAGTATTCCTTACTCGGAATTCAAAATTTAATCACATGTATGTAATATACATAATGTAAGTATTGTTGCTTTGAATTTAGGAAATCTTATTTATGAAAATTTCATAATGCTATTACTTTTCTTTTTAGTTATTTCAGCATCCGTTGGTCCAGTGGTTCAATTGTGATCATGAATAACTTGGGTTTTAGTTTTCGGCCGGCTTGAGTGTCGCCAAGTACATCTAACCAGAGGTACTGGACGATTATTCTAAGTTAATTCATACTGCATAACAATTATAAGTATTCTCTAAATAAGTCATTGCAACTAAGTAAAGATGTAACTCTGTAAATACTACAATATCATTGTCTAAATTGCTGGGCCAATGATCATAGTCTGTCCAAAACATTACTATTGTTTACTATACTATACACACCTACCTTCTATATTTTAGTTACTAACTATCCACCATTCACACTGATAGCGGAACTAATTCACTGATTGACCAGTGTACTGTAACACCAAACATGATGCCTACTAATAGTACTGGCCCCCACTACTCTAGCCTGTTAGTGGGTCTAAGTAACTGATCATTTGTTCTCCACTACTCTTGCCTGTTAGTGGATATCTAATTTACTGATTGACTAGTGTTCGCTGTAGCACCAAACATGATGCCTACTAATAGTACTGGCCCCCACTACTCTAGCCTGTTAGTGGGTGTCTAATTTACTGATTGACCAGTGTTCGCTGTAGCATTAACCATGCTACCTTTCTAATATTACTGCTTCCCCACTACTCTAGCCTGTTAGTGGGTCTAATTACATGAACACTGGTCCTCCACTACTCTTGCCTGTTAGTGGGTCTAATTAGCTACCTAATCTCTGAGCCATCACTCCCAGTACAATAGAGTTGGCTATCTAATAACTGATTTTGGGGTTTCACCCCAAGTGGCCTCCAACCGCCCCTATAGCCACCCCAAGCCTCGCAATGTCTCTTACTAATTCTTTTGTTGAGTACTAATACACTGTCCGCAAACAGTCATTGTGCTATTAACTCATTTGCACCAACATTTGTTTGGTTATATCTAGACAACATGATAACAATTTCACTTACCAAACTGCTGGCCTATTTCAAACTAAACTTACTAAGATCTTCTAACACTTCTAACTTTTTTCACACTTTTTTCTCTACCGAGCCCGCCAAAAACATAGACGTCAAACGTCCGCGTCGGTAGTGATGTGACAATTCTTTAGAGATGTACTCTATAATCGATACTTACGATTATCTGTCTATTCGCTTTCGCGACACTGCCACCAGCAGAAGGAAATAAAACTTTGACTTTACTAATTGACTATTTATTACAAGTAGTACAATCACTAAATTACTTTCTGTCACTATCTAAGAACTAGAATTCCTTCACTGCTCAAACAAGTTAATCATTAGCTGTGCAGTCCACTCCTTGACTTTCTCTCTGGCTTTTACTGCTGATGCACGCGAAGGTCGCTTATTTGCGTCTATTGCTATTTCTTCTTGCTCCGAAGTTTGGTTGTTTTCCGTAGTTTGATCTTCTGTTAGTGTTGGATCCTTCAGGGTTACTGTATTATCGTGATCATCCAACTCCAATGGAAAAAGATGGCCTATGGAACGTGTCAAAGTATCACCATTGGGTAGTTTTACTTTAGCTACCCTAATCTCTCCATCTGAACCTTTAATTAACTCTACAATCCTGCCGACTTTCCAGTGTGCTCTACTACTGTCTGATTTTATTTGTACTATTTCTGATAATCTAGGTGCTCTAGCGACTACAGTCCTTGGCTGCCGATGTCTGTCATGTCGCTCTCGCAGACTGGTTAAATATTGGTTATTGAACATCTTTGTGAATTCTAAAAGAATAGTCTGACCGCGTTTCCAACCTTCAATCAAATTCGACTTAGTCGCTGTAGCTGATTCTAAAAAATCTCGATCCGAGATCTGAGCTACAACTGGCCCGCCTATGCGTAAAAAATCTGTTGGTGTTAATACATGTTCTAGCTCAGTCCCTACTGTCGTTAATGGTCTGGTATTAATAACTGCCTCAAGTTCTTTAATCACAGTGCATAACTGATTGTGGTTTATAGTATGCTTATCTAATGTTCTTTTCATACTGTGTTTCACTAATCCTATAAGTCTTTCGTAGAAGCCGCCGAACCATGGCGCTAATTCTGGGATGAACTTCCAACGCACATTATTTTGTATGCAATAATCAGATGTTAAAACGTCGGCCGTAAGTTTGAATTGTGTAGCATTATCAGATAGAATCAATTGAGGTAAACCTCTGACCGCTACGAATCTCCTGATTGCCAACAAACATTCCTGAGCTGTTAAATCTGTCACAACTTCCATATGAATAGCTCTAATTGTCAAGCATGTAAATAGACATACCCATCTCTTTTCCAGAGTCATTTCACTGACATAAAGAGGGCCAAAGTAATCTAAACCCGTAAAGAGAAAAGGTAAGCCCAGTTTTACTCTTTCAGCTGGTAAGTCAGGCATTGCTGGTAGTTTGAATGGACCTCCTCCGTATTTAACACATTGTTGACATTTTCTAATCACTTTTTGAACTGTTGATCGTCCATGTGGAACCCAGAAGTGTTCCCTTAGTAAGGCCAATGTATGCGAAACACCCACATGGTAATTCTTTTGATGCAACTCAGTAATAATATTATGTGTAAATTCTGCATTCTTAGGAAGCAAGATTGGCTCTTTTTGATCATGCTTTAAATTAGTGTATCTGAATCTACCTTTGCATCTTAGTATTCCATTTTGGTCCTTATATAATTGTAGTACTCTAGATAAGTCTGTTGTAGATCCTCCTACTTCTTTTGGAAAATATTCCGCTTGTAATTTTAATATATCTTCTGTCTGACTATCAGAGTGTTGAATTGTTTCAAGTGTTCGTTCTGTTTCATCGGAGTTATTCGTAGACGTTGGACTCTTACGACCCTCCCCGGCCAAAAAGGTTTTCATCTGAACTATCTCGTGACTGATATGTGTTGGCCACTGTTTTGAGTCTTCCATCAAAAATAAAGGACCTTTAAGCCATTCCTGATAGGACTCTACCCTCTCTACCCTAGTACCTACATCTGCTGGGTTAAGTTTTGTTGGAACATACCGGATTTCTAGGGACCTATTTTGTTTTATCTCAGCAATTCTACGTGAAACAAATGGTGGGAGTAGTTTCTCTGATTTGTACCAGCTCAAAACAATTTGGCTATCAGTCCATAAATATTGTGCTTTAATTTGAAGCCGTAATATTTTTGACACGTAATTAATTAATCTGTGTCCTATAAGTACGCCTAGTAATTCTAATCTAGGAATTTGTAAATTATCTTTGTTCTTTAGAGGTACTAGTCTACACTTGCCAATAACAAAATTAACACTATTATTATTATTTGCGGAGCTACGTAGGTAAATGACTGCCGCATAAGATGTTAAGGATGCATCCGTAAAACAATGTAATTGATATTGAATGTTATTACTCAGCATTTCTATGTCCAAATCTCGCGCGAAATAACGACTAATTTTTATATTGTCTATGTATTTAAACTTTTCTGTTATCTCTCCCCATTCGCCTAATAACTCGTCCGGTAATTTCTCGTCCCATTTACTCTTTAGTTTCCATAACTTTTGAAAAAATAGTTTTGCGGATAGCATCACAGGTACTGCAAAACCGCAAGGATCATAAATCGAACCTATAACCTTTTAAACGTCACGTTTTGTTTTTACATTGTATGTTACACTATTATCTCGTTGAGGTTTAATATGAAGACTATCGTTATCGATGTCCCAAACCAACCCTAATACTTTAACATGTCTGTCTTGATCACTTACTACAAATTCATTAGGTATATGGGACAACAGTTCTTTAGAATTGGAATTCCAATCACGTAAATTCATTGAAAGCTGTTCAAATGATTGTTTGGCTATCGTATATATATCACATGCCTCTTGTACAGTTTGTGCACATGTTACTATATTGTCTACATATATATCTTCTGCTAATTGTTTTGCCACTTCGTTTTTTAATTTAATTAGGTGGAATCGAATCGTAGCATTCAGCAAGAATGGACTAGCTATTACTCCGAATGGTACGCGACAAAACCGTAAATATAAAATATTATCAGGAGATCTATGGTTAATATTTTTCAGCCACAGAAATCTCGTGACGTCTCTATCTGGTTCTTGCAGCCCTAATTGAAGGAAAGCCTTTTCCACATCGGCTACAATTCCTATTCGATGTTGTCTAAACTTAATTAATAACCCTGTAAGATCTTCCAACATTAACGGTCCACGGTATAGACATTCATTGAGACTATGGTTCTCTTTAATTTTGGCTGAGGCATCGTAAACTATTCGTAGCTTACCGGGTTTGTCTCTGTGGGAGACACAATGGTGGGGAAGGTAATGGACTGGGTGGCTTTGTGTAGCTTTTGGGTCTGGTACAATTTCAACAACCCCACTTTGTATTTGTTCATTAATAACCTGATCATATGCTTTGATTGTGGTAGCATCTAAACGTTTTAACAAACTGTTGAGACGGCCAAAAGCTAAACCTAAATTATCATGAAGATTTGGTGGAAACACTGTCCAAGGCCATTGAACATAATATCTACCACCTTTAAACTGAATGGTTTCATTAAATTGATTTATGGCCTCTTCATCACGAGTCGATTTAGGTGAGTCTATTATGCCTATTGATTCAAGATCCCACAGTTTTTTGACATCATCATACTTTAGTGGAAGGTCTGGTACATTTAACTTGTTATCAAAATTACCATTTGATTGAAAATAAGTAAGTACAGTTAACTGATCTGACTTGTCAGGCATCTTATTGAAACTTCCTGACCATACCCATCCAAAATCTGAATTTACTAAAAATAGGTTTTGAGCAACTGATATTTTATCTTGTAACATTAAAGAGTGATAATAATCGTTACCCAACAAAATATCTATTTCATCACCACGTGACCCATCATCTGCCAACGTTAAGTTTTTTAATCTAATATCATTCCGTACATCAACTGACTTATCAAATTTTGGCGTTTTTATGTCACGTGTAATGTGGGGTACTACATTCGCATATAATAGTCTTTTAATACCAGTTCGTGTGGTGATATTGAAATTTACTATAGGACTTTCGATATGATGTGGTGATTTCGCGCCAAAAGTAAATATTGATAAATTTGTAGTTTCCATTATAGGTAACTTTAAAGAATTTGCAAAAGATTCAATTATATAAGAGCGTTGGCTACCGCAGTCAAGTAGTATTCTACCTGGTAACTGTGTTGAATCAGTATTTGAGCTTACTTTTACTAAACAAGTCTGTAACACCGTAGTAGTATTAACACTGAGATCAGCTATCTCAGTGTTAATATGTAAATTATCTGTATGATGCGTTTTACTTTGTCCTTTAAATTTCGTGGGGCACAGTGCACGGTTGTGGGCGCCGAATCTACCGCAATGTCTACACTTTTGTTTAAAACGGCAACTATCAGCTTTATGTTTGTCCCCAAAACAAATAAAACAGCGTGTACCTAACTGAGACTTTCTATCTTGTATTGATATATATGTTGTGCATTCATCATTAAAATGCACCTGTCCACAAAATATACATTTGATAGTTTTCCTTTTAGGTGGTTCGTTAGTCCTGTCAGAGTTTTCATATGGCCTTTTTCGAGAGGGTCGTTTAAATTTGTTTAACTGACGATTATCAAATTTTGATCTGTCTTTTCTCCAAGTAGTAAATTTGTTTTGTCTACTACCACTATTGCCACTAACTACTTCAGATCTAGCATGTAGAGAACGTAATGTAAAATTTTCCTGGTCCGATCTATCTTCGATAACAGACCGTTCCATGTTCTTTATATCAGTCCCTTCTCTCTTGAATCTGCTTGATGTTTCCCGGGCTGATATAATATATTCTAAATTTTTTCTTATACTATCAATAGAGTCATCTTCTCCGCACATTTTCATCCGTACTTCATAAATAAGGTCTTCAGGAAATTTTTCCATTATCATGACTCTTAGATGATTATGATTCACGTCTTCACCCAAAGAACTCAATACTCGAAGGTGTCTCTCAATTTCGTTTAAAACACATCTACTATCTTTTATGTTATTCGTAGGTGCTGATTGAATTCTATAGAGTGCAACATAATGGGCATCAATTATTGCACTTGCTTTGCCATACCTCTCTTTTAATGTGGTTACAGCAACGCTGTAATTTTTGCTCGTGGTGTCTAATCCAATAATGGCCTGTTTGGCTTCTCCTTCGAGGACTGAATGCAGGTAGAGTAATTTGTCAACGTCAGAAATATTTCTGCTATCCACATTTGAAGCAAACTGGTCCCAAAATTCATACCATTTTAAGATATTGCCATTAAACTTGGCTAATTCCATCCTTGGTAATTTAGCCGTAACATCCATAACTTTGTCGCTTGTGGTGGAACTTGGTTTTCTTTCATTTTGTTTAAGAGTAACACATATTTCTGTTATCAGCTCCTCCGCTTGAATCTGCACTACAGAAAACTGGTTGATTTCATCTATGTCGGGTGCAGCGGTCAGTACCTTATAATAATTCTGCATTTCCGCAACAAAATTATCATTGCCACTTTTTAATTTAGCACTAATAACTTCCAACTTTCTTACATTCTCTTCACTTTTAACAAAGTCTAAAAGCATATCTTGAGCTGTCTTTATATGGGTTTGAACGGCCTCGTAAAGCAATTTTACCCGAGTTTGGATGACCACTTCCATTTTTTTTTTTTTTTTTTACAGTATAACCCAAGAACAGACACTCAATCCATCCTGTTTCTTATGAACAACCAAAATTCTGATCTAAAACAAAATTCAGTAGGTCAGAGTTGCATAATAATATGACCATAAACTAAAACGGCTGTACTAAGACTTAGTATTCTTAAACTCTATTTACTCTGTACCTATTTGTATCAAAAAAGGTAAATATTTTGTTATTTCTTATGGTTCACTTCATTATGACTCATATTAAATTAAACTGCATTATTTTATAGGATTGTTTTCATTCTAAGGAAATTCAGAGAGTACCTGATTAACATACTTTTTTGTATGTATATTATACTTAAATATTTAAACACCATCATATACAGTTAGGTTAAAAATTTACTATTCACTATTAAACTTCTGTAAAAAATAACCCCTTTTTTTTCATACATTCAATATTAAGGCATAAGTCAAGTACTAATAAGTAGGCATATTGCTGTACTTTGATGTTTGATCTAAATCCCAAAGTACCAACATTACTATTTTTGCTTCTTTAATAGCCTCATGGTATCTTAACTGTCTTTATGTAAATAATTATGCTCATAGTATGACTAATAGTATGCTCCAATAAATAATAATACTACCTTATTAAAATATTTGCCATTAATTACATACTAATTTAAAAAACTCTTTGTTTATTTTAATAAATGTTCATTCCGGCTAGTTTTAAGAATATTTTAATTATAACTCTCAATATTACATTACAAAAGAATGTTACACTCTGTTTTGTATGCTTACAAAGTGATGAATGTAAATTAAATTAACAAAAAATTGTAATTGAATTATAATTGATACCATGTTATAAGTGTTAACTAAGAGTTAACAGCATGATCCTAATATGTGTTATTAAGTTAAATATAAATAATTAATACCAACAGATGTAAACATCATGTACATGTTTACATTCATAATTATTACACTAAATATCAAGGTATAGAGACATATTCTGACTTATAATAACTATGGCATATTACTTTTGCCACATTGCTAGTGTTTAAACATTTAGACTTCATTATGTACTATGAAAATACAGACAATAATGTTAATGTTTTTATAAAAAGATCCCAGCACCTCCACCATGTCGCCAAGTACATCTAACCAGAGGTACTGGACGATTATTCTAAGTTAATTCATACTGCATAACAATTATAAGTATTCTCTAAATAAGTCATTGCAACTAAGTAAAGATGTAACTCTGTAAATACTACAATATCATTGTCTAAATTGCTGGGCCAATGATCATAGTCTGTCCAAAACATTACTATTGTTTACTATACTATACACACCTACCTTCTATATTTTAGTTACTAACTATCCACCATTCACACTGATAGCGGAACTAATTCACTGATTGACCAGTGTACTGTAACACCAAACATGATGCCTACTAATAGTACTGGCCCCCACTACTCTAGCCTGTTAGTGGGTCTAAGTAACTGATCATTTGTTCTCCACTACTCTTGCCTGTTAGTGGATATCTAATTTACTGATTGACTAGTGTTCGCTGTAGCACCAAACATGATGCCTACTAATAGTACTGGCCCCCACTACTCTAGCCTGTTAGTGGGTGTCTAATTTACTGATTGACCAGTGTTCGCTGTAGCATTAACCATGCTACCTTTCTAATATTACTGCTTCCCCACTACTCTAGCCTGTTAGTGGGTCTAATTACATGAACACTGGTCCTCCACTACTCTTGCCTGTTAGTGGGTCTAATTAGCTACCTAATCTCTGAGCCATCACTCCCAGTACAATAGAGTTGGCTATCTAATAACTGATTTTGGGGTTTCACCCCAAGTGGCCTCCAACCGCCCCTATAGCCACCCCAAGCCTCGCAATGTCTCTTACTAATTCTTTTGTTGAGTACTAATACACTGTCCGCAAACAGTCATTGTGCTATTAACTCATTTGCACCAACATTTGTTTGGTTATATCTAGACAACATGATAACAATTTCACTTACCAAACTGCTGGCCTATTTCAAACTAAACTTACTAAGATCTTCTAACACTTCTAACTTTTTTCACACTTTTTTCTCTACCGAGCCCGCCAAAAACATAGACGTCAAACGTCCGCGTCGGTAGTGATGTGACAATTCTTTAGAGATGTACTCTATAATCGATACTTACGATTATCTGTCTATTCGCTTTCGCGACATTGAGAGAAACAGAGTTTATTTTTCTTTTATCAATCTACTAGCGGACGCCCGCGACTTCGTCTGCGTAAATTTCGATGTCAACTTTACTACTACCCCTACCCTACCACTACCCCAACCCTACCCTACCCAACCCCTACATCTACCCTACCCCTACCCTACCCAACCCCTACCCCCACCCTACCCCTACCTACCCCTACCCTACCCATACCTTACCAACACCCTACCCCCATCCTACCCCTACCCTCCCCGTACCCTATCCCTTTCCTACTCCTATCCCACCCGTACCCCTATCTCACGCCAATCCTTCCCCTACCCTACCACTTCCCTATCCTACCCGCACCTCTACCCTACCACTACCCTACCTCTACCCCTACCCTACCACTACCCTTAACCCGGCCATAAACCTACCCTACCCCTACACTACCCCTACGCTTCCCTACCCGTACCCTACCCTACCCTGTAACTTCTCTATCTTACTCCTACCCTTAGCAAAATCGGTCCAGTCCTTCAAGAGTGGTGGTATGACCAAGAGAAATAGAGACTTCTATGCTAAAAATATGAAGAGGTAAAGTTCGTGTAGTTGTAGGAGGTAATCTCTGGATCTACTGGACCGATTTGGAAAATTGTTTTACCAATAGAAAGCTACGTTATTTGCGAGTGTCATAGGCTATGTTTGATCCACATATTCACACGGGAACGGGAACTACGTAAATGAAAGCGCCGGGCGTCATATAGCGGAATTTCTGCGTCTTTTAGAAATTTTGTATTATCTCCGAAACTATTTAAGTAATTAACATACTGTAAAGGGCAAATCTTATCTCCATAATATCCTTGTGATTATTAAATAATTTATTTTAATAAGAATTAAAGTTTAGTTGTATAAATAATGATTTAAACCTAAGTATAAAAAATTAATAATTTTTAAAACACAAAAGGTACTATATCTGCTTATATATAGAAGATAGATATATGGTGTCGCGGACTTTTTTGTAGAACTTTTAAAGATACATAAAGTCTCCATACATTAATTTCAATTTTACACAATAGTTAAGGCAGCGCATGCGAATAAGTCTGTTTAAGAGGATTTTCAGTCCGACCTGTATGACAAAAACTGTGATAACTCGGCTAATATATATGATACCAATATAAAATATAGCCTATAGCACTCCTCGATAATGTAGCATTCTACTGGTGAAAGAATTTTTAAAATCGGACCAGTAGTTCCGAAGATTACCCCATTTAAAAGATGTGACAAACTTACAAACTTACAAACTTTACCTCTTTATAATATTAGTATAGATTGTTGTGCTAATATCTTGATTATGAAGTTTATTTTATTACGATTGTCTTCCAATAAAATATAACAAAGCTCTCTGTCAACAATTAGTAAGTATATAAAATACCAACCACTGCTTAAAAAGTTCCTCGCAAACATAAAAAGTTGCTATATTTTTCCCATCAATATACTTATAAATTGAGTTGTAACAAATCAACACAATATTCGGCGCACACATTGAAACCACAAACCTAACGAAGTCGTGTTACATCTCAAACAAAAAAAAAGAAAATCCTTTTTCTTCAAAAATATTGATATTCACCCTTTGTCGACACTTGTTTGTAAAAAATGGCCGACCTATTTCCCTATCATTCGGGCGCGTATTTCACATTGTCACACATTTGTTACATTGTAACATTCGCAGGATCCATCTTAGGATACAGCTGTATATTTAAAATACGTAGATGTTCATAATTAAAGCTTAAATGGCTGGGTTCTAATACCTGTTGGGCTAATATTTTTTATCTTACAAGTTAGGTCTGGACTATAATCTCACCTGATGTTAAGTGCTGATGCAATCTAAGATAGAAGCGAGCTAACTTGCTAAGTGGATTAAAATTGGTTCCATCATTTTCCATACCATTTTTGACGGCCTCCGTGGCGCAGTGGTATGCGCGGTGGATTTACAAAACGGAGGTCCTGGGTTCGATCCCCGGCTGGGCAGATTGAGATTTTCTTAATTGGTCCAAGTCTGGCTGGTGGGAGGCTTCGGCCGTGGCTAGTTACCACCCTACCGGCAAAGGCGTATCGCCAAGCGATTTAGCGTTCCGGTACGATGCCGTGTAGAAACCGAAAGGGGTGTGGATTTTCATCCTCCTCCTTACAAGTTAGCCCGCTTCCATCTAAGACTACATCGTCACTTACCATCAGGTGAGATTGTAGTCAAGGGCTAACTTGTAAACAATAAAAAATAAAAAAAAAAGTCCTCAAATCAAAGCGGTTCCTACACGACATTGTAACGGAACGCTATATCGCTTGGCGGTACGTCGTTGCCGATAGGGTAGTAACTAACCACGGTCGAAGCCTCCCAACAGCTAGACCTGGACCAATTAATATAAACTCAATCAGCCTAGCCCTGGATAAAACCCAGGTCCTCTGTGTTGTAAATCCACCACGCCTGCCACTGCGCCATAAAGGCTGTCAAAAAGCTGGGTTCAAATACCCGTTGGGCTAATATTTGTCATACTCATTTCAATTTTCTCGACACAGCGACACGGGCATATCTAATAAGAATGGAAATAAAGGTATCAGTTGCGTTACAGGTTCAAATAAACAATTTTACAAAACGTTTTTAACGTCAGTGTTTTAAAAACTAAGAAATAAACTTAGAGTAAGCTTTCTGAATTTAAGACTATTCAGTTAATATTTACAAGTCGTAGGCTAGTTGTAAGCAATATGCATACTCAGTGGGTGTAACGTTATCAATCCAAAACATATTCCACGCCAACACGCAGACAACCTTAACGCGACGGCTATCTGATCGACGGTCGAACGCTGCTATACGGGCGTCAAAGAATATGAGTCAAAACATTGCAAAAATAAATGTAAGGACCTTATTCCAACAAAACTAAAAGATTGTCGGCTCGTATTTCTATCTTATGCAACCTACGCATTGCAATAAGCC
The DNA here is from genome assembly GCF_947172395.1 of Bicyclus anynana. Classification (NCBI taxonomy): domain Eukaryota; kingdom Metazoa; phylum Arthropoda; class Insecta; order Lepidoptera; family Nymphalidae; genus Bicyclus; species Bicyclus anynana. The sequence continues at coordinate 1,010,161 of NC_069086.1, forward strand.
CTACGCATAGACAATATTTTTTCCTAAGCCTAAAGTTGCCTGGTAGAGATCGCTACTAAGCTATAATTATATAATTATATATAATTATTACTTATTTTGTATATTTTTATTCTATGTATTATATTCTTCGTTGTGGTGTACAAACAAAGGTAAATAAATAAATAAATAACCTTATTATGGAATTTGGACAGTAGTGGTAGGAGGGTAACAGATCCCAGATCCTCAATTGTCCAAGCATGAAATGTAATACTTTCTAATAAAATATCATAAGGAATTCTAGTTGCTAGACTAGACTTTTAGCTTCCTGATAACCCTGTTTCAGAAAGGCAATAAAAAAATATATCGCATGAGTTTGCAAAGATTTTTGTGTATAAAAGTAGGTAGCATTATTGATTAATAGAGACACTTTTAAAGTGTTGATCTATTTATTATATCTTTTTTCATACACAAAGTATAAGGCCAAAATTTTGCTCCCGACCCCGAATAAACTTTATTCAGCGACTAGGTATTTTTCGCATTGCCGCCCTTCTGCATGCTATTTGATCTATGACAACAATGTGCCCACATGTTGTACGAGTATCTACAGGGGAGATAGCCAACACCCGCGGTAAAGGCTAAGAGCATTCAAAGTGATTCCAACCATTCGTATTCGTACATGTTTTATCGCTCAACCTTTGGCACAGATATGCGCTAATATCTACACTTTATGTAAATTACTTTGGTAAAGGACACGATTTATCTACATTATTATATATAAATAACGAATAGAAATTATATATATTTATTAATTATAATTAGAGCATGTGCTTTGAATACAATTTTCGAAAATTGGGATAGGGTGATGAAAGAAGGTACGAGTATTTTAATATTTTTGCCTGTAAGTAGGTCTGATTGAGCTAATCTTTGGATCTACTAATTTTATTTTGATACAGTTTTCACAGGTTGATTGTTTACTCTAAAGAAACATAAATAATAATAATTATTAGATCATCGGCTCGGCTGTAAAAACATAACTAATATCGTTAAAAAGTTGCGGGTTTCGGTTTTGTTTTCCAAAATTATAAGTCAAAAGCAAAGTTCATTTATTTTAATTAAGTTTGGTTTACAAGCACTTTTTAAACGTTATAAGTTATTTACGTCAAGTTAAAACTTAACTACAATTTCACCTGAGTGTGGATAGTCAGTCCAAGCCTCCAAATGTATAGGTAATAACTTGAATGGAGTTGAAATTAAATATTCAGCCCATTAATTTTGCCTTTCAGCGAAGTCCCAGTTACACTGTTAGGTACCTGAAATTTTATTAAGTGCAGTAGCACTTAGCTACAATACCTTAATCGTTATGCAGTACTGGGTAAATTTATAAGATCTATTCAAGTACATTCCGGTGCATATACCAGCGATTATGGTCCTAATGAGGCGGTAAATTCACGGTAATTGCACTGGAATATTCCAGGCATGTTAAATGGTGTCGAGTGGCAATTAAATGGTGCTATAGTGGTGCAAAGTAGAATAAATTATGATCATTTTGACACCTCTAGCGCTGCTCTGTGTGCGTCGCGTCTTGGTTACCCATTACACTGGCCTGTAGCAGTTTAGGAGCCTCGTTAGTGGAGATATTCACCTGTTTTATGGATAGTGAGATCCTGCGGTTCTGGATCGGGCCTCTAACATAAGATTACTGGGATTTTATTTCTTCTAAATGAAAAATCCAAAAATATGTTTGAAAGGTTATTCTGTCGAGTCTCCGATTCGTTAAGCCATCGGTTCTCGTATCGCGATAACTATCACGATAATGTAGATATGATGTTTTTGTTGCTGATCTGATATTTTATCTTACTAATATTATAAATGCGTAAGTTTGTGTGGATGTTTGGATGTTTGTTACTCTTTAACGTCGCTACTACTGAAGTGATTGGGTTAAAATTTGAAATGGAAATGGATTTTACTCTGGATTAACACATAGGCTGCTTTTTATCCCGAAAAAATCCATGGTTTCCTGAGATTTGCGAAAACTGATGATTTTAATGGTATAAATGTTTGTTACTCTTTCACGCATCGACTACTTAACCGAATTAGCTGAAATTTGGTATTGAGATATCCCGGGAAAATCCATGGTTCCCGAGGGATTTGTAAAAAACTAAATTACTCGCGGACGAAGTCGCGGGCGTCCGCTAGTTAATTATAAAATATCAGATCATTTAATTGAAAGTAACTCTTTCAAAATTTAATTTTGAATTTTGATCTGGACTGACAAATATTGGAAAGTTTTTAAAATTTATAAATTGTTATTTGATGATGTAAATATGATGTATAAACCTTAACATCATAAGTAAATATTTTGATGACCTCTATGCATTTCCTTATAACAGTAACTTCCTACTTCTGCAACCCAGCTTAGCTCTCTCTACTTGGTTATAATTGTCGTCAAGTGATGGTCACTGGCAAAGTGGAAGGAAAGAGGCTGAGGGGCCAAAGCCCGATACGTTAGTCTGATCAGATCCGCACCACACTTGGCTCCATAGTCTACAATGCTCTCCGGGTGGCCGAAGATAGAACGTAATTATTCATCATCATCATTATCAATCCAAATTCGGCTCACTGCTGAGCTCGAGTCTTCTCTCAGAACGCAATGGTGTGACACAATAAGAATGAAAATCATGAGTGGAGGTGGTCACGAACCTCATATATGAGGAACACGACTGAAGGATCGTCAAGTTAAACATTCCTGAGAATGTTTAGATGTTTAAATAAAACGCGAGTTGAGATAATTTTGTCACATCTGTGCGGCCCTTTCACTTGGAAACACTATACTTTTGTGGGGAATAGTAAAATAAATTTATTCATGATAAATATTGTATTAAAATTATGGTGAAAATGTAATATTCGTCCTACGGTTTCACCGTTGCATACAAAGTAGTGAACTATAATTAAAACTCAAATATTAACCCGCCCACTGATGGAACTGGTCGCGCGGTCGCACTCCGCGGTTAACTCATTCCGAATTAAACCCGTAACCGCTAAATCCCGTAATGGGATTGTATTAGGATCTGCTATCTGTTTATTTTATATTACATTTCACGTGGACACTTTAATATTGTCGTTGCGATGACCAGCGCAAATGAGCCGTTAATTCAAACACCATTTAGCATACTTGTTTGTTTAGGTACGAGTATATTGTGCATTATATAAATTCTGTAACTCCAAAAATAATTTCAGAGAAGAACGAATACTTGATATTGAAACCTGCTATCTCCACAAACAAGACAATGATAACGAGGTAGTGGGTATGAAGGCAGGGAAAAGCGAGGTCTAGCATACCTTACCTTTAGCTTCTAATATAACTACGATGGCCTCGTGGCGCAGTGGGTAGTGACCTGCTTTCTGCATCCACGGCCGTGGGTTCGAATCCCACAACTGGAAAATATCCGTGTAATGTCATGCGTTTTTTCCAGTATCTGTGTATTTATACATTATATAAGTATTTATATGTAATATATAAATGTATAATATCAAGTATACTTTGGGGCTAGATAGTGTATATGTTTAAGTATATTTATATTTATATTTAAAAAACTAAACATAACTTTTTGTGGGCTGTTTTCATTAGTGATTGCCTTTTAAATCGCTGAAAGCATAACTCTATATAGCCAAATTTGACGTTTCAAAATAACTTACGTGAATGCAACAAACTTTGATTACTTCCAAACATAAAATTCAACAAAGGAACATTGCAATTTAAATAAAAGCTTTGTAAAAATATAAAATTAGACGCTGCATTGCGTATCATATTCCGTAACAAATTAAATTAGATGATACGAGTACACAACTTAATGGTCTAAAATTCAAGCGCCCTCAGAATATTCTTTCCACTCACCCCTACGGCACAGTTCCGCTCGTCCGGTACGGTATAATGAATATAAAGAAAACTGCAAAGCGCTCACAAAAGATGCATAATTCGCATGAACCGTGCGACTTGCATAATGCAGGCGTGTTAGCTCGGAATTTTGGAAACGAAATCTGCATCCCGAATAGAGTATAGCCGCAAATCTTTTGAATACACTGACATAATTTAGTTGTGAATAATTTTGTTTTAAATATAAGATACTGTGGCCTTTCAAATGCATATTTCACTGTTGCACGTGATAAAACAAATGCCTGAGTCCACTCGTTATCTCTATTACTATTGTGGGAGTTCACTTTGTTTTTCCTTACCAAAAGATTTAAGTAATAAAGTAAAAAAAAAAACATTTTAATGGCAATAGTAAATCTCCAGTGAATTATGACTTGGTCATTATGACGAATTATGAAGAAAATGCTTAACCCTCCACTCGTAGGTTACAAGTCCCAAGCTTTACTTCTGTTTTCCTTTCTATCAGACAGTGAACCCGGCACCTGCACTGTAAATACATGGCTAGAACGACTCTCTCTCTAATACCCACCCACTCAAGGCCTTGGGTGTACTTCCTTCGTCACACTGTTACACTATACAGTGCCAAAAGGTCGTCCAAAATCGTCAGTTTTTTTTACAGTAGATATGTAATTACATAACTCGCTACATAATTGGAAAGTCAAAGCCAGTCCAATAAGTAATATTTCATCCATTTGCGTCTTAAGGTGATAAGTTCTCTGTTTTCGTGAAATAATTGTTTCTAACACCTTAAAATTTGGCGTGAAGTTTTATCAAGTGACCGCAAATTCCTGTATACCCACACTTTAATGCTGGCTGTTCCTTTAAAACACACGTATCCAAGATACGTACAAAGCTAAAACAAAAAGTATTTACCACATATCGTGCAGTTAAAAAGTGCAGTTATAAATCGCATGTATCACTATACGCTTAGTTCGTGCAAGCTTTACTTAAGTCAAGTAAAATTAGCTGAACAATACTTTTGCCGGAACATATTGCGCCGTAAATTTTGGTAATATCATCCTGATACGGTTTATATTTTATGCTCCATAATATTATCCTTTATATCCGCTATACATTGTGGAATTGCGTTTATAGAGCATAATGTTGTAATGATTATAGTATTTTAGTTTTAACGTTAGTTTTTAGGGTTCCGAACGTACGTAGTACAAAAACGGAATCCTTATTAATTCATCACTACGAGAATCATTATCAGTCTGTTTATAACAGCCCTCTATTGGACCTTCTTTGTAAGAAAGGAGCTATAGAATTTAGGACCACCACACGGTTAATCAATGCGTGTTGGTAGTGCTTAAGGTGATAAACGGCGACCATTACGGTAAAGTTATTGCGTAGTATTTTTTTATCAAGTTCTGTGATTATAATTATTTGCAGCTAGACTACACGCACACAAACACCGTGCCCGAAGTCTCTCTAACTGAACTGTGAAACGACGTTAGACGATGCACTGCTTTCAACGCCGCAACGCTGTAACGGTCGGAGTGGTATTAGGTTTATTTTCGTTACGCAATTTCTTGATTCGGTCACCGCGCTCAAATCCCGCGATAAAAGCTATACAATAGTTTAAAAAAATTATAATTAAGTCAGAATGCTATGGTAGCTAACAAGCTCCATAACTATTGGACGGTAGCTTTTTATTTTTTTTTATTCCTTACAAGTTAGCCCTTGATTACAATCTCACCTGATGGTGAGTGATGATGCAATCTAAGATGGAAGCGGGCTAACTTGTTAGGGGGTGAATGAAAATCCACACCCCTATCGGTTTCTACACGACATCGTACCGGAACGCTAAATCGCTTGGCGGTACGTATTTGTCGGTAACTAGAACCCAGGACCTCCGTCTTGTAAGTCCACCGCACATACCACTGCACCACGGAGGCCGTCAAGTGGCCGTCAAGTGGCTTCCTGTCTGACACGGGACACCGCCCAAAGTCACACAATTCACTTGCAAGCCTAACGACTCCCGTGACAAAAAAGAACGGCGCACGGCGTTAGAAAACAAAATGCTTGATCGCTATTGAGTAAACCCTACAGAAACACTTGAGACGGCCGCGGCGTACGACCGCATGTAACGAGCACAACTTTATAGATCCATCAACACTCCACACCGTCAATAAAGCGATGTGAAGAGCCAATACATTGCGTATTGGCTCCTCTTTCAGGATGTCTATATGTTTAGACGATATTCATGCTCTTTTTTATAGGGAACTAGTGTGGTGTTTGGTTTTGAATCATGATGTTCTAGGTTCTAGTTCTGGGCTATGAAATGTTCAACATTAGCAATCCATATTCGGCTCACTGTTGAGCATCAGTCTCCTCTCAGAAAGAGAATGGTTAGGCCAATGGTCCACCACGCTGGCCCAATGCTAATTGGCATACTTCACACACCTAGAAAATTAAGAAAAATCTCAGGTATTCTTTCATTATGAGGCAGGTTTCCTCATGATGATTTCCTTCACCGTTTGAAACACGTGATTTTTAATTTCTTAAAATTCACATACCTAACTGAAAAGTTGGAAAATTTTTAAACACAAAATTGTATCATCGCGAAAATCATATCACTTTTTGCGGTAATTTTGTAGGCACATAACATTTCTATAATATAAAATAATCATTGATAATAATGACATTCTGATATCGTTTGGACTATCTATACTATCAGCTTTTCCACCACCTACATAGTTCAGGCATAAACAAAGCGCAAATTCACTTACACTGTTACAATCTATATGCAATATTCATTAGCTTCGAACACTCCGTTAAAGTGAAATGCATAGTCTTAACTATTCAGCAGTTAAACTTGTCTCTGCTCCACAGCAATTAGCTAAAATGTCTCAAGTGTAGTGGTGCGAACTCACGGCGGATATAGAAATACTCGAGCATTCGATTGTTTAAGGCTGCTTGCACATCGGGAACTTCTATTTCATGATTATTTATAGAGTAAACGATTTATGCCATAAAAAACAACACTTGTAAAATGTAGCAACTCTCGCAATCAGTTATTCTACCGCAAAAAGTTGTGAGATCCATGTAATACCAAGTCGATTACTTTATTCTGTCCATAATTAAGAGATCTTCTGTTTCAAATTTTATGTTACAATTATTACTATTATTATTATATTCAATAACATTGCTTAGAGCGCTTGCCAAGTCGATCTATTTATTTAAAATATAAAAGATTTTTATTTCTTTTTTATAAAAGAATATTTGCCATATCTTTTTAAATATAACCAATATTTCCATTTTCCCTCCAACTAGTCGGGAAAGACTGTATTAGGAGTGGGTTCGACAATAGACCAACGGGGCGGGGATTGAACCACCACCCCTCGACGATGAATCCGACCGCTCTTGCCGTAATTTAATTCCAAAGTTTCGTTTTTACAATTTATCAAAATTCTAAAAAAATCAAAATTAATTTATTTCAATTAGGGTTAGTTTACAAGCACTTTTAAAAATTCAGTCAAAAATTTAATTTAATCTATAATGGTGGTAATAATAGTCAAAAACTTAAAATTAAAGTTACGAGTGTTCCAAAGACGCGCCTTGGACCGAGAAGAGCCCACAACAAATATCATTATTGTTATCAGTATTTTTAACTGATTGCAGTAACAGTATGCTAATTCACTAACTTCGACGTAAACTATGTTAGTTTGACATAAAAGAAATTGAGATTCTATGCAACAAATGTCATCCGGTGCCTAATGACAATCTTTCGTAGATATCATAAAGTAGGTAGATGTCATGTCGCGGTGGATTTGATGTTTATTTTATTAAAGACCAAATTATTAAATAACCCAGCTGGCCTCCCCCATTGAAGGAGAATAAAGAACTTAGTTCCACGATGCTTCAATGCGAGTTGGCAGGCTTAGGATGATTTACGAAAGTTTAGACTTAGTGACGACGATCATTATCAGTTGTTATTTATAATGACCAGAACTAACGGCTTAACGTGCTCTTCAATGCACAGGGACCTAATATCACCAACTTCTCCGCTCCGAGATAAAAAAAATACTGAAAATTTGTTAGAAAAAGTAAAGCCAAGTACTTCTCAGCTCGACTCAGGACCTCGTGATTCGAAGCTTCATAGGCTAAACCACTGGATCAACAAGAATATTATAAATTAATGACTTTTTAACCGACTCAAAGAAAAAGAAATAGGCTACTTGACAGCTTCTATAAATGGTCTTAAATTGTTCATTATTCTACTAGATTGAAAAAAATATGATATTTTTATTTCAATACCTACATAAAAATTTGGTCAAAAGAATGTTTAAAAATTATTTCACCATTTTTTTGGTTATATGTATCATTGTGACGTCCAAATTAAGTTTTCCATGAAATCCTTAACTTTTAACAATTCATATCGATATATTTTGGACCCTTAATCCATGTACTATAAAAAAAATTATATTGTTTATATTAAATTTGATATGAGTCATCTACCTTAATTGTGTGTGCTTATTTGTCTTAGTCAGCGTATTTCTAAAGAAGTATAAGTTGTATTACAAAACTTATTTGGACAAAGAAGATCTGAACAATTATTATTAATCGAAGCACTGAAAAAGAGATACTTTGAGATAGTTCATTGCGAATTGTTTAATAACGTAAAGTGCTTCAACAAAAATAAAATATTTTATACGTTCATTGACCTTAAAGATCAAGCTTAAAATTTAATATTTGAAATGAAAACGTTAAGTCTCTAGGTATTATTTGGTAAATTGACGAGTGGCTTTAGATTAATAATTCAATTAGGATTGAGTGTGCCTGTGTATTGTAGCACTGTGAGCCGTGATAGCCCAGACCTCTGCCTCCGATTCCGGAGGGTGTGGATTCGGATCCGGTCCGGGGCATGCACCTCCAACTTTTCTGTTTTGTGCATTTTAAGAAATTAAATATCACGTGTCAAACATTGAAGAAAAAACCTCGTGAGGAAACCTGCATATCAGAGAATTTTCTTAATTCTCTGCGTGTGTGAAGTCTGCCAATCCGCATTGGGCCACATTGGTGGACTATTGGCCTAACCCCTCACATTCTGATAGAAGACTCGAGCTCAACAGTGAGCCGAATATGCATAGTAATGATGATGATGTGCATTGTAGGAGCTAAAAAAAGATTTACACATTGTCTTAGGTTAAGTATTTTTTGTTATTTCTATTTTAATTGGTGTTATTTATTCTCCATCTACGTGCTTAGCCACATTACCTGTTATACCTTATGTTAAAGAATTAAAAAAAATTCAAGGGAATTCTCTAATTATCCAGCGGCATGTTTGTTAAGACAAAGTCCATAAACTCAATGGTTTAGGCGTGAAAGCATAACAAACGAACAAACAAACTCACATTTTTTTAATACTAGTTCGGGTTGACTACGTATTCTTGTGAGCATACGTAAATGTCTTAAAAGGACACAAAATAAGTACAGTTTTCCAGATCCATCACGCTCTAAACTCTCGGAATAATCCCGCCGTCGTGAAGGGCCAATACACTCCATTCAAGTAGGGTTGCCATCTATAACGTTGCAACCAGGACATGAAGCTAAAATACCTAGACATTGTAGATCAAAACCCGGGCATATCGACAGAAATTTATAAACTTATACAAAATGTAGTTGAATAAAATTGTCATTAACTTGTTATTTGTTTGAAAAATAAATTACCCGGAATACAAAGGAAATGCACACGCTTTTCGGATGCCTTCTAGACAAGGACAAATCCGGAAAAATCCAGCCGGATGGTAACCCTACATTCAGGCCGTCTCGAGCTTTTAGAGTTTTTTCGAGCAAAGTGCTCCTCTGTGCGCTGCGCAAACTTGATTTATGGCGCGTCTGCGAGTGTCTGCGTATGGATACTGAGATAGAGGAATCGCTGGAAAACAGTCGATGTTGGCCGATGTTCTTAGACGTTCGTGGCTCTTTTGTGTGAACTAGTCAAGCTGTTATTTTTATTTAGGATTTATTTATTAAAGTAATCACAAAACAGAATCTATACTTCTATACTAATATTATAAAGCTGAAGAGTTTGTTTGTTTGATTGAACGCACTAATCTCAGGAACTACTGGTTCGACTTGAAAAATTCTTTCAGTGTTAGATAGCCCATTTATTGAGGAAGGTTATAAGCTATATATTATCCTCGTATTCCTACGGGAACGGGCATCACGCGGGTGAAACCGCGCGGCGTCAGCTAGTGTTTTATAGATAAAATTGATATCTACTATGTCATTGATTGTTTGTCATATCAACTGAAACATAAATGTAGAATAAACCTACTATTCTTGCATAGCATATGATTGGGGTCAGTTATTCATCTATAAGTACTAATAGTATATGAATTAGTAAGGTTGTAGGGGGTAATCTTTGGATCTACTGAACCGATTTTGAAATATCTTTAACCAATATAAAGCCACGTTATTAGTGAGTGTCAATTCATCCCCGTATTCCCACAGTAACGGGAGCTATGAGCTGAAAACCTTATTTTTTTTTTGTTTACAAGTTAGCCCTTGACACCAATCTCACCTGATAATTGATGATGCAATCTAAGATAGAAGTTTGGAGTAGGATAAAAATCCACACACCTTTCGGTTTCTACACGACATCGTGCTGGAACGCTAAATCGTAGCCAGTAGGGTGATAACTAGCCACGGCCAAAGCCGACCAACTAAACCTGGGAAAACTAAGAACCCAGGATCTATAATGGCAGACAGAAAAATGTTTTCATATTGAATGGGTTCCTGGTTCTGTTAAAATAAAATAAAAAGAAAAAACAAATTTTACTTCACATGAACAACTAAAGTACTTAAGTGCTTAATAGAAGTGAAAGTGTAACACTGTATGAGATACATCACACAAGCCCCACTAAACAAACCCGCAGACGTGAGAGGCCTATCCACTCCAATCAGTCTGTCTCGAGATTTTAGTCGTTTTTGTGCGAAGCCGTCGCTGAAGCGCGCTCGATAATCTCGATTTATGTCGCGACTGAAAAACTGGATGCTGTTGGGTTTGGAGACTAAGCTCGGTGGGGAAATCGGATTTTTTTTGCCAGATGACAAGACAGTTTAGGTGGAACCCATTGGCAGATAAATATATCAACAAATACCTATATTCGGCAAAATTGTTAAGCACGAGTATCTGTCTGACCTAATGCAAATTGGCAGCCGTTAAATATTTGAAAATACATACAACTGAAAAGTTGGAGCCGATTGGATTCAAACCTACGCCCTTTGAATTGAAGGCCAATTATAAATTTCAAGTCCTGTATGATGTAAATAAAACCTACAAAAAATTATCTGTGTTTTGTCGACGTCTTTTACGCTCACTTCTGTTTTAGTTGCCCCATTCCTGGAAATTCCTCGAAATAATTCACGGCCAGGGAAAGACTTGTATCGTCAAGCCATTTATCGTCCTGTATGATGCAAAAAAGTGATAGATAGGTACTAACTTTCCGGTAAATACAGATTTTGTAACATTGTAAAAGCAAATTCCGTAGTCATATAAAAAAAAACTTAATAACACTCATGTAAAAGTAGGAAACAGTACGAAAGTGGACGGCGAGAAATGAGAACACTCATATTTTACGATAAATTCTTAGGAAACGTTTTTGAATGCAGCAAATCTCCGGCCTCGGGGTGAATTAATGTTGCGCTACCTTGGGAGTACCTTTCCACTTTAGCCCGCGTTCATAATGGTGTGCTTGTTTTTTGCCCTTCTCTCTCTATACGAACATCTGGCCATAGTCTTCTTGATGCTTTTTTCTTTAAAGCCACGATAAATAAATAAATAATTGTATTGATTTTTTTTAGGTAATAATACTACCACTTATTTTATACACGGACTACGCAGAAAGTCTGTGCAGCTATAGGTACCTTCGCAAGTCCTCTCGTCAGGGGTTGCCTGGTAGAGATTGCTTACAGCAAAAAAGGCCAACTTTGCATGCTAATTCTTAGTTTAAATAATTCATATTTAATATACTTATTTATTTTTGTGTTCAACTAAATATTTCTTCTTCTTCTTTTTGTACCACATCTTATCTGGTGGTAAACGCGCTTGGTTATAAACTAGGTTTAGGTAAACATGCCTAGGTCTGGGAGGCAGAAAATAGGCTACTTATTATCCCAGAAAAGTCTATAGTTCCCGCGGGATTTGTAAAAAGTAGAATTTATTAACAGGACAGAATCTCGTTACTTACCCATATAGCTTAAAAAATGTACTTTTACATTACCTAAATCCTTTTGCTTAAACGAGTTAAAATTACTAAAGGCGTTTCATTTTAAAACTACCTTCATGTCAAAAAAAAAAGATAAATAAAATAAAATAGATAAATACCAAAAATAGATACTGTTAATAAATAGAATGATAGATAAAGCTTTGTTACCTAAATTTAAACTAGTATTCCTAACGGATCAATAGCCTTTTTAGTAGAATGTTAAGGTTCTTGAAACGGCTCTGCTGCGTCTTTGTGTTCAGTCAGACAAAGGTAATGGAATTATATACGTAGGTACGGCTGAATCAAGAACGTATTGTATCAAGTATGCAAAGCTATGTAGACGAATTCTGGTGAAATATGATACTTATTCCTTTTATTTATCTATGTACGAATATGTGAAGTGAAAACTATCAGAATATTTTTACTAAAATTGCGATGACGAATAAACGTATTAATACAATTAAAATTTATGTGAAAAAGCTATTTACATAAACAAAATGTACGAAAAGTACATTAAATTAATTAAAATGAACATAACACACTACAGCTTCAATAATACACAACACACACACACACGTGATTATTGAATGTTATCATTGACAATAACGATTTTCTTCATTATCGGTCTTGATCTGGCTGATTTTAATGGGGTTTTTACCAATAGAAAGAGTGACTATATGAAGATTTGATATTATTTTTCTAAATAGATATATGAAGATAATAATTGTTCGAAGTGACCAAAAAATTAACAATTCCCATCCAATAAATCATATAAAACCGAAAAAGTTAAGTCGTCTTGGATATTTTTTATCATTAACGTTATGTCTCTGAGGTATAACAAAAAAATGTTTGTTAGAAAATTCCACTATTAAAGGAGGGATTTACGCAGGCAAATTCATGGCAATTTTGCTATTATACTAAACTATCTACAACTTATTAACCGCAGTGCATTTTGAAAGTCATTGTTGGTGTTATTCGCCCCTATTGCACTTCACACTTAGGAAGTTTCTTATCTTCATTTCTATCCCGTTTGAGAATCCTTATATGCGAGGTGTGTGTTTGTTTTCTCGTTTAAGATTTCTTATTAAATAACTTCAAAATTCTCTTTCAAACTTTTCAAAGTCAAGAAAGATACTTAATTTTTGTTTATAAAATCCAAATAAGGAGATCCTTGGATTTTAGTTAGGATATCTATACTTATAATAAATCTGTAGAGAGGTCATTTCTGTACATGAATTATATTTCCAAAATAATTATCAGGGGGTGATTAGTGGTCGATACTGATGCCAAAAATGCAATCAGTAAAATTTTTGTACGTCTGTCTGTCTGGGTAAGGTAGGGGTAGGGCAGATGTAGGGTAGGGTAGGGGTAGACGTAGTAGTAGGGTTTCACGCAGACGAAGTCGCGGGCGTCCGCTAGTTTTTCTATATAATTATGTAGAGATGCTTCTTCTACATAATTATATAGAAAAACTAGCGGACGCCCGCGACTTCTAGAATTTATAAATCATTGTAAAGCTTAATCAATACCAAATAACATAGTCCATATATCATCCTCGTATTCGCATATTAACGGGAACTACGCGGGTGAAACTGCGACGTATTTTAAAAATAATATCGTTGGGCGCCATGATGCCCTCGCCTTTAGTCACCTCGTAATAAGAGAAAGAGTGGGGAAAGAAGCCTGTAATCCTAGACGCTGAATTCATTACACCCCGTCCAGTGAAAGTATAATTCTGTAAGCTGCAACTTCATTTGAATAATATTATTTGTACAAAAATGAATGTAAATTGAATATTTGCGGAGTTTTAACACTTTTATCTTAACTTTTTTGATATTTAGTTCAGTGTTAACTATTAGCGTTTCACATTAACGGGGTCTTCCTCCTTATGGGAGATGGAATATGGGGCTTAGACGTACCACGCTGCTGTAATGTAGATTGGTGAGCTTAAATGTTAAATTTAATAATGATCACTCACTTACCTTACCTTACCTAATCGGCCCATAGACGTCCACTGCTGGACATGGGTCTCTTGCATGGACCTCCAAACACAAGTACTCCTCGATGCAATTGAGTGTGGCAGGGAGATGTAATCTCACTAGAGATGTTAATGATAATGAGCGATCGTTTTATGAACACTCCAAGACACGTGGACACACGTAACACTAACTAAAATTTTCTTAGAAAAAAACAAAGCTAAGTACTTCATAACTTGACTTGGGACTCGAATCAGAATCCAATTAGTTAACCACTGGATCTAAGAGGCAGATGACGGGATTATGAATTGGTATTTAATATTAAACCATGTTTTGGCTACTATATGCAGTTCAATAAAGTTTTTTCGAGTTGTGGCCGTGATAACCGATAGCCCAGTGGATATGACCTCTGCCTTCGATCCCGGAGGTCATAGATTCGAATCCTGTCCGGGGCACGCACCTCTAACTTTTAAGTAATGTGCATTTTAAGAAATTAAATGTCACGTGTCTCAAACGGTGAAGAAAAAACATCGTGAGGAAACCTGCATACCAGAGAAGTTTCTTAATTATGTGTGTGTGAAGTCTGCCAAACCTCATTGGACCAGTGAGGTGGACTATTGGCCTAACCCCTTTCATTCTTAGAGGAGACTCGAGCTCAGCAGTGAGCCGTATATGGGTTGATAACGATTTAATATTAAAACCATGATTTGGCTACTATAAGCAGTTCAATAAAGTTTTTTCTTCTGTTATACGAGTTGTGGCCGTGCTAACTGTTAACCCAGTGGATATGACCTCTGCCTCCGATCCCGGAGGGCATAAGTTCGAATCCGGTCCGGGCATCATCGCACCTTCAACTTTTCAGTAATGTGCGTTTTAAGAAATTAAATGTCACGTGTCTCAAACGGTGAAGGAAAAACATCGTGAGGAAACCTGCATACCAGAGAAGTTTCTTAATTCTCTGTGTGTGTGAAGTCTGCCAATCCGCATTTGGCCCAACTCCTCTTATTATGAGAGAAAACTCGAGCTCAGCAGCAGCTGCAGCAGTGAACCAAATATGATGAATTACTCGTATAACAGAAAAATAAAATATCAACTTGCAGGCCTATCCCAGGCTATATTTTTGACTCAGTTTTTAAATATTTGCGCGAGTAAAGAGTTCAGTGCAGCGTTCTATCCAATAACACTCAAAACGTAGCGGGTTTCGTGCCAAAAACCTATAAAGGTGAACCTTTTCCCGTATAACCGTGAACCATAAAGAAACGTGTAGCTTTTAGCGTTCGATCATTGCACGCCGTGACCGAGTCACGGGCAGTTGGGCTTGACTAACAGCCAGGATGTACTAGCACGAGCTATTTGTTTGTACCACTATTTCTGTATGAAAACCATTTATTTTTTGGAAAATCTCACTTTGTTGAACGTTTAAAATAAAAAAATTATAAAGAAAATTATTTTTTGTAAGTGATTATTTTTATAATAATATTGACGGATCAAGCAATTCTTACACCTGGTGGTAAATGAAGAATTATCGTCTTTATACAGAATACTAATAACCTACGAACAATCATCTCAAGTGCTCTCCTGTGTCCATTTAACCTGAGGTGTCACCTACACCTTAAGTAAGTTAAGTCTTCCAAAAGTATATCAAATACTAGCTGACGCCGCGAGGTTTCACCCGCGTAGTTCTCGTTTCCGTAAGAGTACAGGGGTAATATATAGCTTTTAACCTTCCTCGATAAATGGGCTATCTAACACTGAAAGAATTTTTCAAATCGGACCAGTAGTTCCTGAGATTAGCGCGTTCAATCAAACAAACAAACAAAGTCAGCTTTATATATTGGTATTGATAAGAAAATATTTTTTTTACAATAATAAATTAAGATAATTTTAAGTATTCATGAACAAGTATACTAATAATACTATTCACTATCAGGACGTTCACTGCTGGACATAGATCTCTTGCACGGACTTCTAACACAACAGTCTAAAGCCGCCAGCATCCACTGCGGCTTACTAGAACCCGCTTGATGTCGTCGGTAAACCCAAAGGAAGGTCGACTCATGTCCCACACTACGCTTTCCGGTACGGGGTCACAATTCCAGCACCTCCCAAGGTGCATCGGCATTAATATTATTACTACATAATTTGAATGATAATGATATAATGATAAGCCTTTTTATTTCCATAGAGAATGTAACAAATGATGTGCATGCATAAAATAATAAATGAATTTACAAAAAGTACAATTTTTCTTCTTTTTTTTTCTATCTATATCTTGCTTAATCACTATGGACCCCTCTATGGGTGAAGGCCTCCTCCATTTCCCCCCATATCTGTCTGTCTTTCGCTTTGGTGATCCAATTTTCACCGGCTTTTTTTATAACTTCATCGACCCATTTCTCTCTTGTCTACCTCTTTTTCTTTTGAATATTGGCCCTTGCCATGTAGTCACTCTCTTTGCCCATTTTTCATTGTCCATACGTGCAATATGACCTGCCCATTTCCATTTTTGTTTTTGAGAATGTTCCAAAGCATCAATAATCTTTGTTGTTTTTCTTATCTCTGGGTTACGTTTTCATAATAATTTGAATATTTGGTTTATAATACCTAAACGTAACACGATGAAACCGCCACACCACTAGATTTATCCAAATAATATGCTAAAGTGTCTCGATACCGTTTAAATTCATCATAGTTGAACACGACACCGGGATGCATAATGTATTCCTGAGTTCATCGTTCCACCAAAAAGCGTACCGAGGTGTAATAGCAGATAACTGCCCCACGAAATGTCTGTCGGAATTCCTGACACGTAGCTGTTTCTTAGATATATGCGGGCACTATCGCTTCGTTCAGTGCCCGCCCGTGAATATCGAGCAGCTCATATTGTTGAAAAATGTACACCGCCCCTATTACCGTTACACTGTTATCTCGTTGTTGTAAGGCTTTATTAGGGTTCATAATATATAAAATTAATGACTTTTTGACCGAAAATCAATAAATCCGCCTCTCTACTTATCTTATCTTATGTTATGTTAAGTTAAGTTAAGTTTTACTTCGTAGTTACAACACCCTCACAGGGTTCCATTTGTAATAATTATGACATTTTATTTATGACATGTGGAAATGTAACTTAAATTAATAAATAAATAATTATTTCGTCATTTCTTTTTTGTAATTATTTTCCTGAACTTTCAGTTACCTACCTATTATGTAATCTTAAAGGATTTGGAAATATGACTAAATCTATACTAATACTAATATTATAAAACTGAAGAGTTTGTTTGTTTATTTTGTTTGTGTGCTTGAACTCGCTAATCTCAGAAACCACTAATCCGATTTGAAAAAATCTTTCAGTGTTAGATAGCCCATTTATTGAGGAAGGGTATAGGCTATATATTATTATCCCCGTATTCCCACACGAACGGGAACCACGCGGGTAAAACCGTGCGGCGTTAGCTAGTAGACTAAAAACTAGTATGTAAAATGAACAATAAAACGCATAATTATGAGTTAAGTCAGTCAGAAGCTACGATACATACACACAGCTACGCATTCTCGAGTAGGTGTAGGAAAACAAATAAACAATGTTTAAGTTTTTTTCTCTCGGTGTCTAATTATGCTAAGTTTTACATGCGTTTTCCACCTACATCTTGTGGAGGCCTTTTTTTTTACAAGTTAGCTCTTGACTACAACTTCACCTGATGGTAAGTGATGATACAGTCTAAGATGGAAGCGGGCTAACTTGTTAGGAGGAGGATGAAAATCCACACCCCTTTCAGTTTCTATACGACATCGTACCGGAACGCTAAATCGATTGGCGGTACGTCTTTGTCTGTAGGGTGGTAGCCACGACCGAAGCCTCCCACCAGCCAGACCTGGACCAATTAAGAAAATCGCAATCGGCCCAGCCAGGGATCGGACCCAGGACCTCCATTTTGTAAATCCACCGCGCATATCACTGCGCCACGGAGGCCGTCAAAAAAGGCTTATTTCTATTAGCTTATAGAAAAAAACAGAATGGTATGAAAACAAAACCGATATCAATTATTTACTTAATAAACGACTATTTTAGACTCTGGTCCTTGAAAACTTCAATCGGGAGCTAATCTTAATATTGCTTTCAAACTTAGGTGAACTATATTACTAAAGGGGCTTAGAGACAAAGTTCCCGCATTGTTATAGAATGGTCTACTGAGGTGTAGTGACAGAATATAAATGAACTGAGACAGTACTTGAGAAATTCGAATATGTGACTTAGGTGTAACATTCTATAACGATGTAACTCGACAGTGTATTAGTCGTGAACTTATCTCTTTTTGTCCCTTTTAACACAAGATTAAGGATAGAAACACTCGTTTTGGAGTTATAACAACGCTACAGAATACTGTTCATTAAGTTACAGTGATGCCTCTGTATGCCCATAACTATTGAACCAGATATTATCTTAATATTTATTATTTATTAATTATTTAAACTTTAAGGAGATTTAGAGAAAATTATTAAAGATATGACCTTTATAAAAAAATAATTTCAATATTAAAGCTTACTCTAACAAACGTGAATTTTTTAGCGATAAAATAGACCTTTTTGGCAATATCAAAACTCCACGTTATAATCCAAATTTTAAATAAATAAAACCTGTGCCTTTTCGGGTCCCTAATTCTTTTAGAGAGGAAAAGATTTAAATTTTTTGTGTAGTTTCAGACAGATTATAAGAAATTGATATAAAATCGTCTTTCACTATTATCCGAAACTGTATTTTCGTCCCACTCATTAAGTTACGAGTATTATGCATTTAGATGACTAAGATATTAAACGAAGTATTTCAGAACTTACAAATTTTAAAAATTGGTATTTTGTTCCATCTGTCTCTTAACCCTGATCTAGTTAGTATTTGAGTAATTTGTTATCAATCATTTATTGTTATATTGTAAGAAAGCCGAATGAATTTAATGATCGTACATATATAAATTCCGAATTTGATTGATACACACAAATAATTCTTAAAACGCAAGTTGCGATGCATCAGTGTGTCCAAAGCTTTACATGTCGTGGAGCAAAAAACTGTCCACAAATTCCAGTGTACATGGCGTGAAAACATACTTGCAGGTAATCCAATTTAATTTTACACAAACACTTTAATAAAAATTATATTCCCAGACAACGTTGCGCACAGCGTAACATTCCACGTAAAAGACAAATAAACAACAAAGGAAAATGCAGCCAAGTTTGGTCGCAATGGAGATAAAAAGTTTATTAAGTTTCGGAATGGCTTTGTCACTCTCTGGACGCTGTGGACACGGCATGACACCACATGGACGTTTTATTTGCAACTTACAATAAAGGACGCGTCCATTTCAATGAGCACTAGAATTCTAGTTAGTGTGTTATATCATAGCAACGTTGATACAACGACGAATCGAAAAGTTCCCGTAAGAATACGAGGATAAAATATAGTAGCTTTCTAGTGGTAAAAAAATGTTCCAAATTGGTCCAGTATATCTAGAGATTACCCCTAACAACAACACAAACTTTACCCCTTTATAAAATTAGTATAGACTAATCATAATATTGTACATTAACCATATTATATTGGAGTTCTTTTCAATTTTCATATTACTTAAAGCCACTAAAATCCAAGCAAAAACTAGTCAAAATCAAAAACTAGGAAACCAAACCAACAAGTATAGATTGTATCTAGAACAGTGCATCATAAACGAAGTATACATATATAATAAGAGGTACAGAGACAAGTAGAAAAGAATGAATAAACAAAAAATATGTTTATCACATTTGACCACGTACAGTGTCTTTCAGTACTATATTGCCACTGAAAGACACCCTAAATTAAGAGTAAAACTAAAGTAGTTTCCTCGAAAAACCAGCCGGACTTTTAAATTTCAATAATTGAAAGACAGTTTAACCTGTTCTTGAAATAGGTACGAGGCACAACAATCTGGGAAAAATAGAATACGACACAAACTACATTGTAAAGGGAGACAAAGGAAATTTTAAAGAGAGCAGAAGAAAGCAAGCACTCTTGAATTGTCTTGGTAGTAACTTAATCTATTTTCTAATTTACTTTTCCCTTTTGTAAATTCCTTCTTTCCTTCCAAATAGTGATTTCAAGGTTCCATAGTCAAAAATCCATATCGGTCTGTTAATGCTTGTGCAGTTTCATATAAGGAATTTTAGAAGATTTAAAGTGTAGTAATAATAGGAAAGATTCGATTATATTTTAACATCATCAGTAAAATAAATATTGTTAAAAATTCAAGGTGTCTTTTCGGTGTGAATAACGCTGGATAGATCTTTTAAAAAATATTGTCTCTTTAGTAAAAATACATAACCTTGTTTTAAACCTAGAGATTGTTTTACCAGTGAGAGCGTCAAAAAGATACTGATTTAACAAAAGCCCACCCATTTGATGTAAAATTTCGTATCTTTAGTCTAAGAACCTCTATATACATAGACTAAGAGTCTGAATAGGTTGTTATTTGGGTCAAAATAATCTAACTACCTATATCAATGTTGGGTCATTAAATTTATAACCTCTGTAGTAAACAGACCTGGTTAAATACCAGACCCTTGCATGGGATAATAGTCAATCTCTAGCAGTAAATACCGCGATATTTCCGGACATTTACTAGTAAAGGTTGAACTAATTTAAATGCATATTTCGGTTGGATTGCTATCAGGAACGGAATACTTAGAAATGCGTATTTGTATATTAGAGTCGATTCTGCTGTTTATAAATAATCAAATCCATTTTGATTGAAATAACGTCCCCAATTACTATATCCAAAAGTTGGTACATTTATTTAATACAAGCGGACGCCCGCGACGTCGTCCGCGTAAAAATAGGTCTAAACTTTCATGCCTTTTATCAGTTTATGTTTACTTATTATTTTATACTTACTTGTTATATTATACTTTACAATAGTTGTAGTGGGCTGTAGTGTCTTTAGGGGAGTAACAGTTTTCAAAGGTCCAGTAGCTTCTAAGTAGAAAATGTATTTTTTATATTTTACTCGGCATTATTAAAGAAATCAGGTCCCTAGTTGCCACTAACTTAGCCTCGCGGCAACCCATTAAAAATACCGTTAACAATTTTAGCGAAGAGTTTCCATGTAACTAAGGGTCTAGCGACTGAAGATGTGATTCTTCATGATGTTCTGTAGAAAATACTAAAAGAAATCGTTATACTTGGACAGTATTGAGGATCTGGACTTTTGAAACTTGCTACCTACCAAAGCCATAGCGGTCCATGATTGGCTACCGTACTTACCTATGGTATACCCTATGGCCTATAATAGTCAAAAATACCTCATAATATTATGAGGTATATTTGACTATTGTAGGCTCTCGTTCTATTCGACAATTGATTTGTATTTATAGATATTAATCAAGTTGGCTGCCTGTACATTAATATCAATTTACGAGGCCTCAATTTGTATGCGCCCGATAATTACACCCCTTTTGTTCCTCTCGCTAACAAATCATTTTATAAACCGAATTACCTTCTAATACGCATTTGCGAGTTTTGGATAATTCTAAGCGAATATACCTTCATATTATCCAATGGCGAATTAGCATGCCCGTTCTATCCGTATTATTAAAGCTTTTGGTACGTTAATTTTGTATGGGACAATAATTGTTTTGCTATAATATTCTACTAATATCATTGTCTAAAATTTACTTAGCCTATTTTAACGGTCCTCTACACGACCAAGCCTCGCTCCTTTAAGGTTTCGTAACAATAATGATCAAGACTGACGTCTTAACATGTTTCTCAAGGTACGTTAAGACAGAATTGCTTTCAGGGCCTTGTGATTCTAAGCCCATGTAATAAGAAGAGAAGAATAAGCATGAGCTGACTCTGGACCAACAATGATCAACAGGTCCTTCCAGTCGATCCAGTGCAAATTCTTTTGTTGGAAGTTCGAAACGCCGGGTGCTTCTAGTGACTTTCTGTGACTTGTATATGGTCATGTGCTTTTCAGTGCAGGCTCGTTCTGTCTGTAACTTTGGGTTATTTGCTGATACTCCATCCCCCCGGAGTGTCTGAATGGTCTGGGCTGTCTTATGACGTCCATGTTTAGCGACCAAGGCAAGTCAAGTCGGCTCCGTAAGTTATCTGCAACAAGCACTGTTCAAAGTCATTTATCTTGTGGCACTGTGGTATTTCGGCCAAGAAGAACAACGTTTTTTAATCGTGGGAAGATTCTGTATAAAGGGAAGGTGGTGGGCCATTAGTATAGCTGGCAAGTTCGTTGATGACACTCTCATGACATGCGGGCGACGGGAGGAGAAGGACTGCGTGGGTATGAATCGTGCACGCGGCGCATCATTACCCCCCTCCCAGCCCACGCGGACCATCGGAAGTGTTATGAACGCCATTTTTGACGTGACAACGTCTTATAATTCGATAAAGCCGGCCGCACACTCGAAAAAAAATGACATCGTGCGTCGTTCCCTCGCTCTAAGGCTGCCAACTTTTTTTACAAGAAATAAAGTATATTCTGGTTTATAAAGATTAATAAACAAAAATATATTAGAAAAAAATACATTTTCTTTTGAAAAATGCAACCATTCCATCAGTATTTTCTTATGACGTTGTCACGTTCAACTATCGTCAGTAATGCGACTTTACAGACAATCGACTTTTTTATAGTTAGTTCTACGAAATATTATTTATGCACTGCAGGTTTTATATATCCCATATCCCAGTATCACGATACCGCGACCGCACGTCTATAGGCGATCCAATAAATTGCGAATCATTAAACGACGCGTGCCATGGAACCGCTAAAACATCGGAAATTCGTAAATTCACAATTTAGCAAAGTTATTTCACCGCGAACCGGAATTTGCGCATAATTGATACTATTGGTTCTGGGTATCGTGCGTGCGGAATATATAGCCGATAGATGTTGAATAGACTATACGGAGATTTTGCCTACTAATCTTCGAAAAAAATATTTTTATTTGGTCAGTATAAACGTGTATTCCTAATCACAGACATATATGTCGGATTATTTGTTCGGTTACCAAAATCTACGTTAATTATTGTAATAATATTAGAATCATTGTTAGTTACTTGGGCGGGAGGCAACACGAGCGGAGAAGGGAAGTATTTGTTAACAGTAAAGGGGTCCTTTAACCCTGCTACTAGGGGTTGCCAGTCCGCAATTGTGCTTGACTACCTGCCCCATGATAGTTAATCCTGATTTACATCTGATAATATCAGCGCTACACTTGATCAATATTGTAGTTAGAGGATAGAACTGTAAGTTAAACGGTCGTTCCGGTAATGATCGATAGTGTATATGCCATCCTTGACACGTAAAGCTCAGAACCTGCTCTGACTCGGTTATCAGAAGTGGAATTTAGTATGTTCCCCGTTATATGCATAAATAAATCATTTCCGCTCTATTACAAAAATTAGCGAATGTTACTATAGGATATCAATAAATATTTCAAAATAAACTTAATTTATCTAAAAGGACCTTACAAACGTCAAGTTTGACTATTTGTTAATAGAATGCCCCCGTTATTCTATATAGGCTCCATCTTGTAAAGCTGGTTATATTTAAACCTTCGCTATATCACATCTGCATTATTACATCATCTATGTCCTAATTCTGGTGTATAAAATCAATCGAGCATGCAAATCTCCAAATATATCGGATCAGAGTGTGGATGTTTGCTGTTTTGATAACAACTGAACCACTTATTACATTAATAATAATATTAATCTTGCGCGATAATTTGTGTGTTTATCCGTAGTTAATGTATGTAAGCTAATTATTAACTGTGTATGGTTTGTGAATAATAAATGTGCAGTAATTGTATTTATATATAAGTTATTAATAAAATACAGTATGCGCTTTTAAATTTGCGTGGAATATTAAAATAATGTTATTGTATCAATATTATCAATTTTATAATAAAGTAACGTCGATCGACGGTTGGCAGTTTCGAGCATTGATTAATTTATATATTATGTATGTAAATAATATATTAAAATCATTACATTTATTACAGCAGTTCATGGCATTATGATTTACCGCCGCCGTAGTTTCACCTGCAATCAAAAAATTAAAGAGAGAGATGGTGTAGAGTGATAGTAAAACAACAACTCCAAAGGGCTTGGAGTGATGTATTCTTTTTTATATTCTTTAGAAGTCAGCCCTTGACTACAATCTCACCTGCTTGTAAGTGATGATGCAATCTAAGATGAAAGAAGGCTGACCTGTTAGGAGGAGGATGAAAATCCACAACCCTTTCGGTTTCTACACGACATCGCATCGGAACGTTAAATCGATTGGCGGTACGTCTTTGCCGGTTGAGTGGTAGCCTCTCTGCCAAAAATAAAAATCGTTCCTGAATAGAAACGATAATAAAAACCGAATAAAAATTAAACTGTGATTCCGGGTATAAAAACAAAACCGCCGATCGATCTAAAATTATTTTTTTAGTTTTAAGTCCGAATCGTAATAACAACTCAATTAAATACCTCAGGCATCACACGTATATAAGGGTAGAAATTCATATTCAACCCTTTCTTTTGTCTTTGTAGTCGGGTAAAAAGCCGCGTGTCCGCTTAGGATTTGAATTCTGCGTCGCATTGATACGGCGCGCTAACAAGTTGCAAATATTTGTGTTTGCCTTCGTTACGATACGCACTCTTCTGCCAAAGTAAAATGCTAACTGGCACTTTTGTACTTGAACATTTTTTTTTTCCGCCAGCCAAAGGATGGCAGACTCAGAGCTCACCAACATCTGGACATTTCCTCATAATATAATTAAGCGATCAGGTGGAGAAATCTCCGGTCCTGGTACATAATTTTAAACCAATTGTGGTTAGGCTTAGCTACTCTACTCCTCGATATTCGTTCATTTCCTGCGCTGTTTTCTAGGTGCACGTTTTCCGGATATTTTACCTTCTAGAACCCACTGAAACTTACAGAAAGATTAAAGACTTGGATTTAAATTTGTCTGACGCGTCGTGTTGTGACGCATCAGAACAGAATCAGTTTCATACATTTTGTATGCGGCACATCAGAAACCATCACTACATGTCACAACAGATAAGTGTAAACGTTGCCATAGAAAATGTATGATATCGATTCTGTTCTGATGCGTCACAACACGACACGTCAGACAAATACAATTCCGCCTATTATCTATCATCAGTTTGCGTTTACAATAAGCTATTTTAACTTTCGTATTACAGATGAAGTCTTTTCAAGAGATTTTAATCATTTAATATTTGATCCCCATAATTCTAATTCATAAACTATTCCAAATGCATATAGAAATTCTTATTCAGAACCGTTTCGCAACTATTTAGAAGAACATATAGAGTTACTATAATATCTTGAAGGAAATTATCAAGCGAAATCAAATTTTAGGAACTCAAGAGGCGCTTAAAATATATTATTCTCTTTCAATAAAAGAAAGCCCTTTCATTATTCAGAAACAAGGCAACAGGAAGTAATATATCAGTGAGTATTTAAGTAGTGGTATGTTGTGTCTCAAAAGGCTCTGCATTTTGTGTTCGTAGGTCAGAGCTTGGGTCTTTCGTGAAGTCCTCTTCATATATATTTTACATACAATTAAATGAATAGCTTAAAATAGAAGTGGATAATGAAATAGTCTTAAGATCTCTCATATTTGATTCTTTCCCGTGTAGAATTTCAATTGAAAGTGTTTGTTACCCCTGCTACGTTATTTAAGTACGTAATACATCATGCGAGTAGGTTTATATATACCTAATTTCGTTGAACAATCATCCGGCGGTGTGAGGTCATATCCCAACATTACAGTTTGACGGAACGCGCCCCCGGGAAATCTATCCCGGTACACGAAAATTGAATTCTAAAGCAACTGTTATCATTATCTGCCTATTTGATGGTTATTTACTCTCATGACGTCATAGTTCAGTGGTTATAAACATTTTTTAAACCACTCTTTAAGTTTGGTCATTAGACACTTTCATCTGACACTCTAAAGTTTGATCTTAAACGGTGTTTTTCGAAATCTGGGAATGCGAAATCCCCAAGAATATCCTAAAAATACTTTATGCTTAGACATCTCTGATATGGATTCTTGAAACTGGCTACCTCCTACAACTACTATGATTGAAACACCAAAGGGTTCTGGCCAACAGAAACTTTTAGACCAAGGGAATGAGTGAGTGAGAAGACGGAGAGATTGATGCTTTCCTTTCATCCCTAAATCATTCTCGATTTTTTTAATGGAACATTACAAGGTGATACCTCTCTCATTACCGGAGTTGTAGTTTACCACTTTGACCCACAACGTTGCACCAATGCGACCTGCATTGGCAGACATTGTTCCTATCGATTACCAAATGCAATCCTCGGTAAAATACCATTGGCAGACATCTTGAAAAATCCTTTTTTGACATACAAATGCGATATGAGTTTCGAAAATGTATGATTATGAAGTTTTGAATTTCCATTAGGCACGGTTACTTATTTCAGTAATTTCAGGTAGCTAATATTCAGAGCGTTCCCGAGCCTATTCCCGCTACCCGCGGCGGGTGTCGCGTAAAATTTCATTACTGGCTGTCGCACGTGTTACTACTTTATAAGTTTAATTAAACGATAAAATCTCAAATTTATATTTAGCTAAATCATTGTGAATCTTAGAGATTTATTTATGTTCTGACAATTTATGACTTCAGAGTTCAGTGGTTGTAAACATTTTTTTCAAAACACATTAAAATTCAGACGCCTTCGTAAAATTACATCCGAATTCTACACAAAGTATAAATTGGTATTAAAATATTCCGGTAATGAATGATATCATGTACAATAGTAGTGTTGATTACTTACAAGTTATACTTACAATATTTAGATAGACCTACTAAATATAAAATAAAAAATTTAAACGTATGCGTCCACTTATTCGCATCGTACGTATGGGACGCATCACATGACGCTCTTGTATGACTTTATACAAAGAATACTAAAATCCGTTTGATGCGATGCGTCCGATACGAATCTGTGGACGCCTATCATAAGCCATAAGATGACACAAATAACAGTGAGTTCTTAACAGTATCTAAATGTCCGACGCGTAGTGCATGTTTTGCTATTCGAAATAATAACCTAACTTAACCTAACCTAACCGATCTAAACCCTTTCAGCATCCAAGCTTTTTATAATATTAAGTGACGGACTAAGCAAATGGCCCATTTTATGATAATCGGAAAACCGTCACCTAAATCAAAGTAACCAGTCCCTCAACCTGAAAAGTTTCGTGTATCTCTTGTTAACGGCAACCATGCAGACAGGAGAACAGCAATACTGCTAAGCGGTAGAAATAAGCTAGACGCTAACGCTTCCTCAGACGAGATCTGACAAAAAGTATAATAACACTTTTTTCTTGCCACCCATAAAAACTCTAAAACCTTTAAGGTAAAAGTGTAGTTATTTAGAACTACCACAAACAAGCGTGTCCCAGTTTAAACCTTATCACTGCTTTTTATCGGGCATAACTGTAGTTTAAGAATTCTGTAACTTCAAAATAAAAAAAAAAACAATTCACTTTACTGTACAACACAATACGCAAATACGCAGTCATATCACTAACAAGCAATCTAATGAAGCTTAATCCTAATCAAACTAAGTCCTCAAGTTTTTCCATCAGACACGATTTTATTAAACCGCTAGGCTTTTTACCATAAAGAAACTTAATTCAGATTCTATCAAGGTGTTGCTCTCAAGAAATAAGATAAGTCGCGGTAAAACTGTATATAAAGGTCGTTTAATCTCGTAACTGTACCTTATTAGTTGTATCAGCCGCTCATAAACAGTAATGGGTCATTGCGTTAAGGCGCTACGTGACTTTCCATTAATACAGCCTTTTAAACAAATCTACATCTACAGTAAGCGGTATTTATTTTATAAAACCATCTTGGAGTTGAACTAATGAGAAAGGTAGATGGAGATCCTCTGTGGTATCGCTTTGGTTGGCATTGCAATTACAACATTTTTCGTCTAACATCGTTTAGTTCTAAAGTAGCCACCGCCTACCACCAAACCAGAACTTATAAAGTCTTAAACTAACCCATGCTGGGAATCAATCCGACCGAACATCAACTTTTTTTTTTTATTATTATTTTTTACAAGTTAGCCCTTGACTACAATCTCACCTGATGGTAAGTGATGATGTAACCTAAGATGAAAGTGGACTAAATTGTTAGGAGGAGGATGAAAATCCACACTCCTTTCGGTTTCTACACGACATCGTACCGGAACGCTAAATCGCTTGGCGGTACGTCTTTGTCGGTAGGGTGGTAACTAGCCACGGCCGAAGCCTCCCACCAGCTAAAATACCATCAACTACGTTAGAGAGGTTGTTTAGCTTTACACACCCACCTATTCAAACTATAGATCTCTTGATCCATAAATAAACAATTCAACCACTGCACCATCGATGCCGATTCCTAGTAGTCACACAAAATGATTTTAAAACAGAATAACCCAGTATAAGAAAAAAAAATACTGATCCAAAATAGCGCGATGAAATATTAAAATTTAATTCAGACCCACCTAGAGGTTGTCCGTAAATAATTCCGAGAACAACCGGATATAATGGATCACGTGAACACAACGTTTAAGCTTTTATTGATATAGCAATAAAGGCTATAATCGAAAAACATCCCGTTCAGCATACGAGTCTGCATAAATTACACCGTCGGTCTGACCTACCCTCTAATTCGGATAATTAATCCACTTCTAAGTAATTCCTTGCGGTGTGAAAGCACTTAGGATAACTTATGGTATGTTCTGCTGAATCTAATATTGAGAGACTTTAGAAACAATAATCTTGGCGCTCACATCTGGAGAGATTTCATTATGAGAGTAGAAAGTACTCGGAGAAACTACTCAGACTCTCTACTTCAAACGCCCTGTTTAGTAAAATAGTAAAAAAAACAACATAACCCTGCCACATTAACAGAATAGTGATGCGTTGATGAAAACTTTTCGGACCTCGGGACTCCAATGTCCAAAAATTTCAGTTCTTTAAAGTATGCGCACCCCCACTGCCCCTTCATTATGACCTTTATATCATTATGGTGACAAGGTGAAACAAATATCAGATACTTTAAATAGTCTTCTGATATTTCAAAATTCATAAAGATACAGCAATCCTATAAAACTAAACAAGAAAGCAACTGCAAACAACATACGTTTGTTAAATTTTAAAATTTTTGTTCCCTACATATTGCCCGCAAACTGTTGAGAAGTTTTCCTTTACCGACCATAGATATAATAACCATAAAGATATTTTGAATTATACCGAGATTCCATTTTTATAAAAACACGTTAAAATTATAAATACCTATTGACAAACCCATAACAGTCATTTGCTTAACTGGAATGATAACATTTTTGCCAGATTTTTTTTTTATTTTAGTGAAAAAAAATGCTGATTTCTTTAATAGCTTCGCTATCTTTACCCAACACAATTAAGGACCTTCTCCCTGAATTCACTTTTTTACTAAAACGAACTTGTGTAAATTGATAGTTAATAAATTTCATAGCCAAGATATACATAGCCTTTATAAGGTACCCCTTTTTATTGAGGAGGGTTAAAAATTACAACAACTACTTTAAGCCTAGTTGATTAAATGTTCCAGGACATTATATTTCCTTATAAAAATGTTACCAATATGCGTAGCATGCGACCAACGACACATCTCGTGTTGAGAAATAGACAAAATGACGAAGTAGCCTCTTAGCCCTCTTTCGTCTCGACAGAACAAAAGAGATGTTGATGTTTACGTTGCTATCGGTTGACATTTTTGTCTATTTCTCTACACGACTTACGTCGTGTGAACGCATGTTAAACCTACATGTGACAGTACACAGCATTCAAGAACTAATTTTTCGATGTTAAAAATTAATTAACTGCGATTAATTTGTGTATCTTTGGCTTATACATATCAATGGTATATAGCAATATAAAACTTTTCTCGTGTCGTAAACGGCAGATATTGGCCAATCTGAAAATATGAGACGTCTGCAATATGTCGCACATATTACCCCTTCCGGTTTTAAGCCAAACAAAAAAAAATCAGAAAAATAAGTGATATTATTCCTGTTTTAATATCGCTACCCTATTTCAATAGCACAGGCATCCCCTTTCCTAAGGTCAAGAAAGCAAAAGAAAATAGCACATTCAAGGTGGAATTATCTTTGTCTTACGTGTCGTGTCGTGACGCATCAGAACAGAATCGGTGTCATACAATTTTGTATGGTAACGTTTACACTTATATATTGTGACATATCGTGAAGGCTTTTGATGTGTCGCATACAAAATATATGATACCGATTCTGTTCTGATACGTCACGACACGACATGTTAGACAAAGATAATTCTGCCTTTATATTTTAAGTAAGGGAAAGTGGAGTTGAAGGGAAAGAAAGGGAAGGTTGTAATTGGTAAATCGATTTTTTTAGGCTACTTATATAACAAAACGTTCTTCTATATCTCAGATACTTTATTGACTATTCTAACAGCCGGAAATTGTATAAGTTATACAAAAATTTGTGACTTTAATAACTTTATAAAATTTAAAGAAATAACTAAAATTTTAAGCCAGTAAATTTTTGCATAGTACCTTGAATCTATTTCTATGTCTTCAAACAAAGTCTATTTCATAAATGCTATAAAATGTATAAAACCTAAAACTATTGCGACGGTTCTATGTTCGCATGGCTGACATGTCTCTCGTGTTAAAAATATAGTCTTTTTCTTGTATTTTCACTTGTATGATTTATACAATCTAATATTAGAGGGAGCCACGTAAATGTCACAAAACTCGACTTGTGAAACACGTAAATTATGCGTAATAAAGAGAATGAACGGTGTAGGTAGTAAGCTGTGAGCCAGTGACCGTTTATATTGAGGGTTTTACATATGAATTAAATTGTTTTCATATAAAATTCACTCAATACTCGAATTAATTTTGATTTATCATCTAATAGAGATCCTTTTCTTTTTCTTTTTCTTTTCTTTATTTCTTTCTTCTTTTCTTTATTGTAATGTATTTCTTTTTGTAATGTAGTCCTATTTATTATAATTTTTGTAATTAGTCCTAGTCCAACCTGGTCTCCACGATACAGATCAATCTAGTGTGGATGTGGGTGGTTTTTTGTATCAATTTTTATTTAAAAAAGATTTTATTTATTATTTATTATTATTTTTATATTAGTAAAATAAGGCCGATAAGTTGCTGTTTCCTTTATTCTTGTTTGTTTTTTTGTATTAAAACAACAACATAATTTGAGCGCTCTAAAGATATTTATTTACGCTCTGCTTACTTAAATACATCAATACATTATAAATGTAATTAGAGTGTCGGTCTGTGATCTTAAAATAATCACATACAATTTAAAAGTCCTAAATATTAGTAGGTACACCTAAAAATATTGAACTTCTAAAAACAATCCATTTACCTAATGTATCAATAAAAGTTATCATGTTACAATAATGGAACCTGTATTTCAGAAGTTTTCTTATGATAGGTGATTAAATTTACAAACCTTTACTACATTTCAGTTTTAGTTTTTTTAGTTTAGATTATATGAAACAGACAGATTTGATATTGCTGCAGAAATAATAACTTAATTTTACTTGAAATTTATAAAATTTTTATTAATAATTTCAAGTAAATTAATCAAATTTACATTTTAATTCTTTCGTGATAAAGACATTACAAATCACAGTTTCCAATTTAAATCCCTTTGAAAATCAAAATTAAAACAAATTGAAAACAAAAGCTAAGCCCTAGGGCTCGCAGAGCATCTTATCGCCTGAGGCGGCGACTCTATTATAAAAGTCTACTACAACTTAGAATTAGAATGAAAATGATTAAATTAATTTATTTATTTAGGTGCAAAGACAGTTCACTGACTCTCAGACAGTACTTTGCAGTTACGCTGAAAGCCTTTATTTCATACAATCTCTTGAAACATTCACGTGTAAAAGGATTTGCAATATGATAACGCCATTGTGTGCGATATGAAAGAGAATACGGCTTTCATTCTCTATTATTCAAATTTAAATTGAATAATTATTATTCATTGTTCATTATACTAATTATAATGAAGATACAGACAAGAACACAATAATACAATAGTCTCATGAAAAACTAATTTATGTTCGTTAGTCTTGCTAAAATTCATACTTTCTAGAAGATCATAAACGAATTGATTTAATGTGTTGAGTTATTTTGCTGGCGTTTAGAGACTTGTTATAAATAGATATGACAGTGATTTTAAAGAAATATTAAAATCATCATCAACATGATTGTGATACTGATCGTTAAAGAGTTTAACATTATCACTAAGCATACACACGTATTGGGGCAGCGTGGTGGGTCAAATCTCCATCCCCTCTTCTATAAGGACTTCTATTTGACGGCCTACGTGGTGCAATGATATGCGCGGTGGATTTACAAGACGGAGGTCTTGGGTTTGATCCCCGGCTGGGCGGATTAAGGTTTTCTTAATATGTCCAGGTTTGGCTGGTGGGAGGTTTCGGCTATGGCTAGTTACCAACCCTATCGGGAAAGACGTAACGCCAACCGATTTAGTGTTCCGGTACGATGTCGTGTAGAAAACTCAGGGGGTGTGGATTTTCATTCACTCTTAACAAGTAAGAATGTTAGTATCATCACTTACCATCAAGTGAGAGTGTAGTCAAGAGTTAAATTGTAAAGAAAAAATAAGGAGCCAGGGCTACGCCTCCCAAGCTTGCCATTAAACTAGGCTGTTCTCCTTATATTATCAAGTCGTTTAAATGGCAATGAAGCTATATTTCTCTGTCCGAATAATAAAATAAAATAAAAAAGCCTTTTATTTCCAGTACATACATACATATACAATTTTGTGAGAATAACCTACTTTTAAAAATTAATATGTAACTATTCTATGGTATTTATTTAAAATAACTATATTTTGCTGGAACCCCCCTCAGGTAAAGGAATCCTTCAAAGA
The DNA here is from genome assembly GCF_947172395.1 of Bicyclus anynana. NCBI lineage: Eukaryota > Metazoa > Arthropoda > Insecta > Lepidoptera > Nymphalidae > Bicyclus > Bicyclus anynana. The sequence continues at coordinate 1,043,306 of NC_069086.1, forward strand.
TTTCCAATTAAACTAGGCTGTTCTCCTTATATTATCAAGTCGTTTAAATGGCAACGAAGCTATATTTCTCTGTCCGAATATAAAGCGTTAAAAAGATATGAGTAATGTTAACTATACACCGTTTAGTAGTTCTCACTTTATACGAGGCTCATATCAGTCTATTATATTAAAGGTAAGAAACTTTAAACATGTAATAGCGTATGAATGACCCTTACCATGCATTTTCCTCGATTTCCTTTCACTAATTAACTTTTTAAGAGAGCCGTGACAGCCCAGTGGATATTACCTCTGCCACTGATTCCGGAGGATGTGGGCGAATTCATTCCGGGCCATGCACCTCCAGCTTTTCAGTTGTGTGCATTTTAAGAAATTAAATATCACGTGTCTCAAACGGTGAAGGAAAACATCGCGAGGAAACCTGCATACCTACCAGAGAAATATCGTGCGTGAAGTCTGCCAATCCGCATTAGACCAGCGTGGTGGACTATTGGCCTAACCCCTCTAATTCTGAGAGGAGACTCGAGCTCAGCACTGAGCTGAATATGGGTTGATAACGAATTAACTATATGATACTGCTTGAAAGTGATTCAAATTCGAGAAATTAGTTGAGCTATAAAAGTTACTAAAAGCTATATTAACCTTGTAAAGCCAGGGCGGGTCACTATTGACAATACTATTGTAAAAATCGACCAATATTTACCGTTGCTTTCGTATGACTAAACCCACAAAACCTTTACTATCCAAACAAAACGGCGTTTATGAATAATTTAATCGCCGAAAATATATTATTCACTGCCTGTTGCCGGTCACAGCGTAGTGTTAGCAATAAAAAGTCGACTCCATTTGCGACGCGACTTCAATTTTTCATCGTATAAATTTATTTTATTATCGGTAGTAGGGGTAATTCGTGTGAAGTTTCTCTATGGAAAGCCTGCGCGGCTTAACTTCTTATCTCTCGGTGAAGGTGAACACGTGAGTTGAATCACTCAAGGCCACGGACTTACGTTTAGCTAGACGCCGCTTGTTCAATCAATTCAGTTTTGTTTGTAGGATTTATGTACAAAAATTAGTACCTAGTTACATAATATTTCTAAATTCCATACCTTACCTGAGTTCCGATAAAATGAAATTTTGCCGGATGAAACCATAAATGTATACTTTCTTTTTAATTCTTCACAAGTTAGCTCTTGACTACGATCTCACCTGATGGTAAGTGATGATGGAATCTAAGATGGAAGTGGGCTAAGTTGTTAGGAGGAGGATGAAATATTTAATCGCCGATCGTTTTTACACGGCGTCGTACCGGAACGCTTAATCGCGTGGCGGTACGTCTTTGCCGGTAGGGTAGTAACTAGCCACGGCCGAAGCCTCCCACCAGCCACATTTATTACAAAAAAAATCAAAACTGCCTTAAAATTGCCAACGCTTTAAATTAAATTACTATGCTATATCCACACTCCTTTCGGTTTCAACACGGCAACCGGGACGCTAAATCGCATGCGTCTTAAGGGTGGTAACTAGCCAAAGCCGAAGCCTCCCACCAGCCACTTTTATTACAAAATAAACGCTTTAAATTAAATTACTATGCTATCGATAAATGCTAATCGATATATTGATAAATAATAAATCCTATCGCTCTATGATATGACGATTAATCTTGTTGAAAATTGAAATCCAAAATTAAACTAAGTAATTTTTGGCACATTAGCAGTTTGGCAGTAATTTTCTGCGTGATCGAATCAGAAATGAGGAGATCCGCAGACGAACTAAAGTCACTGATATAGCTCAGCGAGTCGCGAAGTTGAAGTGGCAATGGGCAGGCCACATAGTTCGAAGAGCCAATGGGCGTTCCCAAGGTGCTGGAATAGCGACCCCGCACCGGAAAGCGTAGTATTGGTCGACCCTCCACCAGGTGGACCGAAGACATCAAGCGTGTTGCAGGGAGCCGCTGGATGTTGGCGGGTCGAGACCGTTTTGTTTGGAAATCCATGGAAGAGGCCTATGTCCAGCTGTGGACGTCCATCGGCTGATAATGAATGAATGAATTATTATATTTTATATATTATAAAAATATATGTATTTTTGGCACATTTAATGAATTCTTTTCGGCATCTAACTAATCATAAATCTTTACTGTAACCACACTGGCAAGGAACATATGAGCGGGTTCACTTTACACTTTACAGAGTGATAGGAACTGCTAAATGCTAAACAAGTCCATTCTACATTAGCGTGTGTCTTTTCATTCAAGAAGCCCTTTACAAGACAGGGAAGCATAAGCAATCTTATGCACATTTAATTATAAAGCAATAACTCTACTAATATTATAAACGCGAAAGTTTGTATGGATGTTTGTTTGGATGTTTGTTACTCTTTAACGCCGCTACTACTGAAGCGATTTAGTTGAAATTTGGAATGGAAATAGTTTTTACTCTGGATTAACACAAAGGCTACTTTTCATCCAGGAAAAATCCATGGTTCCCGTGGGATTTGTGAAAAACTAATTTCCACGCGGACTAAGTCGCGGGCGTCCGCTAGTTTCTTCATTAAATGGATATTTACCAAGGGTGTGTGACTACACCTAGTTGGTAACACAAATTAAACTTATAAACTTATAATTTTTTTTTTAATTTATTCAAATTACGAGTATACCTAGATTATATAAGGCCTCTATGACTCCATGGATAAGGGTCCGGGCTCAACACCATCGAGAGTCATCCATCAAGAAGTCTTTACCATACGCTAACAAGACTTTTTGATGGGAAACAGAATACTATCGGTCATATTTAAAAAATATAGTTAGTGTTTTAAACCATAACCACCGATGCACAAACTCTTTAGACAAACACAATCATAATAATGAAGACACAAATAAACATGGCGAAAGTAATACCTACTTTCGGCATTCCCCGGACAAACACTGTTGCAAATAATAGCCTCAATAACAGTTTTAATTATAAATTGTATTGATATCATTTAATATTAAGGCTTCATTTTAATATCATTTAAAAGATACCAAACACAAAGATGAATTACTGGACTTGAGAAAAAATTAATGGCAATGGAAATGGATTCCGCTTCCGACAACAAATAATTAGCATTCTAATTATTGTTTTGGCTGTTTTGTTTTGGATTTGTTTACACCCTTATTTTGTGTAACCGAAAATCACAAAATTCTTAAAGCTTGATTATTTTTTAATTGTAAGATCTTAAACCTATTAATTTTTCATTTGCATTTTTCATTTGTTTTTATTGTTGACGAAGAAAATGTACGCAACGGAATCCTATTATTAGTTTTAATCTTTATTAGCTGTGATTTCATGTCCTTGTTTACCTACTTGAGCTTACTGGGCCGAGGGAGCAAACATTACACTAGAACTGCAGCAAGCTTTTTGGATCTTACCAAATTTGGCTGGGCGGGCAAAATAACAAGAAAAGAAAAGGGGAACTTTAACATGTTATGAATACGATTTTATTCGTAGCTATTCCATAACCCTACACCTAGATTAAAAGTGTTTGAAGTAGCGTTCTCTACTTGTACTTTTTTCTTTCTGCACACGATGGACCCGCCAACTACACGGTGCATCCATGCAATAGTAAGATATTCATATATAATAATTTACTTATTTTGCTATTATCCGCGAAAGCCGACGAACCCATGCGACAACGTCACCCAGGTTCGACAAAATACTCTATGCGTACGTTTCACCCGAAACCGGAGCATCCTCAGGAGATGTTGACTCTACAACGTGCATTTGCAAAAGTGAAAATTAATTACATTTGCAATTGCACGTTGTAGAGTCAAACGTACGTAGAGGGTGAAACGTACGTAGAGAATATTTTGTCGGACCTGGGTGACGTCGCATGGGTTCGTTGGCTTTTCGCGGATAATAGCAATATAAATAAATTATTATATATTAATGATGAACTTCCGCAAAGTAACGCCTGCTACTATCCAATAGGTAAGATATTCGTCTTTAATTTTTTCGATTATCTGTATACGCACAGGCAGGTATAGCAACATTACGTAACACGCTTAGTAGATTCTGAACTTTAAAGTAAATTTAGAACAAGTTTCTTGCTTGAACTCGCATCAATCATATTCACACACGGGGAGTTGGGAAAATGGGAAATTACAAAAGTAGGTAGCTGGGTAAACTAATACCATTATATTCGGCGTAACTTTATGCTCACATACTATGATACTAAAGATATAGACTAGGGAACGCTTCGTGGTTTCACCTGCGTAATACCACTAACCATTCCCATAGGACAGTACCTAACACAGACTGTACTTTATATTAAAACTTGCGGACGCCCGCGACTTCGTCCGCCCTTTGACATCTTTAATCCAGCCCTTACAGCAGTATCGCTGTAAAAATGTAGTAACTTCTCCCGTTTCCCAATATTTCCATTTACTGCTCTGCTCTTATTGATCGTAGCGTGATGAAAAGTATACTATAACCTGTCCAGAAGTATGAAGAATAATTGTACCAATCCGTCGAGTAGTTTGTTTCTATAACGATCTGTATGTTCGCTATAGAAACAAACTACTCGACAGACAGACAGACAGACAAAAATTTTACGGATTGCATTTTTGGGATCAGTATCGATCACTTATCAACGCTGATAGTTATTTGAGAAATATATTTAATGTTTAAGAATTGACCTCTCTACAGATTTGTTATAAGTTTAGATAGATGTAGCCTACGTTACTTGCTGATAATGTAGCATTAGTATATCAATAAGCTTGTTATGTAAAGCAAAGATAGTTTGCCTGCCAAAACAATTTTTTTAGCATTTGCAAAATACCGTGCATTGTTTCATTTAAATGGAACTTAATAAACCAGAATAGTTATTTCTTTGCCTTATAATAAAATGTAACTTTATCCTGTGTAAATCAGATTATTCTACAAGGCGTAGGTGCGTTAGTTTCTATGTAATCGTATCTCAGACGCTTACTCTGATGTCTAATACTCGAACAAGAGGGAGTTTCAAAGAAACCCGCTCAAATCTGTAAGGTAATACTTATAAGAGCTTTAGGGGGTCTTCACACTAACGTTTCCCGTTCGTATTTGAAGATGAAATTGATGCATCTATGTGAAATAAGTATGGTGTTATTAAGGTTCTTTATTTAGCTATAGAAATTAAATTAATTTTTACCTCAAAGTCACACACACTTCTCCGTGCTTTGGAGAGCACGTTAAGCTATTTGTTGTTGTCAATCATTATATTTGTTGTCACAAAATCAAAATATATAACCCTACTAAAGCTTACCACTTTGACAATTACTTTTAGTCGTCAAAACGCCAAATAGCTAAAAAAAATTCAATGACATACACTCTTTTGTGAGGAAAACTACCATAATACAATAGCAAAATACTAAAATGCGCATAACAACGAAATTATTTAGATAACGACGAAATCACTGTGATGTCAATTCAAATCCAGCATTTTGTTATTTAAGCACGAATGTATGTGGGAACACACGTCTCGAATTCACACCGGACAACAGCTTTTCACAACTTTTTTTTTAATCATATATATTTTCAATATAATTAATTTTTAATATATTTTCAGAACTTTTACATAAGTATAATCCTACCTACATCCGGTAGTCACAAGTGCTGGACTTTGCTTGGTGTTTTTCTCTCTACCACGCGATGGACCCGGCGCACGGTGAATCCATGGAATGCTAAGATAATCGTCTCAAACTAGAGCATATAGTTCTAAGATAAGTTTAAGAAATATTGGTCATATTTCAAATATATGGCGAATATTGTTTAAAAAATCATTATTTATATTTTACTAATCAGTTTGACTTTACAATATTTACAGATTCATAAGTACACTTTGTTTTCAGATGTAAGCAAAGCAGTTAGCTTCCATGTACGAGTACCTATTTAAGTTTTAAATCTGACATTATAAAAAATGATGTTCATTTAAAATTTTAAGGACAACTTTACGTTCAAACCAATAGTAGCAATGCTGCTTATGCTACAGATATAACATAAAAATGAAAATTTTGAAAAACTCCCGAAGGTCATTAAATTTTTATATTCATCAATATTCTCATTCAGTGCGCTTTCATTCGAGACCCCACTCGAGTATAATCGGTTATTCTTCCCCACTTTCACATCCCACAACTATAAACGGCTCAACCGATTTTCATCAAACATGTATAAGAACACTCGCACATAAGTCACCTTTAATACAAAAAAAAAACTAAATAGAAATCGCTTCATCCGTTCGAGAGCTATGGTGCCACAGACAGACAGACAGACACGCCAAACTTATAACACTTCTTTTAGCGTCGGGTGTTAAAAATCATAGTTCATATTCGAACGAGTCGATAGATTTGTCGCAGAGACTCTGTACTACTGTTAGATGGTTTCTGCAACGTTATCGCTCGTATTACATTATCGTGTGTTTTCAACACATAGTAGGCTTTCCAGTCACGTCCGTTTGTCGATATATAACCCGCAGTGATTGCAGGAGTACGTCAATAATAATGTATAGATTTGGGAATAAGAGATAGGAAAATTCGGGATACAATGTGGACTCCGACCCCGCGGGGGATTGGAGCAATTTTGGAGCACAATGTCAAATGTGTGGTCGGAATATTTTGTGGTGGTCAAATTGAAAAGATTTTAAGTATATTAAAAGTGTCATTGAAATAACTCTTTTGTTTTAAATTAAAGTAAACTGCTACGTACACCTTATGTTAAATGACTATACAATCTAAGATGGTAGTGGATGGTAGTGGGCTATTCTCGGACCAAGGCGCTTTGGAACCCTCGTAAACTTATTTTAAAATTTTCGATTAATTATTTATAATATTAATCATAATTTTTTTATAATATTAATTTCTTGACTTTTCGAAAGTGCTTGTAAACTAAGCTTAATTGAAATCAATGAATATTGACTCTTGACTATTCTACTCACAGTTCTAACGAATACTACCACTTGGTGATACTACGTGTTAGTCTACGTGGTGTTAACTAGCTACGGCCGATTTAAAAAATAATATAAAATCCTAAATTGGTATTGAACCCTTCTGTTAAAAGCCACAGCATTACAAAGTAGGTTAGAAAGGTCGTCAAAAGTTGTGAATACATTGCCTTTTTGCTCTACTGAGAAGAAAGTTAGAGAAGAAAAAAAATTCAAAATTCATTTATTTCAAGTAGTCTCAGTTTACGTAAGCACTTTTGACACGTCAGTTAATTATTTGTAAACATTCTACCACCAGCTCGGAAGGCAGGTTCTGCTGAGAAGAAACCGGCAAGAAACTCAACAATTGCTCCTTTAAAAAAAATCATACAATATTATAATTTACAATTGATGACAACATTATAAAAAATATAGTTTTACTTTCTGTGTGAAGGTGAAGGTAGAAGCTGATCCAACGGCCTCCAAGCATCTTTATCTTTAAGGAATTCACCTACTAACCTCGACTAAGTATGAATATTTTTTAACACATTGCTTAAAGCTATGCATTGGCAGGTCCATCATAGTCTTGGGGATCATAGTATAGAAGAGTACACCCAAACCTAAAAAGATTTTTTTACTCTTTGGAGACGATATGCAGAAATAACTATCTGATGCCCGTGTCTAGTAAGACGTGGGTTTGAATCTCCTTTTTAAAATTAATAATCTGCATTATACCTCTCTCGTGTAACGAAATTCCATATTTTCTCTTACAGTTCACATTTACCTAACATTTATCGAATCGCGTAAATAGTTTCACTACAAGAATAGTTTGAACAACTTCGTTTTAACTACCTAAACTACACTTAATAAATAGACGGTAATGGTAATTTTATTACTCCTTAACACCTAAGAACTCGTGAATTTCGCTAAAATCCTGCGAACTGCTGCGCGGCGGAGATTTTATCTGGAATTAATTACCGCCCGTGTTTAGAGTAAACGCTATTAAGATAGCAGCATAACTCAGGTTAAGGTATGCGCACACTTAATACTCGCTGGAAAAAGTAACTAAGAAGAAAGTAATATGTGTTCGGTAATTTTTAGAAAAGTCGCACACATGCAGCAATATTGTTAATCAACTAAACTTATTTTCTTAGATAGTTTTACATAGTCAAGCTTACCTTCCTGTATTTGCAATAGGTTTAAGCATGAAGCTTCATACAATCCTGGATCAGGCAAGATTAGTTACTTCAAAGTATCAAACTTTCACCAAAACTCTTAACAAGTGAAAATTTAAAACCCAGAGAGTCAATAAATAGTACAGATATTTTAAAGTAAAATAACTTTTTTACACATAATATATAGAAAAACGCCGATATTTTTGGATTAGCTTTTCGCATCTTTAGCATAATTATAATATTCATAGATATCAACTTTAGCTTCAACAAAAAACCGGCGTTGTATAGGTTATTTTCATTAGAACCTACGATGCCACTATTTTTTTTAAGACTTTCGCTTGATTGTATCATGCCTGATGAAAAAATCAAAGATGAGAAAAAAGTCAAAATCAAAATCGAATTTTATTTTTTTAAACACTATTCGTTTTTGCTTTGAAGGTGTTTAGATTGTAGGTAGCAGAAAATACAGCGTCGGAATGTCATTCCTCTTTTTAGCAGTCGGGAAAAGAAATGATAAAACGGTGTACACACCATGTAGACAGACATGTGAATCTGATAACACCTCTATTTTTCACGTCGAGGTTTAAAAATAAACAGTCTCAAGACATTCTATCCTATAGTGTCCGCACACTCTATAATTCGCCGGCACTCGGTAACATTTTAAACGTTTACTTTTAATTCCGTTTGGTTTAATTCCGTTTGAGCAAACTAACTTACTTAAATAACACGAATTAATCATTGCGATTTGTTTTTACACTTTTTGGCCGATTTTCGTCTTATTGGCTTAGGTTTTACGGTATTTAATTACAAGGAAGTAGAAGTGAAAACATTTTTTTCATTACTCCTAACGTACCGTAACGAACATGTGAGGTACTCAACAACATACAAGGTATCCTCACTTACGTATCTGCCGCGCTCTATAAAATCCAAAAATTCTCACTTCAACAAGTTTTTTTAAGTCTACACACAACCGTTGCGGATGTTTAGCAGTGCACGTCCATGGGAAGATGAAAGTTTCCACAATTTTAAAATTATTTACGTTAAATTATTCATATGGCAAATACAATAATAATTTTACTATGTAATTTACTGTTAATGGTGTAACGAAAATGAAAAGGCAGCATAATCCGTTAATACAAAGGTTAAAAGCCGATTAAAATAATTACTTAAATATCAAATAACCTATTAAAACCCTCGCACAAGCATTGTTCGAGTTAATTATAGACTGACACTTATTTCGAGTTAAAACCTGAGCCCGGCTTTAATTTTAAAACAAATGTTGTTATAAATGCGTTTGTAATTCGCGCCCGTTCCGCCGCCGCAATTTTATGTTTTCGTGTGTAAAGTGTTTAAGGGATAAGTGATAGCGATTCCACTAGTTTAAACTCGTTGACAATCTGCCTGCCTTCACGTCTTATTCGAATTTGAACTTTATGTTCCTTAACCTACCTTATCAGACGATAGACGTCAACTACTGGCCTCTGGCATAGACCTCCAAGTACAACGGTCTCGAGCCGCCAGAATCCAGCGGCTCTCCGCAACCCGCTTGATATCCTCAATCCACCTAGCGGGGGATCAACCAACACAGCGCTTTCTTTCGCGGAGTCGCCATTCGAGCACCTTGGGACTCCAACGTCCATCGGGTCTACGAACTATGTGGCCTGCCCATTGCCATTTCAGCTTCGCGACTCGCTGAGCTACGTCAGTGATTTTGGTTCGTCTGCGGATCTCCTCATTTTTGTTCGTGACTTTATGTTCATATGATGCCAAAATTTAAATTCATCAACAACCAAGCTGCCATGGAAATGAACGATGTTGCGCTGTAACTTTACAGAATACAGTTGCTGTTTTCAAGGTCGTCATAATTTTAACCATGGACATCCAATGCTCAAATGCAAATGGACATATGCTTCTTGCGAGGACTTCCAAACACCACGGTCGTGAGCTGCATGCACTCTTCTTGATGTCATCGGCCAACCTGGTGAATGGTGATGACTCTGTAAAGACATTTCTATCAGATCGTTAATACTATGTTATATTGTATATACAGATGTTAGTGATAATGAAAACTAATTTATTTTTAAAAAGCCGATGCCTTCCAGATACATCCGCGTAGTTCCCATTTCCGGGAAAGTACAGAATTTGACACTTACAAGTAACGGCTATTGGTAAAATGAAAACAAACACTACAAACTTTACCTGTTTATAAAATTAGTATAGATATAGAATAATGGAAGCTAACTTTTAAAATTCAATGATTTATTTTACAGCTATAAAGTATAATAAAGTTTTGATCGCAAGCTTAAATCGCACTATCTTTTAACTTGTAGCCCGATATCACCTAATGCGTTACCAGTGACAAATGAACTGTTGGTAAGCAAATAGGAAATACGTTTGAATAATATTGTGGTAACTTTGCGTGTTATTGCGTACAAATTAGAGTACATTAGTAAGGTAAAGCCGAAGTAATGATGTTTATTTAGCTTAGATGGTGACTTCATACATCACACATCTCACACATACGCCTAGTGAAATGTGTATCACCGAATCCTTTATATTTGCTTGTAAATAGTTAATATACCTACGTAATATATATTCGTGAAAGTATTACGCAGTGTTCAATGATTATTATTATTCCCGTTTTCTTTTTGACGTGACAACGTCTTATAATTCGATGAGGCCGGCTGCACACTCGAAAAAAGATGACGTCATGCGTCGTTCCCTCGCTCTAGGGTTGCCAACTTTTTTTATAAGAAACTACTAACCTCGACAAATGGGCTATCCAACACTGAAAGAATTTTACAAATCGGACCAGTAGTTCCTGAGATTAGCGCGTTCAATCAAACAAACAAACAAACAAAAGAAACAAATATACAAACAAACTCTTCAGCTTTATAATATTAGTATAGATAAAGAATATTCTGGTCTATGAAGTTTATTAAACAGTATTTTAGAAAAACGACTACTTTCTTTTGAAAAATGCAACCATTCCAACAGTATTTTCTTATGACGTTGTCACGTTCAACTGTCGTCAGTAAACCGACTTTACAGACAACCGACTTAATGTTTTTTTAAGGTTTATAAGGCTTTGAATAAAATGCCGAATGAATAAAAATTATGAGGTGTAGGATGGGAGGATGGGGCGTGCTAGACTAGAAAGTGCTTTTCCACTCACTGTATTGTATTGTATAACTGTCTCAATCTCGAAGGTCGGATGAAAGCTGATAGTTTCAAGCCCAGTCATACCATAAAATAAATACTTATGTTGTTTTTTATGCTGTAATCTTTTTTGTTTCAATATGACCAATATTTTCCCTCCAATCAGTCGGAAAGACTAGCAGCTAGGCGTGGTTACACAATAGTCCAGCGGGCAGGGTTTAAACCTACTAGGGTCCCTTTACTATTAAGCCATTAAAATTTCTAATACGATTAGTTATTGAAGAAAAAATTGTAGTCACTAGTAAAAATCTGTTGTTGTCGGTGTTCATGACATGCCCGTGCTTTAGAAAGCAAGTAAATTCACGTTTTGATGAAGTATGCTAATTACTGCCACTGGTGTTGTAAAAAAACATATATTTTTTTATTTCCCTCTCTTAAAGTCCCTTTCATTTCGTAAAATCTACAAACACGTTGACAAGTCCTAAATAAACGAGAAGGAAATTTATGCAAGCTACCAGGTAATAATTAATTTATTCTATGTATATTGCGCTAAGACCGTCAAACTTGGGTGACGATATTTGTTCAAGGGACTTTATTTTTAGAAAATGAAAGGAGTTTTTATGAAAGAGTTTGTTTGAACAGAACAATTTTTGTTTAACTACTATAACTTTGTTTGAATATAAGGATCTTCTGACATAGCAATAATATTCACTAGATTGTGGCCAAATTATACTTTTAAAGATGCACAGTGCATAGATATTTCTTTTTGTATTCTTTTACAAGTTAGCCCTTGACTACAATCTCACCTGATGGTAAGTGATGATGCAGTCTAAGATGGACGCGGGCTAACTTGTCAGAAGGAGGATGAAAATCCACACCCCTTTCGGTTTCTACACGGCATCGTACCGGAACGCTAAATCGCTTGGCGGTACGACTTTGTCGGTAGGGTGGTAACTAGCTACGGCCGAAGCCTCCCACCAGCCAATTTATATGAATATTGTTTACATCACTCTTGATTGTTTCATCTTGTTTAATGTCTACCTTCTCAACCCTTCATCAAGCCAGTCAAGGTTCCATGGAACCTTACTACAACAAACTCACCAAGGATGATAATTATGTGAGTATTCCCCATTTAACCCAAACATACTAATAGCAAACCAATCTCGAATCAAAATTGACACACACTTATTAAATATTAATAATTGATTATGAAACACGACTAAAACTCACGTGATATTAGGTCAGAGTATGTCCGACCAGCTTCGAACCCATACGGGGCCCTTAGTCATGAGCTGCTTCTTGCAACGCGGCACAATAAACTGACCTAATATTACGCGAGTTTTAGCCGTGTTTCATAATCAATTAATATGAATAACACTCAAGATAGTTTAAATTCTATAACACTTATTAAAAGGTGAAAATAAATGAAAACTGTAAACAAAATTCAGAACTTGGCTGCCACACCGCCATACATTTATATTATGTAAATAATATCGAAGCCGCCCTCAAAACAACTTACCCGCTGCAGTATTAAATGTCGATTTTCCTCTTTTAAAATGCGATTCCCCGGACGTTATCTCGAGGCCTATTTACTCTGCCAAGTCCTCGATGTCACGAATGTCTGTCCGGTTATATAAAGTTTCATGAAACTCTGACATTCCGAACTAGATTACGACTATTGTAGTTATGTTAATTTGATAGTATGAACACAAGCGTTGCATATCAAATAATTGTGGGGATATCATTAGTAGTTTTTTAGCGATATCCAATAATTTACATAAAATACTGTTTTGTACTGTTATTATATTACAGATGTATTCCAGCAATGCGGGGTTTCATACCCAGAAAAATATAAAGCCCTATGAAGACCATTTGGTTATCTTGGCAGAGTTCGTTGTGAGCTTCACGGACCAAGGCGCCTCGTAACTTTAATTTTAAGCTTTCAACTTTACTTTCCACCATTAAATCATGACATAATGGACGTTTCAAAAGTGCTTGTAAAATAAGCCTACTTGGTATAAATGAATTTAGATTTTTTTGAATTTTATCCATCTGTCCGTATATTTTATCCATCTTTCAAAGCATTTTTTTTCCTAAAGTAAACAATAAATTGAGATTGCTCAGTCAAAATCATATAAAGAGCATTTATTTTATATGAAAGAATTATTTTCATTTTCAAATCTGAAGAAGTTTAAATTCAACATCTACAGTCAGAACAGAAGCTTTGAGCTTTGAACGGAATAGCTGTAATTTCGAGAGCAAAGTATTTTAATTATCATAACACCTTGAACAAAACTCGAGAACTGTCTGACTTGCATTGAACGTGCTGCGAGTCCCGAACAAGGAACTCCCCAACTTGGTTATAGTTTAATAGTTTAAGATCCCATCTTACTGTGCTCGTACCTACAGGTGCTCTCCCTGCAGATTACTGGGAAGCTAAACTACGTTAAGTAATACTCATATTATGTATTCCCACTGCGAGTTTGAGCTTACTGCTCTTCTTGTGTCGGTGCAAGATGTTGGTGCATTTCTGACTTCTATGTCATTGAGATATGTCGCGTAACTTACTAATGTGTGTGTGTTTAAGTGAGCAATAGAACATCCTTGGGCCCAATAACAAAATATTTATTCATGACCTCACTGCTCGAACATGGCAATATCGAAGAAGCTACATACTCATTGAAAAACTACGGGCAAAACCGCTGACCTGACCTTGATCATGGTCATCGGCTCTGCCATTTACACTAGGTATGCTACACAACACACTGCACGCACTACGCATACAATACTCACTAACCGCTAACACAATTAACTTAGTCTTAATTTTACTATTTACTCTAGTACTCGTGGTAGAGGAAACACATCGAGCAGGTGTCAAGACTTGTGACAAGTAGTGTAGTAGTGAGTAGGTTTAAAGATACCTTTTAAAATGCATATAGACTCATCTTCCCTGCCCGACATGTTTTACATGCTACAGTAAACTATTTAAGATCAATACACTACGAAACATTACCGGACATAATATGATTCAATCATGATCCCAAAACAGTAAAGTTAATAAAAAACATTGTTCAGAATTCAAAAATCGAATTCGAACGCAAAAGACGACGTATTTCGAGTACGTAGAAGGATTACCATAGTATCCATATTCAAGAGCACTGGCATTTAAACAATATTCAATACATCGGGGACGTAAACAATAACCGTTACAGAGTGTCAGTGACACAAAGGCGGTATTGACGAGGGTCCCGGCGCGCTTTGGGTCACAAAGACCCCGTCACTGTTGCTGGCAGGTGCGACTAAAAACTTTGCAATACACGATTTTTAAAACGACAATTACTTACTGTGTATGCTACAGCGTTATTGGTTTTGTGATAATTATTGTGCTGCTCAGTTGTAATGGTTTACGAATTTACATTTTACTTTAGTTACAGTTTTATGCCTACTGCAACTGCCTCGTTGTTCCAGTTGTTAGCTCATGTCGTTACGGATCACGAGGTTCTGGGTTCCAAACCTGGGCCTAGTTTTAGATATTGAGTTTTTCTTTCTTATAAGAAATTTTCAATTGAATTTCTGAGCCTGGAGTAGAGTGTTAGTAGAAGACATGTTATTCCATCGGAGAGCATGTTAAGGCGTCAGTCCCAGTTATTATCATTAACATCTGATAGAGGTCATTAATTAATTTAAGAATATAGCCCGCCAACCCGTATAGGAGCAGCGTGGTGGGTCTAAACTCTATATGCCGCCTCCTATAAGGGGGAGGCCTAGCCCGTGTAAAAAGGCTGATAATGATACAATTTAGCCGTAAAAGTAGTATTTTGAATTAATTTCTAATTTCTTCGTCGAATTTTTTAAGAAATTTTCATATCTTATAGGTAATTTTAGTTATTAAGTACCAACATTGAAAACTCTTAAACTTATATTACTCACAAGTAGTTACTTCCTGGAAAACTTGAAACTTTAACATTTCTGTCTATAAAAATTGTCTTAGCTTATTAGCTGAACTGACTTAGTGTGTATTTTTTTCAGACTGATTCCTGACAAAACTCCATTATGATGTGCAAAAAAAAATATATAACTGTTAAACCAAGAGTTGAAGAGGCGAAATCCTGCAGTGACATATTTGCCAAAGTACGCTTAACCCGAACAGGGTTAATCCGGGATTATACTTCAGACACGGTTAGTATTGACGTAAGCTCGCCGTAACTTTAGCGAACTTTTATGGCTGTAAGAGCTTTCCAAGTTCAAAGCCATTTGTATTGCTTAAAACCAATTACCTACGTTGCCTACTTGTGATTGTGGCTGTGACTTAGTAAGTCCGTTGACTACTTATTCAGTTTCGTTGGAACCTTCTTAGCTTTAGGCTGCTTTTCTACCCGAGACGTTGTGAGCTGTGAAATATTGTTTGGCTCCGTAGCAACACTGAGATTTTATTGACAACTAGCAGAACCTCGCAGTTTCACCCGCGTAGTTCCCGTTCTCGTGCGAATACGGGGATAAAAAATAGCCTACTGCAGTACAGTTGCAGGTACAGCACAGTTTGACGGCCTCCGTGGCGCAGTGGTATGCGCGGTGGATTTACAAAACGGAGGTCCTGGGTTCGATCTTCGGCTGGGCAGATTGAGATTTTCTTAATTGGTCCAGGTCTGGCTGGTGGGAGGCCTCGGCCGTGGCCAGTTACCACCCTACCGGCAAAGACGTACCGCCAAGCGATTTAGCGTTCCGGTACGATGTCGTGTAGAAACTGAAAGAAGTGTGGATTTTCACTCTCCTCCTAACAAGTTAGCCCGCTTCCATCTTAAACTGCATCATCACTTACCATCAGGTGAGATTGTAGTCAAGGGCTAACTTGTAAAAGAATAAAAAAGAAAACAGTTGCAGGGGTAAGTGTGGGTGAAAGATATTAACACCAAGGCCTCATGTTGATGGACACAGGGCGAACTTTTTTCCCTACTTTTACTTTTTTTTTCAGTTGTGTGCATTTTAAGAAATTAAATATCACGTGTCTCAATCGGTGAAGGAAAACATCGTGAGGAAACCTGCATACCAGAGAATTACCTTAATTCTCTGCGTGTGTGAAGTCTGCCAATCCGCATTGGGCCAGCGTGGTGGACTATTGGCCTAACCCCTCTCATTCTGAGAGGAGACTCGAGCTCAGTAGAAAGCCGAATATGGGTTGATGACGACGACGTACGAATGAGAAACACTAATGACGCAAAACGATGACGTAAGCACAGGATAGGATGCTAACACACCAATCGGCTCTCAAACGTCGAATCAAAGGGCGAGTGGGGTAACTGTAAACTTGTGTAGTGACGTCATAATACTTGCACAAACACGGCAAAGCCTCGATTACCGCGGGACACGGTAAGCCGTATTGACATAAGCTCTTTACTTGTATGACACTTGGATTTGTTGACCACATACCATAATATAACACTGTATAAATGTTAATGAGACAATTATTTTATATGTCTCAATATTGTTATGCCAAATAGGTTCTTAAAGTTTATTTTGTTTTTTTGGCACCGCCTTCAAACCGATCAATAGAAAGGTACGAGTTATTTTTCCCTTTTTATATGTAGGTATGCGTCTTAGAAGTCGGTTTAATTTTTTAGTTAAAAATATTTTATTTTTCTGTTTTTAATGATTGTGTCCTAGCATAGTGACCGAAAGCGCCACGTTTACTTATTTCTGTATATTCAACAAAAAAATTACTGAACCGATTTTCATGAACATTCTGAAAGGGGACTGAAATTCTGAAAGTACTCTTTCAAACAAAAAAAATATATTCAAAATAACGAAGTTATGTGGTAACAAACATGAAAAAACACGCATTGTATGGCATCTAACTTTCATAGTGTGGCCATTACCTAAATTGGAAAGTGCGTATTTGTCCCCAAAAGCTTTGAGAATTCCAAATCAGATCCGACTTAAACTTTTAACAAAGTGGAAATTATTTTTTATGAATCGTCGCCGTCTTTATAAGTTGGCGAAATGATTTTCCAATGTAAATAAGTGCTTAAGAGGCTTATAAACTTGCAAAAGTTGATTTCTTTTAAATAATGTCTTAAACACTTGCCGTCTTGAAGTTTAGCACTTTGTAAGCTCATTAGTTTTCGCGAGATATTTTTTTTTAATTTAACAGGAGCAAGTTTACCAGGAAAGTTTTTCTTTGTTTACTTTAAGTATAACCAATATCCCGTTTCCCTCCAATTAGTCGGAAAGACTGTATAAAGAGATGGCACGAAAATTATAGTCCAGTGGATGCTATGGAGTTTAGTCTTTTTTACCGTGGAACTATTTAAGCTTAATTTTATCAATTACGAGAAACTGGGTGTTTCATATTTTTATTTTATCGGGTCAACAAATAGTACACGATTAAGGATAATTATTGTTTAAACTGTTGAATGTATGATTTAAACTTTACATAAACCATTGGTACTTCCAATTCCTAGTATGTTAATACAAATACCATTTTATACATCTAACTTGAAACATACATAATACATCATCTCATTTCAAATCATTAACTAATCTCCGAAATAAAAATTAATTTATGTCTTTACTAGCGGACGCCCGCGATTTCGCCGGTGTGAAATTAAGTTTTTCACAAATCCCTCGGGAACCATGGATTTTTCCGGGATGAAATATATCCTATATGTTAATCCGAAGTAAATTCTATTTCCATTCCAAATTTTAGGCAAATCGATTCATTACTTGCGGTTAAAGAGTAACAAACATCCAAACAAACTTTCGCGTTTATATTATTATTTTAAATTTTATTAATTTATTGGAAATGCTACCAACGACAACAGAAAAACATTAAACATAAATCGGTTATAAAATTCTTAGACTATTGCAGCTATCTTTTACAGGCATTCACGACACTATAATATTAGTGGGATGGTTATATTTTTTGTTAGTTATATAATGTGAGAGTAGTAGTAAAGTGTATTTCCCGTATTTTCATTGAATTTAGTCCCGTATTTACTATTGCAAACTAAATGCGATCAGTAATAATATCTATATTCATTGAAAATGTAATACCTACTATTTGCATTATCACTTCATTGAATTAATTCGTGTGGATTTAATTTGTGAATTGGATTCAGCTTAAATTAATTTCAGTTCACCTTATTTCAGCAATTGATCGATATTGGCTTGTTTACGTAAAACCCTCGATTTTGTCCCGACATTTTTTTTATATTTGTAAAGCTGCGCCCTATAATGTACCTAATAATATTAATAATTTTATTAATATTTCGATAATATGTATGTTTATCTAACTTATAACGGACCGTTGAACTGATTTGGTTATATGAATTAGTTAATTAATTAATTATTGCTGACCGTGATTAACTCTATCACAACTAACTATATTTTCTCAACGATTTTTTCGTTTTCACAAGCGTTTGTGAAGTCAAGACTTGACTGTTTCGTAAAAGGTTGAAATATTTTAAGTATATTTGAATATTGTTCCCGACATCTCTAGAGTTAGGCGGATTTATATTTGTCTGATGTGATGAATCAGAACAAAATCGGTATCATTTTGTATGACAGCGTTTATGTGTTGTGACATGTCGTGATGGCTTCTGATGCGTCGCATACAAAATATATGAACCCGATTCTGTTCTGGTGCGTCACAACACAAGACGTCAGACAAATGTAAATCCGGCTTTATGTGTGCATTGATTTATTGGAATTTCATAACTTAAGTATGTACCTATTGGTATTATTTTAATATTATTAATATTGGCTCTGGACTGGTCCGGTAGGTGTAAAAATTTAGCTGGACGTGCCATCAACCAAAATTTTTGTAGCGTAGCATAGCGTTGTGGTGTTGTAGGGGGTAATCTTTGGATCTACTGAATCGATTTAGAGAATTATTTAACCACCAGAAAGACACGTTATTTGTGAGTGCCATAGGCCTAATTTTATTCCCGTATTCTCACAGGAACGGGAACTACGCTGGTGAAATCGCAATGCGTCGGCTATTACATTATGAAGTCTAACGTCACAAAACGCGTAATTACGATTTCAATGTCACAGGGAATGACGTAGGTGTTAGAATTAGGAAACATGAAATTAATCGGAGCATTGTTTATCAAGGACACACAGTAACATATTCCTCTGCAGAAGCTGTCACCGACATAAAGGGGATGTTGACGAGGGTTAAAATTGGAACGCAACATATGAAGCAGACGGCTCTCGAACGGGTTATCCCATTCCTGATTCCGATAGCCATGTTCAAAACCTTTACTAATATTTTAAATATAATTTCGTAAGCCTACTAATTTTCAGGTAATTTAAATAAAATAAGACACAAAATGCTTTATAAAAAGCCGTAAAACCGTATATATTTTTTTTTTAATAATATTGAGCTCGCCATTTCTTTTCATAGATGTGCATTCCGTCGAAAGCTGTGGGTTATCTTAATTTTCATTCAGTTTTCATGTTTGTTAAGGACATCTATTAAAATATTTTAACTTTAAAATAATTATCAAATAAGGAGGGGTGTGAATTTCCAGTCGGCTTCGGTTGGCCAAAACCCACACAACGCAACTGCCGGAATCGGACACACAAGGCTTCACAGAAACTACCGTTGACTAGGCAGAAACTACCGTTGACTAGGTCTGACATTTGGAGAACCAATAGAACCAATTTCAGGTGAAGTTAGTAATCAAAGTTTCTTAATAAGCAACATAGTACTGTTAGTTAGAGATAACTTAGACAATAACTCACTCAATTAGCGATAATATTCAATCACCGACTATAATTGGTCAAACTAATAATACAGTGGGTTTATTTTGGGCCCGCAGTGGACAATTATTAATGAACGTACGATAGAAATTTAATGATGTTATCATGCAAATGCATTGGTAATGAACAAAGCCGGAATGCCCGCACCGCTCCGCGTTTATGCGCTACGCATATTTCCGGAGTAATGTGATGAAATCTGTATGCGGAATGCAATTTCAAAATTCTTTGTTACGTAGTAGATAAAATTTACTAATACATGACGTATATTTAGTCCACGCCCGTCCAACCATGATTATGTCTGCTTGGATTTCTGGGATTAAAAAGATTCTACGTCCGTAGTCCTAGGGGCGAAAAAAGAAAAAATGGACGTCAGAAAAGGAGATGGAGAGACGTCTTCTGATAATCGACTGACACGGTCTGGATGCATACAGCTCGAAATAGGAATCTATGGAAAGATTTGGGGGAGGCCTATAGGCGATTTGTACATAATAAAATTATTTATTTTTTAAATAATGTTAGACCCAGGACAAAATTGTAAAAGGGTATAAATATACATATACATAGGCTTTTTTATTTATTTATTTGTGTCCGTTCGGGTGACTGGTTAACACAAAAATGGATAATAAACCAATAATTGAGGATCATTATTACAATATAGTTTTTGCCTTTTGCTATCTAGATAGAGTGGTTGTAATACTAACCAATAGATTTTATTGTTTCTTATCTCACAATGTAGGTAGTAATAAAATCTACCTTAATTTTCAAACTTCGATTATGGCTCCAGAGCAATTCTCACTAACTTTGTTTCTCGCAACTTGGAAAGGAAATTTTTGGAGGTAAGACACACTATCGTTTTATATTAGGTAAGTAGATTCTTTGGACATAATAGAGTTGAGAATCAATTAGCTGGGAATTTAGGACAAAGCTGTTTGCTTCGAACATCCCTACTTTTCTAATCAAATGAGAAATAGGCAGACCTGGATAAGGAATGTTAACGACATTAATGAGTGCCTATTTAGCAATTGATTAGGCATAATAACTACAGTCGCATTCGCTGGATGGATCAGGATCGTGAAGTTTGGAAGTCCATCACTGGACATCCATCGGCTGCTATGGCTATGATGATGATGATGAATTGATGGACATTATTTTCTAAAAGCATCAGATGTTAAACCTACGCCTTAATATGCTCTCCGAAGTAAAGGGCTGTAACACCATCTACAGTATATCCATACTTGGGATTCTGAAGAAAAATAAAGTCCAATATGGCCTCAACCAGGACGCGAACCTCAGATCTCTTAGTCCGAAGACTAACTATTCCGCAAACGAGGTAGTCAATCACGAAATTGATGCATACAACTTATTACTATTTTTTTTATATTTATTTACTCATTTTAGTTGAAAACAAACCGCAAGTGTGCGCCGACTCGTACACAATGGCCCGATAACGTTTAGTATTGGCTGATAAGAGCCTAAAACAAGTTAGAACTTGCTTGAGTGGTGGCTTATCTGTCAGCTGTCCCAATTTATCTGGTGAGTTCTTTATTGCTTTGCTTTTCCGGTTTCATTCCGGTGTAATGGATTTTGGGAAAACTTTTTGGAAACTTTAGATTATTTTCATCGATTGTTTTCCAAACTAACTTGGAGGTAATTGATAAAAGATTGGTGTGGCCTACTTGCGATTATAAGTTCATAATACGAATAGAAACAGGCGTAACATTGCGAATTCTACCACATTTGACATCTTCGCATCTTGTACTTTATTTGTGTATTGTTTTTGATTGTGTCTCATCTCTTCTCTCCTCCTGAGGATGCTCTGGTTTCGAGGTCAAAGGTTTTCTGTCAGACCTGGGTGATGTTGTCGCTTGAATTTGTTAGTTTCTTTGTGGATAATAGCAAAGTAGAACGTTACTAATCATAATGAACTTCAATAGCTGGATATAAGAAACGATGATCAAAACTGGATTAGGATGGGTGGAGTCTGAGCGGATATATCGATATAGGACGAATGAACTTTATAATATCTTAGTATACTCGTACATCTTCAGTGGAATGCTGTTACACATTTAACGAAAATCAATTAACACCAATGTATAGCAGGAATTACAAAGAACGATGATAAGAGTTTTAACAGCAATAGATAGCGCTTGGTGCCTAGTTAGATAAGTGCCAGCCCATGTAGAAAATAGTAGTTGATTATGCTATGTTTTTGTTTGTATATTATGTGATCCATACGGTCAAATACACGTGTTATCTGGTACACAACATCATTCAAGTTCGTGAATCGTAAAAATCAACTACAGTAAAAGCTTCTTATTCACGCTTCCTTTATTCACGTTTTCACTATTCACGAATTAAAAAATTGCGTCCCAATTCCTTTATTCGCGGCTAAATATTTTTTTTTGTTATTCGTGCATCTGACTGACAAAACTGACGTAAAATCTGCAAATTTAAACTTTAACTTGCCGAATACCTATTGCTGAAATTGCGAATGGATGGTTGAGGAATGCCATTGCTTAAAATCACTCTGAATAGAAGCTTTTAAAAAATTTCAAGCAAGAAAAAATTTCAAAATTCTTCAAACCACTGTCTAAGACTGAAGATAATAGTTAATCAATAACTTCAATTAATAGTTTTTTCTTTATATAATATTTGTTTTTTATTTTGTCACCATTCCATGTTTACGGTTTCTGTATTCGCAACACACTTAGAGAACGTATGCCCCGCGAATAATGAACTTTTACTGTATACGAGTAATGCTTTCGTATCTAATACCTTCGTTCATAGGCCCACAGCGCTAGCCCAAATCCGATCGGTGGACACTCGTATGTAAAATAAGAATCGATCGTGTTGCATGTTTGAATTTAAACCCCACGGCTCGGCCCAGCCGGTGTCCGTGATCCTCAGCAAACAACTTGAGTTAATGAAGATTCGGCAGTTAGCTGTGTGGTACAAGTGATAGGATTTATCAGTTTAAATTAAATTAATTTTATTTCAATCAGAAATAATAACTACGATTAGCAGAAAAACCTACAGACTTTTAAAAAAATTACAGACAACGTATTGAGTCAAAAATCTGAATGGACGGGGTGTACCAGACCATAGCTAATATAAAAAATCCATAAGAGTTGGAGTGAAAAGGTTCTAAAATATCGTTCCCCAGTTTTAGTCGATCCCCTACTAGGTTGTGAATTTATAACTTCAAACATATTGTATTGTAAGAAGCATAAAATAATGAGAAGTAAAAGTCCGACATAGAGACGCAAAGTTGACGTTAGGCGGAGCACCTAATTCATAGCTCAGTGTGCCTAGAGGGAGTTTTCAATATTTTGATACTGTAACTATCGCGATAACGTAAACGCGAATTTCAGGCAGGTCATCTCCTCCCGGACAAAAAATCCAGTTGGGGGTACGGGCCTCGAGGCTACGCCTCCTTGCCCGGGTAAGGCGCGGGGGATCTTGTTCCCCCGGTCATGTTCTTCCAGCCCCTTTCGGGGCTGAGACCTTTCGGCCTAAGGGTAGTAGACGATGTCAATCAAAGTGCCCCGCGCGGACTGCAATTACTCGCTATCCTGCGCTGGGGCGGTGTCAAGTCCGGTATGTGCGTCTTCCATCTCGTCGCCATCTTCGTCGCCGTAAGCGTCTGCGCCTGCAGGTTCGGCCACTAAAAGGAGCTCGCGAGGTAGGGGACGCCCGTTCGGCGGTCTCTCGCGGTGGGGTGCGATGCCATGGAGGTGTTGGTATGGTCCGTTATCTGCGCGCACGAACATACGGTGCGCTAGATTCCGGACGAATTCTTCCACGGCGGGCGTCCTGGTGTCTCGGTGTATGACGTCATTCCTGACGTACCTTGGAGCTCCGGTGGCAAGGCGCAAGCACTTGTTCTGCTGGACCTGGAGCCGGTTCTTCTGGTACGCGGAGCACAGGGCGTGGCCACCAGGCTGGCGCCGCGTACGTGAGACGGGAGCGGACATAGGTGCTGATGATCTTCAGCTTGGTCCTCAGTGGGAGTCGGGATGTTAGTACCTGGTGCAACATCGACCTGGCCGCCGCAGCCTGACACACAGTGTGGTCCACCATGCGGATCATATTCAGGCTGGCGTCGATGTAGCATCCCAGGTAACGGACTGAGGTCTGCCATGCTATGCCCTGCCCTCGTAGCTGGAGATTACGTAGCGGCCTCCGAATGTTGAATGCTATGGCGGCCGTCTTTCCCACATTGACTGCCATTCTCCACTTGTCCAACCATTCGGGTAATAAGTCCAGCAGACGCTGCATTTTGTTGATGGCGACGATTTGGTGAAAGGATGATGCAAAGTACGCACTGTCGTCAGCGAACAGCGACAATAGTACGTCTACCTCTCCCTCGCGCAGGTGGTCGGCGAGCGTAGGGATGTCATCGGTGTAGACGGCGTATAAACACGGTGATAAGCAGCTGCCTTGCGGAACTCCTGCTCGTATAGGGCGAAACGCGAATTTATATGGAATTGAAACAGTTGTGTAGTAGTGCCACTAGATGGTGCTGTTTTAATTCCTTAGAAATTCACGATTACGTTTACGCGATAGTAACAGTATCAAACTGCCACTAGGCCCTCTGTAGCGCAAATCTGTCACGATATTTTACATATTGACGGTATGAGATAGCTTTCTAACACGATACTATAGATACAAAAAGATAGGAACGAATTCGAGACACTGTACTGTCTCACTGTCGAGTTATACAAATTTACAGAATGGTGCTGCTGATGGATGTTCCTATGTGGACTGAGGATATTAAATTGCAAGAAGCCACTGGATGCAGTAGCTCGAAACCATGGTTCTTAAAAACCATTTTAGGAAACATGTTGATCAGTTACTTTATCTTACAACTAGTACCACAAAATTCAACCTTTATGTCTGGTAGCTATTTAATTTTATACACAAACTGTTTACCCCTAATAGGGGTAGAGGGCGTACCTATAACGTGGCGCGTGGAAATTTAAAAAGCGGATCCACGTGGGACCGATCAGTGATTTTAATCCTGTTTTATGTCTTTGCGTTATCAACTTGAATCAAATTTTCGGAGAGATTTTCATTTTAATCAACTCAGGCTCGGTTCACATTCATAAGAGATTTTCTTGAAACGTATTCGACAGTGTTTGAATCTCTAGTTTTTATGCAAACTAAAGATACTTAATTCGGGTGGATTTCAGATGATCTCTTGTTGAAAGTTAAACAGTTATTATCTAGTATTTATACAAGATTTTCTGCTGAAATCTTACACAGAGAATGGTAATGCTTGGTAAGCTGAATGTTATTCTAAAACTAATACCGGGTGCCGTGAAGTCAATTCCGCGACAACTCCGAGAGGGATGCGTAAATGCATTTCCACTTAAAAAAAAAAAGGTTGAACTGTGACTCTGTGTCAATTGACTTGAAATGATTTGTCAGCTGGTTTTTCCAGTGTGCCTAGTGGGAGTTTTCAATATTTTCATACTGTTACTATCACGTTGACGTAAACGAAAATTTATATGGAATTGGAACAGTTGTGCAGTAGTTCCACTAGATGGCGCTGTTTCAATTCCTTAGAAATTCGCGTTTACGTTACGTGACAGAAACAGTACCAAACTGCCACTAGGCCCTCAGAGTATATTTCAACCATTAATTCTGTCTACAATTTACATCTTTTAATTTCATTTATCACACGTTAAATTTTATATACTATTGTATTTTAATAAAACAATATGAATACTTTATATAAAGTAAAGGAATTTTCTCTCTCATTTTTGCAGAATAAAAGCAAAATAAAGCACATCCAATTTAATTCGAATGTCTCTTTAACTGGTGTCGATAAATTTTAAATGGCCATCAGCTTTCCGACTCATTAAGCGCGAAAAAATTGAAGTGATTTTTTCCTAATAGTTAATTAAGGAATCTCTCTTTTTAGAGAACCGTTGTTAAATTAAGGAATCCATTAAATAGTTTTTTATTTTCTAAATTGTATTAATAGTTATATTCACCAGAGACCATAAATTTCATTTCAGTAATTAATTTTTTGCAAATAATTTACAAATAAAAACGTAGTAGGATTTTAAAAGAACATCAGCTATTCCGATGTGCACCAGTTTATTAATTTAAAGTCGCGTGATAATTAGTTTACAATCACTTTAGAAACATTAGGTATCTGTTTGTCCAGACAATAAACTGTGATAAAGTCAAAGTCAAAGTCAAAGTCAAAATTCATTTATTTCAAATAAGCTTAGTTTACAAGCTCTTTTGAAACGTCAGGTAATAATATTAAACTTAAGATGATGGTGATAATAATTATTCGAAAACTTAAGATTAAAGGATTGAATACTAGATCTTTTCATCTTGAGCCTAATATTTTAAACGTTGAGATATTGAGAATGGATTTTAGGGTTTTATGGTGTTTTGAGATCAACCTTAATACGCTAAAATCCCAATTAACCCGAAAATATTAGACCATGCTCTGTAAGACGCGGTAGAGTATAACGCATACAATGGCCGGTTATCTAGAATTTTGAAGAAAAAAGTCATATACTTAACATAGTAAGTATTTACTTTACCATGCCTATTACAGAACATTATATACGGAACTCTACTGTAAGCGTTTCCTATGCACGCTTTCCAGTTTTTATCTCCTTCATTGTTTCCTTGTTATTATTTCTGTTAGAACACTTTAATTAAAAATACTCAGCTTTTGAATATTTTCAAAAATATAATTCTTATTTATTAATAATTCCAAGTCTCGCGTTAATATAAATATAGAAACCATCTAACTTTCATAATTAAATTTGTTAAAGTAAAAATTGTCTTTGAAATTAGTTTCGTAACTGAATTAGGACATGTCATAAATATGTATTAGAGTTCCCAAACTTGGGTCAGCTAAATTATTACATACAAGCAGATACTTGTGACTTCGTCCACGTTCAGAGCAGGATTTACGAATATATCTATATCTATACTTCTATAGAGAGGGCGCCTCTGTTCCAACTGTTTACAAATAACTCCGCTAGCTAATCAAAGCAAAAATAGTTTAACTACGTAAAACTCTTTAAAAGTTTGTGAAAAGTGAAGTTAATAGGCTAATTCCAACTATATATTGTGGGCAAAGACAAATACCGAAGAAACAACTCGAAAATAGTGAAACAAACAACGGTCACTGCACGGGAGATTACTCGACGAATTTTACCAATTTGAAGAAAGATCCGGCGAAAATATATATTAAAGTGACTAAAGTGAAGTTCTTGGCGAATAACAAATTGGTGTTAAAGTGTGACAAGCGAAATTGTGAAATTTGAATAAAAATACAATATTAAATATCAAATTTGCAAGTCATACCCACAGTACAGCGCCATCTAGTCACACATCCAAGAACTACTTGATAGAAGACAAATTCGACCACTTTAGTTCGTCACTCCGCGTTTCTCCGCTATACCGCGAGAGGTCACTTGCAGGTGTAAACAAACCTTTGAGCTCACCCAAGCTTCATAGAAATGGACGAACTAAATCAACTGTTCAGAGAAATGAAAACTGAATTTAGCTATAAATTAAGTTCGATTGAAGCACGCATTACATCTTCAGAAGAAATTATAACTTCCCAGATCACTGCCCATATGAATCAAAAATTTGAAGGTCTTAATAAAGATTTGGAATACTTACAATCCGAGCTTGAAAACCAGGAGAAAAGAATAAGTGCCATAGAAAAACATAACATGCAGAGAAATTTAGTGTTTTTTGGAGTAGAGCAAAACGATAAAAGAGAGTCTTACTTCCAGCTTCAAGACAAAATATTAGACATAATAAATAACCAAATGAAAATAAAGACAGAACGCTTCGAAATACAATCCGTCAAAAGATTTGGAAATATAGAGAAAAAACCTAGACCAATCTCTGTTTGCCTAACAACGCTGGGTAAAAAAATACAGTTATTGAAAAATAAGAAATTTTTAGTAGGTTTAAACATTCGTGTTCAGGAAGAATTCCCCAAAAAAGTTCTTGACGTAAGGAGAGACTTAAAAATCAAACAAAAAATGGAAATTGAAAAGGGAAACATAGCCTACATAAAATATGACAAACTTATTATTAAAGATAAAAAAGAACTCACCCATAACAAGAGAGTGTTGTCAGAATCTCCAGAACACATATCCCCTAACGAAAATAACTACACACAAAAGAAAAAATCGCACAAAAAATATAGAGCAAACTCCAACTCTATAACTTCATACATGGTGCGACCCGAAATGGCATGAAATTTAGATGGCCCCCTCCAGAATACCAAAACAATACCAAAAACTCAAGAATACTATAACAAAACTACGCTCCCAAGCCGATTGGTCATCGTGGGAGACGCAGACCAAAACCCTCCAGAACAACAAAATATCAATATCAATATTGACACCGAACAAAGCTCAAAAATGAAACATAACAATCTCTACCTTGCTACTTACAACGTACGCAGTCTATCCTCACACGAACGCCTACTAGAGCTCGATACAGCATTAAAAAGAAGTAAATTTGACGTAATTGGTCTATCCGAAACTAAGCGCCTCGGGAACTCAATTGAGGAATACAGGAATTTCATACTGTTCTACATAGGACAAACACCCGGGCTTCATGGTGTCGGCTTTATAGTAAAAAAATACCTTAAAGAAAACATATTGAATTTTAACGGATTGTCTGAACGAGTAGCTATCCTGAATCTCTCATTTGACAAATTAAAACTATCCATTATTCAAGTTTATGCACCAACGGAGGCAGCGCCTGATGAAGACATCAAAGAATTTTACAAAACTTTAAATACGGCACTCTCGATGTCCAACCGAAATGTTATAGTCATGGGCGACTTTAACGCAAAAATAGGCCAAGCAAAGTCGGGAGAAAATTCGATAATTAAATACGGATACGGTACCAGGAACGGCAGAGGAGAAATGTTGATAGAGTTCGCATTTGAAAACAACTTGCCCATCTTGAACACTTTCTTCAAGAAAAAAGACAAGCGCAGATGGACCTGGAGATCACCGGATGGCTCTACAAAAAACGAAATAGATTTTATACTATCAAATCTCAAAGGCAATGTCACTAACATCGAGGTGATCGACTTACCGTTCTCGTCAGATCACAGACAGGTTAGAGCAACCCTGCAGCTGCAAACAGCACATAAAAAATCAAGAAAAAATTATGGCAACCAACCAAAAAGTTCATTACTACAGGATGACGAGATAAAAACTTACCTAGAACTTCTTAATACATCCATCAATAATTTAATGATAATTAACGAAAATACATTTCAAACATTTTACGACAAACTAATCCACGCTATTACCACGAGTCAACAACTGGCATATAATCCAGCGAACCAATCAAAAAACAAAATTATAAATGACCGAACTATGGATTTATTAAAAAGAAAGTATGAACTACAGAAGATCAAACCTAAAACTAGAAGTATGAAAAATGAGTTAAGCGCTCTTTACAAACTTACTAGCAAATATCTCAAAGCAGACTATGAAGAACATAGAAAAAATATAATAGAAAAACACCTAACAAGTAATAGCAGCATGAAAAAGGCCTACAAGGAACTCAGAACTCACAAATCATGGATTACGAGCTTACACGACTCTACTAATATGGTCCATAATCGAAGAGATATACTTAAAATAGCGACAGCTTCCTATAAAAAACTATACAGTGAGAGCCGTGTAGAAAACGTTACGCACATGAACGATATAGCCTATAATGAAGAGCCATCGCATACTGAATATATTCCCTTCGATATAACTGAAGTTTTAAGCGAAATAAAGAAGCTGAAAAATGATAAATGTCCTGGTTCTGACAAAGTATCAAACGAAGCAATAAAAACTGCGGGCTTATGTCTAGCATGCCCCCTGACAAAATTATTTAATGAAATTATAGAGAAAGGTGTCGCCCCCAGACAGTGGACAGAATCTACAATAATACTGCTATACAAAAAGGGAAACCCACACAACATTTCCAACTACCGTCCAATAAGCATACTACCATGTCTTTATAAGCTCTTCGCCTCTCTCATAGAGAAAAGAATAAAAGGAACAATAGAGTCGAGTCAGCCAATAGAGCAAGCAGGCTTTAGATCTGGATTTTCTACAATAGACAACATACACGCAATCGAAATATTGATAGAAAAATTCCAAGAATACCGGAAGCCGCTCTACATAGGCTTTATTGATTACAAAAAAGCGTTCGACAGCTTGACTTACCAGGCTATATGGAAAACATTGCTAAACTTAAATATAAACCAAGAATACATAAAAATACTGAAACATCTTTACGAAAATAGCACAAGTAAGATCCAACTAGAATCAACAGGTCCACCATTTGCTATTAAACGCGGTGTAAAACAAGGTGACCCCCTATCTCCAAAAATTTTCATAGCCGTGCTCGAGTCAGCCCTAAGCACTCTACAATGGAAAAATCTTGGAATATACATTCGAGGAAAGTACTTGAGCCATCTGAGATTTGCCGACGACATAGCCATTTTCTCAGAAAGTAGTGCGCAAATGAACCTCATGGTGAATTCACTAAACGAAGCAAGCAAAAAAGCAGGATTAGAAATAAATTTTAGTAAATCAAAAATAATGACTAACCATATAGAAACTCCAATAATAGTAGAAAACACGCAACTGGAATTCATAAATAAATATATATATTTAGGCAAACAAATATCCTTTCAAAATGATAGGAACGAAGAAGAAATAGAAAGGAGAATTAAATTTGCATGGAACAAATTTTGGAGTATGAAAGAAGTATTGAAAAGCCAAATGCCTATGAAGCTGAAAAGTAAAATAATGAACACCTGCATCCTACCTACTTTAACTTACGGCTGCCAGACTTGGAAATTTACCAAGAAGGCTAAAACAATGATTAGGACTTGCCAAAGAGCTATGGAACGAAGCATAACTAATATCAAAAAAATTCACAAAATCCGTCACTCCATCATCAGGCAGAAAACAAAAATAATCGACGCCCTAACCTTCGCACTTAAAGCCAAATGGAAATGGGCCGGACATGTCGCTCGACTCACAGATGACCGTTGGACTGTCAGAATAACGAAATGGCCGGGACCTAAAGGATCACGAGGCAGAGGCAGACCACGTTATCGGTGGGTCGACGACATCATAAATTTTACCGGCAAAAACTGGCTACTGAAGGCAAAAGACCGATCAAAATGGCAGCACCTGGAGGAGGCCTTCACCGTAAAGGGTTCTTCTTTTAAATAAAAGGGAAGATATAATAAATAAACATTTTAAAATTGTAAAATTACTTAATTTATCAATTAACAAATTAAAATACTTATTACCTAATTAATTGTAAATAAGAAGAAATAAAAGGCTTTTTTATTTTTTTTTTTATTTTTTTATTTTATTTATACTTCTATACTAATATAAATAAAGCTGAAGAGTTTGTTTGATTGAACGCGCCAATCTAAGGAACTACAGGTCCGATTTGAAAAATTCTTTCAGTGTTTTATAGCCAATTTATCGAGGAAGGCTAAAGACTATATATTATCCCCGATTTCTTACGGGAACGTGAACCACGCGGGTAAAACCGCGTAGTGTCAGCTAGTTACGAATGTATATTGTTCACTCAGTTCAAATTGAAATAGTATTTTCTAAAATAAATTCTAAATTTATAAATATAACCCTAAAATCGTCATTTATTGGACACCCTACGACGAGTACTTTACATATAGTTATACTGTACTTTACCTATGCTTTTTGTATTCAAACATAGGAGAAACCAAAACTTTCCCGCCTCAGTGCTTCTAGTACTGCAAGAGCATATTT